>NC_133325.1:682321683-682625801 GCF_042186555.1 Aquarana catesbeiana | reverse complement strand
TTCTGTCCCTGCAGCTGAAAAACACCCCCACAGCATGATGCTGCCACCACCATGCTTCACTGTTGGGACTGTATTGGACAGGTGATGAGCAGTGCCTGGTTTTCTCCACACACACCGCTTAGAATTAAGGCCAAAAACTTCTATCTTGGTCTCATCAGACCAGATAATCCTATTTCTCACCATCTTGGAGTCCTTCGGGTGTTTTTTAGCAAACTCCATGTGGGCTTTCATGTGTCTTGCCCTGAGGAGAGGCTTCCGTCGGGCCACTCTGCCATAAAGCCCCGACTGGTGAAGGGCTGCAGTGATGGTTGACAGTCTACATCTTTCTCCCATCTCCCGACTGCATCTCTCGAGCTCAGCCACAGTGATCTTTGGGTTCTTCATTACCTCTCTCACCAAGGCTCTTCTCCCCGATAGCTCAGTTTGGCCGGACGGCCAGCTCTAGGAAGGGTTCTGGTCATCCCAAACGTCTTCCATTTAATGATTATGGAGGCCACTGTGCTCTTAGGAACTTTAAGTGCAGCAGAAATTTTTTGGTAACCTTGGCCAGATCTGTGCCTTGCCACAATTCTGTCTCTGAGCTCTTCAGGCAGTTCCTTTGACCTCATGATTCTCATTTGCTCTGACATGCACTGTGAGCTGTAAGGTCTTATATAGACATGTGTGTGGCTTTGCTAATCACGTCCAATCAGTATAATCAAAAACAGCTGGACTCGAGTGAAGGTGTAGAACCATCTCAAGGATGATCATAAGAAATGGACAGCACCTGAGTTAAATATATGAGTGTCACAGCAAAGGGTCTGAATACTTAGGACCATGTGATATTTAAGTTTTTCTTTTTTAATAAATCAGCAAAAATGTCAACAATTCTGTGTTTTTCTGTCAATATGGGGTGCTGTGTGTACATTAATGAGGAAAAAAATTAACTTAATTGATTTTAGCAAATGGCTGCAATATAACAAAGAGTGAAAAATTTAAGGGGGTCTGAATACTTTCCGTCCCCACTGTATGTATATATATTCACTCTGCATCCAGTGTAGCCTATATCTACAGTACATTCCGTGATGCACAGTTTCTAATACACTTCAGACGGTGTACACAGTATCTAATACAGTGTGTACAGTTTCTATTACACTTCTGGTGGTGTACACAATACAGTGGAGCCGTAGTACAGTTGCTAATACAGTGCAGGCGGTGTACACAGTATCTAATGAAGTGTGTACAGTTTCTACTACACTTCTGGTGGTATACACAGTACACAATACAGTGCAGCCATAGTACAGTTGCCAATACAGTGCAGTCAGTGTACACAGTATCTAATACAGTGTGTACAGTTTCTACTACACTTCTGGTGGTGTACACAGTATCTACTACAGTGTAGTGTGGTGTTGCAAAACAAAATATACATCATGTCCGGAAGGCCACCAAGGAGAGGCAGATGCTCACAGGGCACTAAAAGAGGGCAAGCAGCCTCTGTGTCTACAGTCAACAGTGCTGGTCGTGGACATGGTGCATCCTCTGCAGGCGGCCGTGGGGCACGCTTGTCCTTTTTTTCTGCTGCTGGCCGTGTTATTGAGCCAGAACATGCAGAAGAGTGGATAACAAAGCTGTCCTCATCCTCCTCATCCTCTGTCACCCAGGCTCAGAGTAGTTTGCCTTCTAACGCAGCTGCCAAATATGCCTTTTCCACCGGCTCCTAGTCCACAGTCACTCCTTCTGTAGCCCCACCATCGCGCACAGAGGAGTCCCCAGAATTATTCGACCACAGTGTTGGGTACATGATGCTGAAGGATGTGCAGCGATTTAAAGGCTCTGATGTTGGTTCCCCGGTTGAGGAAGGGAGTAACGTGAGCCTAGAGAGAGGGGGTGCCCAAGAAGGACAAGAAGCCTGCAGTCATGTTCCCCCAGCTGCAGCATACTGCCAGGTTTGCTCCAGTGATGAGGAGGGAGGGGATAATGTGGTCACTGACTGTACTTGCATCACACCACAGAGCTCTGCAGGTGCAGGGAGCTGCTGACTCCCCTCTAACTTTTAAAAGTTCCTTGGTGTGGGCCTTTTTTTTTAACATGTGTGCCGCAGATTGGACCGTTGCTGTTTGCAGCCTATGTCTGAAGCGGATCAAGCATGGCCAGAACAGTAACCACTTGAGCACCACATGCTTGACCAGACTTATGACGACCTGACATGCAGTCCGTTGGCAACAGCACTTAAAAGACCCACATCAAAGAAAAAGGCGGACTTCTCCTTGCTCCTCATCTGGGATCTCCAACCCTACTATAGCTCCAGTCCTCTCAAAAACCTGCACTGCTAGGAATGAAGGTATAGAAATAGATGTCCCAAGTACTTGCAGCCAATCTGCTAGCAGTACACCACCATCTGATTTTATCAGGCAAATTTCCCTACCCCAGTTGCTGAACTGTAAAAAGAAATTGGGTCCCAGCCATCGACATGCTCAGCGTCTAACTGCTTGCTTGGCCAAATTGCTAGCACTGCAACTGCTGCATTTTCAGCTGGCAGACTCTGCCCCCTTTCGTGAATTTGTGGAATATGCTGTACCTCAGTGGCAGGTTCCAAAACACCATTTCTTTTTGCGGAAAGCCATTCTGGCTCTCTACCGGCATGTGGAAGGCAATGTTTTGGCCTCGTTGGACAGGGCAGTCAGCAGTAAGGTGCATATTACCGCTGACTCATGGTCCAGCAGGCATGGGCATGGACATTACTATTCCTTCATGGTGCACTGGGTAACTCTGCTGGCAGCTGGGAAGGATGCAGCACAGGGTTCAGTGTTGTTGGAGCTTGTTTCGCCACCACGCCTCCAAAATGCTATTGGTGATTCTGCCACAGCTCTCTTCTCTACCCCCTCCTTTTCTTTTTCCTCTATGGCCTCTTCTGCAGATTTATCCTCTGAACCAGCGGTGCTCCGTAAGCGTTCAAGGGGCTACGCAAGAAGTCAGGCTAAAAGATGCCATGCGATGCTTGAGTTGGTCTGCTTAGGGGACAGGAGCCATACTGAGGCAGAGATTCTGTCAGCTCTACAGGGCAGGCTCAGAGGTGATTGACGCCACGCCAGCTTCAGCCAGGAATGGTTGTATGCGACAATGACACGAACCTTCTCTCTGCCAGGGACACTTGACCCATGTTCCATGTTTGGCACATGTCCTGAATTTGGTGGTGCAGCGTTTCTTGAGCAGGTACCCAGGCTTACAGGATCACCTGAGGCATGCCAGAAAAGTCTGTAGTAATTTCCGCCAGTCATACAATGCCAGTGCTTGCCTGACTGACATTGAAAGAGAATGCAGCCTGCCACCAACCGCCTAATTTGTGACATGCCCACCAGGTGGAACTCAATGTTGGCAATGCTGCAGCGGCTGCACACACAGCAGAGGGCCATCAATGAGTACCTGTGCGATTATGGCACCAAGACAGGGTCAGGGGAGCTTGGCTTCTTTTCGCCACACCAGTGGCTACTGATTAAGAATGCATGCACTGTCCTGTCACCATTTGAGGAGGCCACAAGGATGGTGAGCAGCGACAATGCATGCATCAGTGACACTGTCCCTCTAGTCTTCTTGTTGGAGCAAACACTTCGTGGAATGATGGACAGGGCACTTGAGGCAGAACAGCGGGAGGAAGAGGAGGACTTCCTTACCTTTTAAGGCCCCCTTTATCCAGATAGCATTCCTGCGGGCCCACCAAACACACAGGAAGAAGAGGAGGAGGATTGTGTCAGCATGGATGTAGAGGAGAACACCCAGAAGCAGTCTTCAAGGGATGGTTTTCTGTCCCCAGAAACCCACGGAGTTGTACGTGTCTGGAAGGAGGTAGTTACGGATCATGTAATCCTTAGTGACCCAAAGGACTCAGAATCGAATGCATCTGCAAACTTGCGCTGCATGGCCTTCTTGGTTCTGCAAAGCCTGCAAAAGGACCCTAGGATTCGTGGTATTAAGGAGAGGGATCTTTACTGGCTGGCAACCCTTCTTGATCCAAGTTACAAGGGTAAGGTTACAGAACATCTTCAGGTGGCCTTGAAGAAAGGTTTGTGCAATGCATTTCAAGACCCTGGGAGGCTACAATTTCCTGGTGCTGGACAACGTGTTGCTGAGGCTTTGTTCAGAAGAGCAGTGGAGAAGGTGGCCGGCTGACCGATGCCTTTAAACAATTTTTCAGTCCTTAGCGCCAAGGTCTGATCACCAGTGTCTGCATTACATGGTGCAGTAATATCTAGGGGCAAGAGCAGACTTGGAGACCTTTCCAACAGAGCATCCACTGGGTTAATGGGTCTTGAGGATGGACCACTGGCCAGAACTTGCTCAATATGCAATTGAGCTACTGGCCTGTCCTGCATCCAGCGTGCTTTCTGAACACACATTCAGTGCTGTTGGAGGGTTTGTAACAGATCAAAGAGTACGCCTGTCCACAGACTCCATTGATAGGCTCACATTCATAAAAATTAATCAGTCTTGGATCAGCAGCTATCAAGCACCCGATGCTGATGTAACTGATTGAATTTGCTATGGATGTGGGATCCCTTGAAGACTGCCTATGCTAATTAGCCTATTCCTCCTCAATCTTGATGATGCTAGCTTCCAACAATATTTTTGGTTTAGGGCACCACCACCACCACCCAAGGCCCACATTTTCTGCCCCTGTTTCACTTTAAGCATTATTAAAATCACTGCTTCCGAAAAAACAGCCGTTTTTAAAACTTTTGTTGCATTGATACATGTCCCCTGGGACAGGACCCGAGTCCCCAAACACTTTTTATGGCAATAACTTCCATATAAGCCTTTAAAATTATCACTTTTGATTTTTCACGTTTGTATCCCTTAGACTTTAATGGTGTTCGAACAAATTTTTTGCCTGTTCGCATGTTCTGCTGCTAACCGAACAGGGGGGTGTTCGGCTCATTCCTACATGCATCATTGTGTATAGTTTGTAAGAAAGATCTCCTTGATGTATCATGCATTATTTATTATTTTCTGAAGAGCTAATATAATATAATATATAATTATTGTTATGTTATAAGCGTTGTATTATATTTATAATATTTTTTGGGTGAGCCCTTCTTACCTCAGTACACTGATGTTTAATATAGGGGCCACTCTATGCATATTTTATGCAGAATCCCACAAAGTCAAAACAAAACCTGAATTTGCAGCCACTGTAATGATGTCAGAAAAAAAAAATATTTTTTTTTTAGAGCATAAAATATAAAGCAGGATTGGTTACTGTAGGCAGGAAGTCTGCTCTTGTTTTCTTTTCTATAGTTATTTTCTCATACATTGCTCAATTTTAGTGTGTATTAAATACTGACTGGTTAGCTTAGGCATGTTGTGGGAAACTAAGTATTATTTATAATTACTTAATGATAATTGGCTTATGAATAGCCCTTATTAAAGAAAGGGATTCCTACAGGTTTGTTTAATTTTTGTAAAATATGTCATAGCAAAAGTGATTCAGTTGCAAATATTCTAATTACTTATAATGGAAGATAATTATTTCTCAGACCTCTCAGTATTCTCAAGCATGCTGGGAATGGAATGTTTTACTATACAGTATACTCTTTTTGCAATTGCCTTAATATGATTTTAATAGTGAACAGTAAAGTACAAAGACTTGAGAAAAATTTGGCAGTAAAAGAAGAAATAAGCAAGACTCAAGATGCTGTTAAAGAGAAATTGTCAATGATAGAGGCTTCCATTGCTGACCTCTGCTATAGAATTCTAGTATTCTGGCTATCGGGGCCGGGACAAGGGGTGGGCAGGAGGGCAGGTTGCTCAGGGCCCAGTAAAGTAAAGGGACAAAAAAAGGACACAGGATGGTACACCCGTATCAAAAAATCTGTTAAAAAACTAAAGTCATTAAAACATTAGTAGCGCTTAAGAAGTTCATATGTAGATATAAAGTTCCACTTGTGTTTTAATTATACAATGCAGGGTGTGGACTAGCGGCTGATCCGTTCATAAAAATCGTTGAACACCAAATCTTTTCAGATCAAAATCCCAGATAAATCCTTCACCACATTGCTTCTATGGGAATCCCCTATAGGTAATTAACTTACCAGAAGGTGATGGGTTAACAGCGTGCCTTTCACTGGTTTGATATCAGCGGACTCTGTTTAATTCACTCAAATAGAACTGGATCCGTGAATGGATGTTTGGATGGCTGTCAGCGCACTCTGCATATTTCCATCTAAATTTAGCTCATGACAAGCGAAGAAACAGAAATGCCGATAACGTAATCCAGTGAATTAAAATAATTTTATTAAAAAGAACAAAGTGATCCCATATGGACGTACACTTACAATGTAGTGTGCGCTGACAGCCATCCAAACATCCATTCACGGATCCAGTTCTATTTGAGTGAATTTGTTTTAAAAATAAGAACCATGTAATACTTGCCTGCTCTGTGCAGTGGTTTTGCACAGAGCAGCCCCGATCCTCTTCTTCTCGGGTCCTCCGCCACTCCTGGCCCCTCTCTCCTGCCAAGTGCCCTCAAACCAAACAGCTTGCTGTGGGGGCACCCGAGCAGGCTTACCCCTGAACCGCTGCTCTGCGTGTCCATTCAGACACAGAACCGTGGCTTGGCCCTCCCCCTCTCTTTTCTCATTGGGTCACTGGTTGTGATTGATACCTGTGGGAGAGTGAGGAGGGAGAGTCCCCTGAGAGCCGAGGCTCTGGTGTTCATCTCTGGATCATGATGGGGCTCAGGTAAGTATTTTTTTTGGGGGGGGGGGCTGCTGCACACAGATTTTTTTTTTTTACCTTCATGCATAGAATGCATAATGATAAAAATCATCTGTTTTTATTGCCAGAATTCAGCATTAGCAGAAACATGTTCTAAGAAAGTATGCAGAATACTACTGCTTACCTTTCATTCTGGAAATGCTAGTATTCTGGTTGACATGTTGATCCAATGGCTTCAGCACCTTCTAAGTCACTGATCCCCAGGGACTGGTTCCCACACAACAAGGCTTCTATCAATGGGCACCCAACATCAGCTAAAACTATAGAAATACAGAAAGAAGTGCCAGACCAGAACCAGATAAACCAAGATCATTTCAATTGTTGGTAAGTAAATCATTAAAAAAACATCCAATGCGTTTTAGGGGCATCAACACACCTCCTTCATCAGGGCTCAACACAGGATAAAATTTGTGCAGACTCCATGAAAACAATAACTTTACAGATCTATATTGGAACCAGTAATAAACTTAACAGCAGTTGCTGAGCAGCAATGTAGGATCAATAATCGTCATCTAAGGCAGGCCTCTGTACAGGTTTCCTTTAACTCCGTCCTACCTGAAAGTGGGGTGCAGCGTGGTGTGGAGTCAATAATTCACACAGGCAGGTGCAATAAACTTGTATTGATGAAATGCAGCAACAGTTCACAACAAACCTGGTGGGAGAGCCACTCAGCAAAGCACACTCACAGTTCAGCAGCCAGAATGACAGCGTCTATTGAGAGGGGACTAAATGCGGCCTGACTGTCTGGACCCTAGTTAGGAGAATGTCAAGAAGAGATTAGGCCCTACTCTTACCCTCCTCATCAGGAACCTTTCCCTTGCTCTAATACTGTCCCTCGCAGATGGGGTACCTGTTCTTACCCTGTCCACTCGCCAAAGTGCACCAAAACCCATAAGCCAGGCCCTTAAAAATTCTCTGCCTGAACCAAGATGGCTGCTTGAGTCATGTGAGGTGGCAGTATCTAATAGGACAGCTTCCTCAGTGACCCAGGAAACTATAGATAAACCTTGTTCCTCCTGACTTCCTTTCCAGCAACAGGGCTGCTGCAAAAGGGCTCCACCTGCTATGGCGAAAGTAGACTGCACCTGCCTACATGCCCATCTTGGCATCCCTTTAGGCCTCATGTACACTGCTGCTGGTAAACGGACGTTTAGGAGCAGTTGGGCATTTTTTTCAACTGCTCCTGAACCCTCCTCTGTTATCTTATCAGTACATGTACACTGGTTCGTTTCTAGTCGTTTCTAGGCAGTTGTGTTTTAGAGGCTTTTTTGGAACCCAAAAAAATGCATTCAGAAGCTGTGTTTAGAGGCATTTCAAATGGCAAACGCAGCCAAATGCGGCAACTCACATTTAGCCGTGTTTCGTTTACAGGCGTTTTTCATTTTTGACTATTTAAAAAAAATATATATATATTTTTTAAATGCTTCTAGGCGCAAACGCAGCATGTAAACGCGGTTAAACGGTCATTTTTAGATGCTGGTTTCTAGCTGTCAAGTTAAATCTTTCAGGAGAGGTTGAACACAACATCCCGTGTACATGAAGCCTTAGATTCTGAATGCTCAGGGGGCGGGAAGGATCAGTGTTCATGTGACCACTGTGATTGGCTGTCACAGTGGTCACAAGATTGCAAGCTGATCCCATTGGCTACTGAACTTTAATGGGGACCCCCCCCGCCAGAACACTTTACCATTGGGTGAGAGCGCTGATCAGGAGTCGGTCGGCTGCTGGTTTTCCAGCATGCACGTCCAACAGAAGCCAGCCAAACTGTTGGACAGACCGACATATACTCGGGCGGAGTGCCGGACGTTCGGACTGCGTGTACCCGGCTTTACACTGTCTGCTCTCTTCCCTAGCTGTTGCTCCTCTGCAGCCACACTCCCCGGCACTTCTGGTTATGGAAGGGAGAGCAATTAAAGTGAGTATATAGGGGCCGTGGGATGCACTTTGCAGTAAAAGCGTCTCTTTAAATCTTTTTAACCCTGTGTTTTTTGGTACATATGACTCAACAACAAAGCTACAAAAGAAATTACTTTTTTTCTAGCAATACTGTTGTTTCTGTCTCCCTATAAATGACCTAATTTATCGAATGTATTAAGCTTCAGGATTTGTCCTCCTTTTGTTTTTTTTTTGATTCAATTATATATTTTTTTCTATACAGCAGTTTCTATAACAAATTTCAGCATTGTAAAATTCTTTAATAAGCTTGCATTCAGCATCTGTGCTCAGAGCATTTGGAAATTGCTATCATTACTCACCATTCTGCTTCTATATTGTCAAGAAGGCGATTAACGGTCAAAGAGATGAACATCCATGTTGAACAAAGGAGACAAAAAAGATTTGACATTTCTGCACAAAACAGCGTGGCACTTATTTTTAGTGATATCTTTCTGTCTTCTGTTTTGCGACTTCATACAATGCACTTCTTGTTAGGATAAAATACTGCATATTTTTCAGGAATGGTTTAGAAAACGTGTTGATTTCAGAGTTTGGAAGCCATACACCTTGAAATTTGCTTAGGCGACGATTTGGATTTGAGTATTGCTCAAAGCATTCTGGTACTTTTGCTTGTGAATGATAGGAATAAGCAGCTTTACTACATGTTAAATAAAATAATCAGTAAGCATTAACCCTTTGGAGACCATGGGTCATTGATGACTAGTTGCCCTGACCAAATTTAGCAGCAATGGTATTTGTCAGGTTACTTGACAATAACTCTGACTAATTTGGCTTCCTAATAAAATTTTTTTAAGGACATGTAAGGCTTTATTTGGTTCACTGTCTTAATAAAAAAACCTGATTTACGAGTTGGTATCAAAAAGTTTAAAGACTAGTTTTGTAACACACCAACAGATGGCAGCACAAAGCTGCATGCATAGTCACAGGGAGCACCAACCTTCATAAGTCGGGTGTGCCAAAAGACATCGTCCTGTATACACTGGGAGCTGTGCAACTGGTGCTTTTCTGACCACGTGCATTACCATGTCTATGGTGTTTTGAGTGCCATGCGCGCTTCAAGAGCAGAAGAACATCACTGGAAGACAACAAGAGATCAGTAAGACCTTCAATGAGCTCAACCCCCTAAAATATCGAAACCATTGGGCAACTTGTGCATGATGATTTTTGGAGAACAGTCATACATGTCAAATGCCTCTGTGGCAGATTTGCCCAGATTCACGCAGGATTTCACGTCATGCTGTCCATGATGAAATAGTAGACGTGGTAATGTGTGTGTGGTCATGATAGCACCAGTTGCACAGCTCCCGATGTACACAGGATGATGTCTTCTGGCACAGTGACTTATGAAGGTCGGTGCTCCATATGACTGTGCGTGCAGCCATCTGTTGACAAAACTAGTCTTGAAACTTTTTGATACCACCTCATATGTTTTATTATAGGTAGACATATGGACAAAAATGTAAAAAACAATCTATTTTTTACATTACTGATTTTTTTTTAATTACTGTAAGTACTCAACAGCATTACCATTTCCACTTTTGCAGCCAAATTGGGATAACATCTTCACATTTGTTACATGTTCCCACTCACTTAAAACAAAACAAAAAATTTGCAGTTTACCTGTTTAAGATGTTTCTTATCCGGAATCTTCAGCAAGAAAAATCCTGGGTAAATCTCTTTGTTTATGAGGGGACTGTGGAGCTGTATTTGCCATAATAAACCCTGCCTGTACTGTGCAGGCAGATTTCCATTATCAATTGTAACTAGATTTGAACACACTCTGTCCTAAGTAAGGGTAAAATGCGTAAGAGCTGGGCTTATTGCACTGCATGTTAAGGAGGACAGACCTGGGACAGGCTCACTCTAATGCCCTGTACACACGGTCAGATTTTCCGACGGAAAATGTGTAATAGGACCTTGTTGTCGGAAATTCCGACCGTGTGTAGGCTCCATCACACATTTTCCATCGGATTTTCCAACACACAAAGTTTGAATGCTTGCTATAAAATTTTCCGACAACAAAATCCGTTGTCGGAATTCCCGATCGTGTGTACACAAATCCGACGCACAAAGTGCCACGCATGCTCAGAATAAATAAAGAGATGAAAGCTATTGGCTACTGCCCCGTTTATTTCCCGACGTACGTGTTTTACGTCACTGCGTTCAGAACGATCTGATTTTCCGACAACTTTGTGTGACCGTGTGTATGCAAGACAAGTTTGAGCCAACATCCGTCGGAAAAAATCCTAGGATTTTGTTGTCGGAATGTCCGATCAATGTCCGACCGTGTGTACGGGGCATAACAGTGTTAAAAAAACCTTGCAGCGAGTCATGACACCTCTTCCCGAGTAACATCTAAAAGGTAAGAAAATATTTTAATGTATTTATTTATTTTTTAGCATACTGCACGAATGAGAATATACAGTCAGGTCCATAAATACTGGGACATCGACACAATTCTAATCTTTTTGGCTCTATACACCACCACAATGGATTTGAAATGAAACGAACAAGATGTGCTTTAACTGCAGATTTTCAGCTTTAATTTGAGGGTATTTACATCCAAATCAGGTGAACGGTGTAGGAATTACAACAGTTTGTATATGTGCCTCCCACTTTTTAAGGAACCAAAAGTAATGGGACAATTGGCTTCTCAGCTGCTCCATGGCCAGGTGTGTGTTATTCCCTCATTTACAAGGAGCAGATAAAAGGTCCAGAGTTAATTTCAAGTGTGCTATTTGCATTTGGAATCTGTTGCTGTCAACTCTCAATATGAGATCCAAAGAGCTGTCACTATCAGTGAAGCAAGTCATCATTAGGCTCAAAAAAAAACAAACCCATCAGAGAGATAACAAAACATTAGGTGTGGCCAAATCAACTGTTTGAAACATCCTTAAAAAGAAAGAATGCACCGGTGAGCTCAGCAACACCAAAAGACCCGGAAGACCACTGAAAACAACTGTGGTGGATGACCTAAGAATTCTCTCCCTGGTGAATAAAACACCCTTCTCAACAGTTGGCCAGATCAAGAACACTCTCCAGGAGGTAGGTGTATGTGTGTCAAAGTCAACAATCAAAAAAAGACTTCACCAGAGTGAATACAGAGGGTTCACCACAAGATGTAAACCATTGGTGACCTCAAAAACAGGAAGGCCGGATTAGAGTTTGCAAAACAACATCTAAAAAAGCCTTCACAGTTCTGGAACAACATCCTATGGATAGATGAGACCAAGATCAACCTGTACCAGAGTGATGGGAAGAGAAGAGTATGGAGCAGGAAAGGAACTGCTCATGATCCAAAGCATACCACCTCATCAATTAAGCATGGTGGTGGTAGTGTCATGGCGTGGGCATGTATGGCTGCCAATGGAACTGGTTCTCTTATATTTATTGATGATGTGACTGCTGACAAAAGCAGCGGGATGAATTCTGAAGTGTTTCGGGCAATATTATCTGCTCATATTCAGCAAAATGCTTCAGAACTCATTGGACAGCGCTTCACAGTGCAGATGGACAATGACCCGAAGCATACTGCAAAAGCAACCAAAGAGTTTTTTAAGGGAAAGAAGTGGAAAGTTATGCAATGGCCAAGTCAATCACCTGACCTGAATCCGATTGAGCATGCATTTCACTTGCTGAAGAGAAAACTGAAGGGAAAATGCCCGAAGAACAAGCAGGAACTGAAGACAGTTGCAGTAGAGGCCTGGCAGAGCACCACTAGGGATGAAACCCAGCGTCTGGTGATGTCTATGCATTCCAGACTTCAGGCTGTAATTGACTGCAAAGGATTTGCAACCAAGTATTAAAAAGTGAAAGTTTGATGGATGATTGTTAATCTGTCCCATTACTTTTGGTCCCTTAAAAAGTGGGAGGCACATATACAAACTGTTGTAATTCCTACACCGTTCACCTGATTTGAATGTAAATACCCTCAAATTAAAGCTGAAAGTCTGCAGTTAAAGCACATCTTGTTCGTTTCATTTCAAATCCATTGTGGTGGTGTATAGAGCCAAAAAGATTAGAATTGTATCGATGTCCCAATATTTATGGACCTGACTGTATAACAAACATATAATGGGGCTTTCTCAAATTTAACTGCAAAAGTGAAAATATGCTGTAAATGTTTACCATGTGGATGAATCTCCAGTCTGCAGGTGATGATGATTATGTCATAGCTGACAAAGTGTTGATGAGTTTTCAATTGTTAGTAGGGACTGGAGGTGCCAGTAACAGCCTGGTCTGATTGCTAGAAGCTGTGCACCATGTTGGCTGCTAGCTGTCAAAGGGGCAACACAGGGCATGGTACAGGGGAATGCTAAGTGTCTGTCTTTTTTTCTTATATCTGTTCAATAAGTGCAAAGCATACCTGTTGATTTTGCCAGAAATCTTTTGAGCTGAACACCTTCTGTTCTCTCAGTGCACAAATGGAGGTTATGGAGAAAATAATGGGAGGTAGATGAAGAGAGGTGTGTTTTCTTTGTAATCAGACATTAAGTAGGCAGGACTGACACCACAAGTTTTGAAATTTAAAGCGATGTTGTCATGTCAAAGGGTAAGAGCAAACTTCTTAATGGCACATTAACAGTCATTTTTCCGTGTTTGCAGCATATTTAAAGAGATATTATTGGGGAAATGTGCATATATTCCAGAGATCTATGAGATATGTTTTTTTCCGCCTTGACATCTTTAAACCTTTGTTAGGACAGACAGTATTCAAATCTAGTTTAGAACGAATAGGCCTCTTTCACACCAGCGGACCGATCGGGTCCGCCTGTTATTTTTTCTAGCTGTTATCCGTCACTCCATTTTTCTCTAGGGAGCGGTGGATGACAACGTGTCCGCTGACACCCGCAGGTATCCGATCTGGTCCACCAAAAACAGACGGATGGGGATACGTTCTACATCCGTCCAGCAGATCAGATAGGATGACAGTAGGATAGAAACAGACCTGCAGTCCATTTCCATCTGAACGCCCCATAGAGGACTGCAGGCTGTGTCCGTGTCCGCTCTGCATAACGGAACGGGCATGGACCTGTCACCCAAAACCAAAGAAAATTCCCAGCTCAACTTGTCAGCCAGCCTGCCACCAACTGAATTAACCTGTCTAACAGTTTGCGATTAAGGACTGTGGATAATAATGGGGTGCCTTGTCGTGGTCCCTGCAGTTTTCACATGTATTTGCAAATGTGTGAAAACTAAATCCCTGTTTTTAACACAAACTGTTAATTCGGTTGGTAGTAGGCTGGCTGACAAGTTATGCTCGGAATTTGCTTAGGTTTAGTTTTACATGCGTTGCCCTTCCATGTGCTCCTTGCTGCTAAGGCCAGTTATAGATGGGGGCAGTGGCCATTTGTTTATATGGACCTGTCATCCGCCAGCTCAGCGGGAATCAACGATGAGATACCCTGCTGAGCAGGCAGATCCACCTGATGGATTCCTCTCCGTCTAAAAGGGGCCATAAAGAAGATAAATCCAAATTAATTTAAGGGCACAGCAACACAATTTTATCCCCACTTGTTTGTACAAAATATAGGATTAGTTTATGTCAAGTAAACAGATACCAAATATGTTACCGAGTCTTAGATGTGGTGGCTGCATTCAGATTTGGGACTTGATAATGTCAGGTACTAGATTTGTTATATCAGGTACTGTACTGGATTTGTGATATCAGGTATTGGATTTGGGACTTGATGATGTCAGGTACTGGATTTGTGATTATGTCGGGTACTGGATTTGTTATTATGTCGGGTACTGGATTTGTTATACCAGGTACTGGATTTGTGATATCAGGTATTGGATTTGTAATATTGGGTATTGGATTTGGGACTTGATGTCAGATACTGGATTTGTGATTATGTCGGGTACTGGATTTGTGATATCAGGTACTGGATTTGTGATGATGTCAGGTACTAGATTACTTATATCAGGCAGTGGCGGGACAAGGCCATCTAGAGCCCAGGGCAAAAATGCAAAACTAAGCCCCCCCCCCAAAGATGTATGAGCATTATGTGTTCGCAAACCCCACCCAAATAAATAATTAAGCACTAATCTGCATCCTTACACCCTAAGAAAAAATCCCCCTACTCCCAGGAAAAAAACTGCCCCCTTGCTTAAATTGCCCCTCCGAGCTCAAATAGTCTCTCTCCTCAAATCACCCCTCCTAGCACAAATCCTCTACGCCTCAAATTTGGCCTCCAGGTACACATCCCCTCCTCCCCACTCCCAATCCCCTGTCCTGTCTTAGCACAAATATCCTCCAATCATTCCTACTAGCACAAATACCCTCCACCATATCACCTCTTCTAGCACAAATCCTCTTCCCACACCCCCCCCCAGCACAAGTCCTCACAATTCACCTTTCCTAGCACCCCCCCCCCCCCCCCACCCCCACCCATAAAAATTTCCACTCGCCTGCCCCTTGTCCCTGCCCTGATATCAGGTACTAGATTTGTGATGATGTCAGGTACTTGATTTGCAATTATGTCAATGTACTGATATCATGTACTGTATTTGTGAGATCAGGTACTGGATTTGTGAGATCAGGTAATGGATTTGTGAGATCAGGTGCTGGATTTGTGATACCAGGTACTGGATTTGTGATGACGTCAGGTACTGGATTACTTATAAAGAAATATAAAGAAAAGTGTAGCACTAACAACCATAAACATAGTCTGTAACCATATTCATGGTTAAGCCCAATAAATAAATCACATAAGTATATATAAAATTCCTGTGAATAAAAAACTTCCTGTGAAGAAAAAATGTATAATAAAGTCCGTAGTGTAAAATGCTAATAATGTCCTTAAAGTCCTTAGTAGATAGATAACACCAAAAAATGTGAAGACAGCTAGTAAGTGTGTTGATAGGAGATCCACCATCCTATTGAATAGGGGCTTACCAGAAAGATTGGACACAGATGGGTGTACACCCACTGGGTCAATCTAGCTTGTAATTATGGGGATCCACAGTGATGTCTGTATAACATGAGGGTAGGTCCAGGTGACCCGGTGCTTCAGATGTGGCAAAGGGGGTAAATCCACTCAGATATCCAGCGTATACATATAAAAGATGTAAGGGTACATAGCGTGATACTGTATACGAGGTTTAAAAACTCATTTATTAAAAGTAGGAAAACTCACATTTTAGTAGTAAAAACAGCGCTTTTGAATACAAGTAACTGGCAATGTTGGTGGTGTCAGCAGCTCATGCTGCCGCGTTTCGTCCAAGGAGACATCATCTGGGGTGCTGCACCACACCAAACATTGCCTTTTTATATAATGTAGAACCCCCGTGGCTCCAATCTAATAGCTCGTTCAATTAGAGCAACTTCCGGGTGACAGGAAAATGGCGCCGAGCACGTGCGTCTCAAGCCTCACTTTGGTGTAAGTTAGGTGGAGCGCACAACCTCACACACTCCACCGTTCAATCAGGGAGCGCTGACGAATGACGACAAAATGGCGCCGGTCGCGTGCGTCCCAAGCCTCAATTTCGTGTAGGCTGGGTGGAACGCACAGCGTCATAGACTCCGCATTTCACCACAGAAGCGCTGACTTAGATCGTATGCTGATATAATAGGCAGCGTTCGAGTGTGTGGAGGAAACAGCGCCGTAGCATCACGCACAGCGCTGTCTCTCGAGTGTGACAACAAAGGAAGAAATAGATCAAATTCATAAAGGGGATATCTATAGAGCAATTCGAGAACATTGAAGAGTATTAAAAAAATTAAAACATTTTTATTAAGAGATTGGGGGATATAAGAGGTATAATTAGGGAATGTTATAATAGAATATAACTTGTGTGAAATCATAAGGTTAATCTGGTATATATGGAGAGGGCAGCACATTAGGTTCTACATCTCTATAGACCATGGAATTAGATAGGTTAGTGCATGTCATATGCACAATAGTAATAACTAAACTTATATAGTGACAGCATAAGCTAAAAATAAAAATATTAGTAAAAAATTTGAAAATTGTGAGTATGAAAGGGGACCCAAAGTTCAACGTAAGAATCCATCAATACCCAGCCAGAAAGACCTGTGTGAATTATATAATTAGCCAAACCTATATGGTTTGCTGCCCTCTCTATATATACCAGATTAACCTTATGATTTCACACAAGTTATATTCTATTATAACATTCCCTAATTATACCTCTTATATCCCCCAATCTCTTAATAAAAATGTTTTAATTTTTTTAATACTCTTTAATGTTCTCGAATTCGCTCTATAGATATCCCCTTTATGAATTTGATCTATTTCTTCCTTTGTTGTCACACTCGAGAGACAACGATGTGTGTGATGCTACGGCGCTGTTTCCTCCACCCACTCGAACGCTGCCTATTATATCAGCATACGATCTAAGTCAGCGCTTCTGTGGTGAAATGCGGAGTCTATGACGCTGTGCGTTCCACCCAGCCTACACGAAATTGAGGCTTGGGACGCACGCGACCGGCGCCATTTTGTCGTCATTCATCAGCGCTCCCTGATTGAACGGTGGAGTGTGTGACGTTGTACGCTCCACCTAACTTACACCAAAGTGAGGCTTGAGACGCATGCGCTCGGCGCCATTTTCCTGTCACCCGGAAGTTGCTCTAATTGAACGAGCTATTAGATTGAAGCCACGGTTCAACACGGGGGTTCTACATTATATAAAAAGGCAATGTTTGGGGTGGTGCAGCACCCCAGATGATGTCCCCTTGTACGAAACGCGTCGGATGAGCTGCTGACACCACCAACATTGCCAGTTACTTGTATTCAAAAGCGCTGTTTTTACTACTGAAATGTAAGTTTTCCTACTTTTAATAAATGAGTTTTTAAACCTCGTATACAGTATCACGCTATGTACCCTTACATCTTTTATATGTATACGCTGGATATCTGAGTGGATTTACCCCCTTTGCCACATCTGAAGCACCGGGTCACCTGGACCTACCCTCATGTTATACAGACATCACTGTGGATCCCCATAATTACAAGCTAGATTGACCCAGTGGGTGTACACCCATCTGTGTCCAATCTTTCCGGTATGCCCCTATTCAATAGGATGGTGGATCTCCTATCAACACACTTACTAACTGTCTTCACATTTTTTGGTGTTATCTATCTACTAAGGACTTTAAGGACATTATTAGCATTTTACACTACGGACTTTATTATACATTTTTTTCTTCACAGGAATTTAATATATACTTATGTGATTTATTTATTGGGCTTAACCATGAATATGGTTACAGACTATGTCTATGGTTGTTAGCGCTACACTTTTCTTTAGATTTCCAGGTCACTTGTATGTGTTAGCTGCTTACACACGTTTTTTTGACAGCGCGGTATTTTCATATATATATTTTCTAACTGGATTACTTATATCAGGAACTGGATTTGTGATTATGTCGGGTACTAGATTTGTGATATCAGGTACTGGATTTGTGATGTCAGGTGCTGGATTTGTTCTATCAGGTACTGGATTTGTGATATCAGGTATTGGATTTGGGGCTTGATGATGTCAGGTACTGGATTTGGGAGTTGGTGATGTCAGGTACTGGTTTTGGGACTTGATGCCAGGCACTGGATTTGTTGTACCAGGTACTGGATTTGTGATGCTGCTAGGCACTGGATTTGTGATATCAGGTATTGGATTTGGGACTTGGTGATATCAGGTACTGAATTTAGGATTTGATGATATCAGGTGCTGGATTTGGGACTTGTAATCAGGTACTGGATTTGTGATATCAGGTACTGGATTTGTGATGATATTGGGTACTAGATTTGTGATATCAGGTACTGGATTTGTGATGATGTTGGGTACTAGATTTGTGATATCAGGTACTGGATTTGTGATGATGTTGGGTACTAGATTTGTGAGATCAGGTACTGGATTTGTGATGCTAAGTACTGGATTTGTTATATCAGGTATTGGATTTGGGACTTGATGATATTATGTACTTGGATTTGGGACTTGATATCAGGTACTGGATTTGTGATATCAGATACTGGGATTGTGATGATATTAGGTACTGGATTTGTGAGATCAGGTACTGGTTTTCTGATTATGTCAGGTACTGGATTTGGGACATGAGGATGACCACTACTAGATTTGTTGCAATGTTGGCTACTAGATTTGTGATATGATGTTGATAGGTAATAAATTTGCATAGCAGCAACTTCACTAATACTAGGAAATTGTGAATAAGGCTATCTAGGGATACTGGGATAGAACTGGGATAGAAATATAATTTTCTAACAATACAATGTATTGTAGCAAAGAATTGCTTATACAAATAAATGGGGGTGAATGGTGTGCTACTTGTAATTGTGTTTAAAATAAATTGTTACTATGAAATAAAAAAGGAGCAATGGGGCTGTTTTACTAAGAAGAATGCGTTGCGCCAGTTCATACCTTAATTGGTGCGCGATGGAAAAGTAATTAACCGAAAGTGCGAACCGGCGCACTTTGAAACGATAATAAATGTGTAAACTGCAACTGGCGCTAGGGTAACTGCGGTTTTCTCATTGATAATAGCGCACGCCCAATACAATTGGTTAATTTCATCTCATTGGATGTGTCTTGTTAGGCAAGTAGTAGGTGTTCTCAGTTAATTAACCCTTTTGATGCTAATCTCATTCCTATTACTTCTAATATATCTTTGAAATGTGTTTTTTTTCTATTTTTACCCAAATCTTTCAATACATTACAAAGAACAGAGAAGTGTTTCTAAACCCAATAAATTAATATTTTCAGATCTTGATCTTTAACCACTTCCCGCCCGGCCCATAGCAGATGAAGGCCGGGCGGTGGTTCAGTTATCCTAACTAGGCATCATATGACGTCCAGCAGGATAACATGCCACCGCACGCCCGCGGGGGCGCGCATCGTGGCGATCGGTGGAGAGGTGTGTCAGTCTAACACACCGCTCCACCAGTCTTGGTAAAGAGCCTCCGGCGGCTGATCACGATGTCAATAGAAAGAGCCGTTGATCGACTTTTTCTCACTCGCATCTGACAGACACCAGTAGAGGAGAGCCGATTGGTGGCTTTCCTAACGGGGGGTCTGTGCTGATTGTTTATCAGCGCAGCCCCCCCTTAGATGACCACACTGGACCACCAGGGATCGCCACTAGGACCACCAGGGAGAGGGGCAACATGTGGATGGCCAGCTATGTACCCCATGGCCATCCACATGTGCCCAATGTGCCCAGTCAGTACCCAATCTGTGCCAATCAGTGCCCACAAATGGGCACTGATTGGCACCAGTATATTGCAGTGATGCCCAGCAATGCCACCCTTAGGGGCATTAGTGCCACCAATTAGTGTCATCAGTGCCACCCATCAGTGCCACCTGTCAGTGCCCATCCGTGCCCACCTATCAGTGCCCATCCGTGCCACCTATCACCCATAAGTACCCATCAGTGCTAGCCATAAGTACCGATCAATGCCGCCTATGAGTGCCCATCTGTGCCGCCTATGAGTGCCCATCGGTGCCACCTATGAGTGCCCATTAGTGCCGCATACCAGTGCCACCTATCAGTGCCCATCATCAGTGCCCCTCAGTGCCACCTCATTGGTGCCACCTCATCGGTGCCCATAAATGCCGCCGTATCAGTGCTCGTCAGTGCAGCCATATCAGTGCCCCTCAGTGCAGCCATATCAGTGCCCATCATTGAAGAAGAAAACGTACTTATTTACAAAAATATTTAACAGAAACAAAGTAAAACTTGTTTTTTTTCAAAATTTTCGGTCTTTTTTTATTTGTTGCGCAAAAAATAAAAAATGCAGAGGTGATCAAATACCACCAAAAGAAAGCTCTATTTGTGGGAACAAAATGATAAAAAAATTGTTTGAGTACAGTGTAGCATGACCGCGCAATTGTCATTCAAAATGCGACAGCGCTGAAAGCTGAAAATTGGCCTGGGCGGGAAGATGTCTAAGTGCCTGGTATTGAAGTGGTTAAAGGTAACCATACATTGCAATCAGTTAGATCTTAAAAAAATTAGATATAGTGCAAGAGCCTGTTTGATTACCTATAATTTGAATTAATTGTTCAAGTGCGTCTTCCTATTACCTATTTTGCAGAAATTTCGAGTTGTACAGAGATTGGCCAATCAGATTGCATAGTTAATGACCATCTTAAGTGTCAAATTTGGAATGTAGATGTGCCATGACCCACTTGTATTTTCCTAAAATTTCTTGGGCATTATACAAGGCACATGAAAAACCCACCTTTTTTCAAGACCTGCTAGAGTGATCAGGAATCTTCAAACTACGGCTCTCCAGCTGTTGAGGAATTACACATCCCATGAGGCATTGTAAAACTCTGACATTTACAGACATGATGGGAATTGTAGTTCCTGAACAACTGGTGGGGCATAGTTTGAAGACCCCTGTGCCAGACCATTATTATGCTTCCAGAATTGGGAGTGTGGCATCTACCCAACTTATCTCTGCTGGTGGACACAAGAACCTACATCTATTGATATATATTTGGGCAGCAGTGGTGTAGTGGTTAGCACTTTCACCTAGCAGCAAAAAGGGTTGCTGGTTCGAATCCCGCCCGTGGCACCATCTGCCTGGAGTTTACATGTTCTCCTTGTGCCGCCTGCGTGGGTTTCCTCCCACTCTAAAAACATGCTGGTAGGTAAATTGGATCCTGTCTAAATTCGCCCTAATATGTATGAATGCGTGTTAGGGACAAACAAACCCCATGTTAAAAACAATAAATCATTTTCTTAATTTGCAAATAAGGATCATCTCTTCCTCAGAGAACAGTGGACGGGGCATGGTGGTGGGAAGAAATTAGCAGCAGTACAAGCAACTTCCTGGAGGGGTGTGATGTCATTCCTGTGTGCTGGCCACTGCTTCCGGGAACCAGATATGCGCCAAGGATACATACCTCCGCGCACTCAGCAGTTGCGCATCTCACATACACAGCGGTCATGCATCTAGATGCATTTGGCGCATCTAGCTGCAGGAACCCAATTTTTAGGGAAATTAATAGTAAAGCATATGCAGATTTCCAGGACTGGAGTAACAAATGTTTCTAGTGAAAGGCAACTGGTGTTTTCTATTAAACAAGGTCTAAATGGGCAATTGAAATGCATCACAGTTGAACTTAGGAATGTGTCTATGCAAAGTTAAACTAAATGAAATCCTTTCTTATTTTTGCTTGAGGACAGAGCACAAGGGGATTAGAAGTCTTGTCAGTTTTTGGGGATGTCTGCACCCCTGATAGGGTAAAGACACCTCCCAAATTTTACCACTTTCTCCTTTAAATCTATTCACTTCCTGTCACATAGCCAAACAGGAAGTGAAGGTAAAACCCTACCAATGTGTTTCCTAAATAGATTTCCCATTAGGTAAATTGCACTCTAGCATTTTGCTCTGTACACCCCAAATTTTTAAGTAGCTTGGACTTTGTAGTTTATTTACTAAAGGCAAATCCACTTTGCACTACAAGTGCACTTGGAAGTGCAGTTGCTGGAGATCCGAGGGGGACATGCAAGGAAAATAAAAAAAAAGCATCTTTGCTTCTGCATGATTGGATGATAAAATCACCAGTGCTTCCCCTCAGATTTACAGCGAGTACACTTGTATTGCAGAGTGGATTTGCCTTTAATAAACCCCCAAATACCTAACAATTCATGGCAGCATATGCACAATCCATGTATATGCTACCATGAAGGCACCAGGAAAGTAGCTTTTAGACAAATCACACCTTTTTTTGTTTTGCCATGCCAATCAGCCTAGTTAAGCTGCAGCTGGGAAATCTGTTGCATGAAAATTAACAAAACACATAAAATATAAAAATTTGCTACAAATTTTATTGGTCAACAAAACAGGACTTGGAAAACAGCAAGGAAAGCGAAATGCACATGTATGTTAATTTGAGACACTGACAGAATATGGTTTTGAGGTCTGACCATTTTGCAGAGGAAATTAACAGGAGTTAAAAGGACTGCGCCCACAAACGGACATCTATTAAGGATTTAAATATTAATTAATCACAACATCTTGAGGAAGATTTAGCAAAAATGCAGCACAGACAATTACATCAAAGTGAAAATAACAACCTACAAATGACACACATTGACAACATCAGAAATATTTCAGGGGAAAATATCCCCCCCACCCAAAAAAATACAATAAACCAAAGTAAAAAAGAAAAAACTTGGTCTAAAACACATCTGTTTTGCAAAATATAAAATATTCCATGGACTCAACATGCCTTTCAACAAATAGCTTGGGGTGTCTACTTTCCAAAATGGGGTCATTTGGGGGGGTTTTGAACTGTCCTGGCATTTTATGCACAACATTTAGAAGCTTATGTCACACACCACCCACTCTCCTAACCACTTGAAGACAAAGCCTTTTCTGACACTTTTTGTTTACATGAAAAATTATTTTTTTTTGCAAGAAAATTACTTTGAACCCCCAAACATATTTTTTTAAAGCAAAGGCCCTACAGATTAAAATGGTGGGCGTTTCATTTTTTTTTTTCACACCGTATTTGCGCAGCGATTTTTCAAATGCATTTTTTGGGGGAAAAAACACTTTTTTAAAAATTTTAATGCACTAAAACACACTATATTGCCCAAATGTTTGATGGAATAAAAAAGATGATCTTAGGCCGAATACATGGATACCAAACATGACATGCTTTAAAATTGCGTACAAACGTGCAGTGGCAGCAAAATAAATACATTTTTAAAAGCCTTTAAAAGCCTTTACAGGTTACCACTTTAGATTTACAGAGGAGGTCTACTGCTAAAATTACTGCCCTCGATCTGACCTTCGCGGTGATACCTCACATGCATGGTGCAATTGCTGTTTACATTTGACGCCAGACCGACGCTTGCGTTCGCCTTAGCGTGAGAGCAGGGGGGAACAGGGGTGCTTTTTTTTTTTCTTTATTATTTTTTTTCTTTTTTATCTTATTTTTAAACTGTTCCTTTAATTTTTTTTTTTTTAAATCATTTTTATTGTTATCTCAGGGAATGTAAATATCCCCTATAATAGCAATAGGTAGTGACAGGTACTCTTTTTTGAAAAAATTGGGGTCTATTAGAACCTAGATCTCTCCTCTGCCCTCAAAGCATCTGACCACACCAAGATCGGTGTGATAAAATGCTTCCCCAATTTCCCAATGGCGCTGTTTACATCCAGCGAAATCTAAGTCATAAAATGCTCGTAGCTTCCGGTTTCTTAGGCCATAGAGATGTTTGGAGCCACTCTGGTCTCTGATCAGCTCTATGGTCAGCTGGCTGAATCACCAGCTGCATTCTCAGGTTCCCTGTTGAGACAGGAGAGCCAGAGAAAAACACGGAAGACGGTGGGGGGCATTCCCTCCCACTGCTTATAAAAGCAGTCTAGAGGCTAATTAGCCGCTAGGATTGCTTTTACATGAAAGCCGACCGCTGGCTGAAAAGTATGATACCAAGATGATACCTAAACCTGCAGGCATCATTCTGGTATAACCACTCAAATTCGTGAATGGCGTACCTGAAGACAAAAAAATGGTTAACAATAAAACACAGTAAACGGTAAAGTATAAAAAATTGCATAACTGAAAAGCAAACATGATAAAACATAATAACAATAAAACATTGCAGAATAGAATACAGTAAAAAAGAGAAGAACAATAGAGAGAGACAGAACAATGAAACAACAACTATTTTTGTTTTTATTTTATTTTTTTTGTGTTTTTTTTTTTTTTACACTTTTTTTTGTAACTGTAACTTTTATAACTGTAACCGGTTCCAGGTTCGGGTCTCTCAAAATGCGATGGCATCTTGGGAGACCCTGTGAAAGTGTGTCTAGTCTGTGCAATGCTGTACCTTACACTAATACTCAACTAGTGCATGGTAGCGTTCAAAACATTCACCAATGCAAAGACCAGGATTGTCAGGACAGGAGGGACAATAATAGCAGATGTCACGCCTATATCCGCGCTTGCTGCAGACACGACATCTTTTTTGGGGGGGTTCGTTGGGTAGGGGTACTCGGGAGGACATAAAGAAAATGCCTCTCATGCAGCCGACTGCATTTGGTTGGGGATGTGAATGGGGGAAGTACGGGCGCTGCAGAAGTGGTGGGTTCCCAATTAGGATTGGCGAATGCAGCAGGAAGGGCATTATGGGCACGACGGGCCTGTTTGTCGTCTTCTTAGTGGCAGCGGGACACTACTTGTGCTTGCCACCTCACCAACTTGAACTGCACTTATGGGACTCGCCACGTCACCAAGTGTTACTGCAGTGCTGGTTTGACTACGACCGGGGTGTACTAGGCCGCTGGCGCTTACCAATTCACCAAAACGCTACCAAAAAAACTGTTAGCGATCGCAGGGATCAGGCCTGACTCTGCGAACGCTGCAGTTATGCGTTTAGCGTTGTAAGTGACAGTGATCGATCGATACTGCACTTGGGTGGGCTGGGCCGGGTGGAGGGGCAAAACGCAGGTGCTAGCAGGTATCTGGGCTGATCGTGCTAACACTGCGTTTTTGGGAACCCTAAACTGCTGGGGACGCTAGTATAGATCTGATCGTATCAGATATTGATCCGTTCAGATACTATACCACTAAGGGAGGTGTACGGTGCGTGCGTGGGTGTTAGCGGTACTGGCGCTAACCTGACGCTGGTGCTTGCCAGTTCACCAAAACGTTACCAAAAAAACTGTTAGCGATCGCAGGGATCAGGCCTGACTCTGCGAACGCTGCAGTTATGCGTTTAGTGTTTTGTGACAGTGGTCGATCAATACTGCACTTGGGTGGGCTGGGCCGGGCGAAGGGGCAAATCGCAGGTGCTAGCAGGTATCTGGGCTGATCCCGCTAACACTGCGTTTTTGGGAACCCTAAACTGCTGGGGACACTAGTATAGATCTGATCTGATTGGATCAGATATTGATCCGTTCAGATACTATACCACTAAGGGAGGCGTATACTGCGTGCGTGGGTGTTAGCGGTACTGGCGCTAATCTGATGCTGCCTGGGGCGACACATATCCCCGCCGGGCGATCAGGGGACTAAACCTTTATTAGGTAATAAACGGCGGGTGCCCTGACACTATAAAAAATAAACGAACTAACCAGCGTCACCGTAACGATTATACGGTGATCAGTGGTGAAAGGGTTAACTAGGGGGCAATCAAGGGGTTAAAACATTTATTAGATAGTATATGGGGGTCCCTGTCGCTATAAAACACTGACGGTGAACCTAAATATTTACCTCCCTAACTAGCGTCACCAGCGACACTAATACAGCGATCAGAAAAATGATCGCTTAGCGACACTGGTGACGGGGGGTGATCAAGGGGTTAAAACTTTATTAGGGGGGGTTAGGGGGGTACCCTAGACCTAAAGGGGGCTAACACTTACTGCCCTACCACACTAACTGTCACAAACTGACACCATGCAGTAATCAGAAAAAAAACAAAAAAACTGCTTGGTGTCAGTGTGACGGGGGGGGGGGGGGTGATTAGGGGGTGATCGGGGGGGGATCAGGGGGTAAAGGGGGGTGTAAAGTGTGCCTGGCATGTTCTACTGTAAGTGTATGTGTTGTGCAACTCACTCAGATGTCTTCTCTCCTCGGCGCCGGAACGGAAACTGCCGAGCCGAGGAGAGATGACATCACATCCCCTGCCTCTGTGTGCTACACAGAGGCAGGGGAAGATTCTCATTGGCTGGAAGCGAGGGGGGGGGCCACGAATGGATGGCCTCCCCCTCATCTCTGAACGCTCCCAGACCAAAGCCGACCGCTTCGGGCACCGGGGGGGGGGTCCGATTGGACCCCCCGCCCGCGGGAAGGCAATCACGTACCAGGTACGTGATTTTGCCTGCCCGTGCCATTCTGCCGCAGTATATCTGCGTGAGACGGTCGGCAAGTGGTTAAAAGTGAAAAATACCACCCCAGACTTAAAAAATATTGTGCCCCTCCCACACACTAACAAATCCCTAGCCAAACACACAGCAAGCTAGCCCATGAAAGGGGGGTGGATGCTTGGGGCAAGAGGGGCTCGGGCACCCCAAAAGTCAACCACCTTGTTCCCATATTCAGGGGGACAAGGGCCCCTTCAACACAACCCTAGGCTGGGGTTGTGGGGGGCTGCAGACAGGGGGCTTTACAGAATGTGGAAAGCCCCTTTAAACTAGTGGGTACAAGGTGCTTTGTGGTTGGTATTGGGCTGAGCCCAACATGCCCCAAAGGCAGCCAGCTATGTTGAGTGCGTGTGGCCTTGTATGGTTCAGGAGGGGGTTAGGCGATCGCTCTTCTCGCCCCTTTCCTATCTGGCCCTGTTGTATGCATTAGAGGGAGAAGGTTAAATGCCCTTTTAGGAGGAGCTAGAGGAGCGAGAGTCTTTTTTACATCATTTTAACAAGGTGCATGTCACATGTTGGCAACGTAATCTGCTAACATGACCTGTGTGCAAATCTCCTTAAAAAAATACATAGAGGTGAACCAGCGTAAAAAAAATTTAAAAATCATATTTAGAGGTGCGCCCGTTCAACTCATGCAATTGCATTTGTGTTGCTTGACATTTACTAAGATTTTGACCGTGCAGCGAACAAACGCATTTGAATGAGCGCAAGAGCCGCTTGCGCATGCGCAGTGCTTATATTGATTTCACGCAGTTCTAAACGTACTTGTAGGCACTTTCTGAAAAAGTTACTTTCTCATTCTATTTTGGGCATATTTGTTACTTGGGCAGTCGTTACTAAACTTCCTCACATCACCCCATAATATTGGTACCTCCATCTTCTGTTAATAGAGAATTGAAGATGTTGTGCATGTCCATAGTGGTGCACAGAATGCATTCTCCCGTGCGCCGATATTGCTATAGTAAATGAGGGATTCGCGCTCTGTTCCTGGCGCACCGTTTCAGAAATATGAAAATGTGCGTTGTGCCTCGCCGTGCGCCTCTACTGATGGTGCATGGCTTTCGTAAATCAGCCCCTATATCTTGATTTCACCTAGAACAAGGTCCTTGTCCATTGTGAAAGAACATAACTCTGCACACTAGTCATTTTATATCATTCCATTCCACACTTCCTTGAGATAAGAGAACATTTTACGCTAAAAGGACTTCTTCGCTATACTAGATCACTAAGTACACTTCATGGTTTTCTCTTTATCCTTCAACTCTTTGATAATCCTGGATGCGTAAAGCTGGTGGATTATGGGTAAAATCCATATTTTGATCTCGGATGCCAAAAGATCCTGGCTATGTTACTGTTTACCTCCCACCCATAATGTCCATGCGTTACACATACCGTGCTGCTTGCTTTATATCAGAATTCATTCTTCGGTGTTTGGCAATTCATTGTTTTACTTTATTTTATGTTAGCAGTGACAGCCTAAATGCTGCTTCTATCGTAAATCTTTCAAGAACATCTAAGAAAAAAAAACTTCCATTTAATTGTGATTTATGAAGAACTCCTGTAATTCCAATATTAAACTTTCAGCATTGGACATCCATTACTCCACTGCTAAATAAAGAAGTAATTAGTGCTAACATTTGAAGGTCACGTCTATATTAATGCCACAGCCATGCATCTTTAAGAATGTTTTTTTTTTTTTCCCACCCTGCGAAGTTTGCTTTTCTTTTTTTTTTTTTTTATCAACATTTGTACAAATATATTTTTGAACAATTTAATGTGCAGGATGAGCGTGAAACAACTGTACTGTATAATACAGAGATTTATACATACTTGAAGGCATAGACCACCTTATGTGTAATCAGCCCATGAAGACAAGGGACCCTAATATATTACAATGCAGTGTGCTTTTTTTGCAAAATACAGTGTAATGTGATTGGCACACCTGTAGGTTTTCGCTGGCACCCATAAAGTCTGTTCAAAATAGCTTCTGCAACACAGCAGACATTGGACAGTTGCTCTTTGTTTTGTTTTTGTTTTTTTTTTTTTGTTTTTTAGCTAATTGGTCTGGTTTTAATTTTTTTTTTTTGTTTTGTTTTTGCTCATCTGTTTGTGGCAATGCTTTCGGACATCTCAGTGGTAACGATCTTAACCAGAGCTGTTATTCACCACAAAATCCTTTTTTCTGTGTTCAATGGGCCACCAGCAGGGGCCGTCCCTGAGCTGTCTTTTGCCAAAGTTCAACCTTGCATCTCACTCCTGCAGGTGGCACTATATCCAAGTGGTAATGATCTTAGCCTGCACTCACACCTGTGCAGAGCCCGAAAAGAAAGTATTCCTGATTATAGTATTTTTTTTTTTTTTTTTGCATTTTTAAATCCATTTTACAAGCTTTCTGCAAACATTTTTGCAACGTTTGCACATGTATAAAGCTTCAGGCTTTTGTTTCCTGGGCTGGTCAAGAGGAGGAGAGCAGTTCTGGAGGAGCTCTTCAGGTGAGAGAAAGCATGTGTGCTAATTTACAGGCACTCCCATTAAAGTCTATGGAGCCCAAAAGCCTGTATACACTAAAAAAAAAAAAAAAAAAGCTCATGTCGTCCTTTGAGCACATAGCATAGAGCGTACAAATGACCGAGCATTAAAATGCGAACCAACTCTATTAAAAACAATGAGATTCTGCATGTTGAGCACAGTGGGGTTTAAGGAAACACTACAAAATGCTCAGGTGTGAATGGAGGCTTAAACAGAGGTATGTCCTCCAAAGATAACAGGGAAAGGGATTTCAAGGTGAATACAAAAAAATGACATTTTCCTCCCATAAATATTTTGGCAAGGAGAGAATGCAGAGGAAAGCATGCAGCCCCAAAGTGGCCATCGTCGCATTGCTGCTTTAGTTTTCAAAGGGCCTTTCTTTACTCCAGCAGGGATGCTGCCTTTTCCCAAGGGAGCAATTGTTATTCAGAAAGAAAACACAATACATTCTACGCCATTTTGCTAAACAAGCCTCTCTGCATTTAACCACTTGCTTACTGGGCACTTAAACCCTTCCTGCCCAAACCAATTTTCAGCTTTCAGGGCTGATGCACTTTGAATGACAATTGCACGGTCATGCAACACTGTACCCAAATTAAATTTTTATCATTTTTTTCACACAAATAGAGCTTTCTTTTGGTGGTATTTAATCACAGTTGGGTTTTTTTTTTTTTTTTTGCTAAACAAAAAAAGATGGAAGATTTAGAAAAAAAAAAATCATGTTTCATAGTTTGTTATAAAATTTTGCAAACAGGTAAATTTTCTCCTTCATTGATATGCGCTGATGAGGTGGCACTGATGGGCACTGATAGGCACAGATAAGGCGGCACTGATGGGTAAAGATAAGGCGGTACTGATGGGCACAGATAAGGCGGCACTGATGGCCACTGAAAAGATGGCACTGATAGATGGCACTGATGGGCATTGATAGGTGGCACTGATGGTCACTGATGGACACTGGTAGGTGACACTGATGGGCACTGGTAGGTGACACTGATGGGCAGCACTGTTGATGAGGTACTGATTAGTACACTACACTGATAGGTGGCACTGTGGGCACTGATGGGTGGCACTGTAGGCACTGGTAGGTGGCGCTGGTTGGCACTGGTAGGTGGCACTGACAGGTGGCACAGGTGGGCACTGATGAGCTGGCGGCAGCTTTCCTTGATTGGGACCGATCAAGGAGAGCTGGTTAGAGCCGGTGATCGGCTCCCTCTTAGAGCCGGTGATCGGCTTTTTTTTTTCTCCTCGCTATCAGCGCGAGGAGAAAAAATAGCTGTTTACGGGCTCTGTTTACATCACATCTGCTGGCTAACAGCTGATCACGTGGTAAGGGGTCGGGATCGACCTCTTACTCCGATCTGTGATCAGCCGAGTCTCATAGACACGCTGATCACAGAGCGCGCCGCACGTGCCCTGCAAGGGGCGTGCTGGCCGCTCGGGCACTGGAGGACGTCTATTGATGTACTCCTGGCAAAGTAGGTCCGCGCTGTAGCCGTCATTCGGCTATAGGAGTTAAAGGGGTATAAAGTGTTCATGTGTGTGTAAATGTGACGCGCATCCACAGTCAGAATGAAAAATCGCAGAATTCTCTGTAATACATGTAGTTCCTATATTGTCACCACCATCTAGTGGCCATAATGCATTTTATTTCCTGAATTACCTTAATTAGAAAAAACAGCATTATGGCCACTAGATGGTGCTAACAATATAAGAACTACTGTGTACATGTATTACAAAAGCAAATGTTTTATACATAAAGCCCCATAATGTATATAATGTCCATTTCTTTTCTTTTTAGTTTTGTATCAATTGGTAGGCGGTTAAATGCTGCTTGGGACCCAGCTAGGGACAATTCCCCTCTCTGTTTGTCCTGGTGATCATTGCCTCAGGAAATGAGGAAAAATTCAAGTGTGTTAGTTGTAATCAAAGAATAGAGGGGAAATTTCCAATGAGAAAAATTATTTAGGGGAGAACTGTCTAAGAGGGGAGTTTACATCACATCAATAAATGTCCTCTAACTTCTTGTCTCTGGTAAGGAAGTGATGGAATATCTCCCAAATGATAGGACTGGGGTTTTAACCATTATCTACCAGGGTGGATTTGATTTAAATCAAGTCGATTTAAATCATGATTTAAAGTGGAGTTCCACCCAAAAGTGGAACTTCCGCTCATTTATCCCCCCCTGGTGCCACAATTGCCACCTTTGGGGGGGGGGGTGTCTTTGACAGGTATCCTGTTCCTACTTCCGGGAGCCACAGCGGCGGATATTGACGTCACCGCTCGGCTCCTTCCTCCTCCCCCTGTCGCTGGGCCAGTAGGAGAGAGGAGCGGGGCCTCACGCATGCGCAATAGGGTTTCCCGGCATGAAGCCATAAGGCCACACTGCTGGGTTCCCTTACCCGCAATGGTGGCGGCAGCACCCGACAGCTGATGGAAACATTAGCTGTGGTGCCGACATCGCTGGACTCCAGGACAAGTAAGTGTCCTATTAATAAAAGCCAGCAGCTACACATACTGCAGCTGCTGGCTTTTGGTTTTTAATTCTTGCAGCGGTGGGCAGACCTCTGCTTTAAATCACTAGTAAAAAAGGCTTGATTTAAATCAACTCAATTTAATTCATCATTTTTAAAGAGCAACTGTCATCTCTGTCCTGCAGTGTCTCCTCCTCCTTTGACCCGCTGGTGACTTACCGACAGTCCCATTCACTTTAATGGGATGGCTGGTGATGCGGCGGTGACACAACAAGGTGAGGGACGTGGCGGCAGCAGGTGAGTGGGTGCCCGCTAACAGGCGCTGCCATGATGGATATGAAATGACAGATGCTCTTTAAATGTAAGCACTTATGCTTTCTGGTAGTTATAATCTTTATTATTTGCAAACAAAATGTAGGTTTCCTATTTAGAATAATAAGCTTTCAGGTTAGTAAAACAACAATATCAGAACCGATTCAATCATACAGTTTGTAGTGTACATAGATTTGCAAAACAATGGGATAAAGGAATATTCCTGAACCTTGTGTTACCTCATGGTTACTGTGAAATTGAGTGTATGCATCAATGCAGTGATGTTATCTCAGCTTGCAGAGCTTGGCTTCATTGAATGAGTTTACCAAAAATTGAAATATTTCAGAATATACAGCCTCATTCTGCTTAACTAAGCTCTATTTCATGCTGAATAAACTAAATTATTAATGTATCTTAAATAGAAAACTATCTTTAAATATATGTTTACTCCAAAAGCATTTTATTAAAATAAATTTAATAATAAAAAAAAAAATCTGATTTAAATCAAAACAATCTGATTTAAATTAAAAAAAAATGTTTGATTTTTATCCACCCTGTTACCTACTCAAATTAAAATTTTAAAAAAAGAGCTTTAGCTTTAAATATGCTTTACAGGATTCTGGAAAACAACGCAGAAATGGAAAGATGCTGCCGGCCAACAACCAGATCAGGTTCCACCATAATCACTCAAATTCTACATTTCCTCCTCCTGTATGGCAAATGAGGAACCTTGAACAGTAATCCCCTCTTGTTACTGTGCAGAAACACACTTTGGCAGCTAAAACAGTTCATATATATATTTATTTTAGCTGTGTATTTAGCCGCTCACCTGCAATTCAGCTTTAACGTTCAAATTTATTGGCAAGGCATACATTTCAGCAGCACTTGCTGAATGCTAAGTTTTACTCAAACTTCTCAAAGCAGGATTTCAAAGAGTTCCCTGGTGTGCATTAAAATAATGTTTATGCAGTAAAGGGATTAAATCTTTTGAATGTGGACGACTGATGCATATATGAACAGTGAGACGACTGGCATAGCAAAACCTTATGATAGGCTATGAAGAAACAATTTTAGCATTACATAGAAAACAATATGGAAATTGTCGTAAGATGTATTATGGGTTCACATCTCGTTGTTATCGTCATACTTTTAGGCTGACATTAATGGTATGCTTGATGCTTGATGACTTTTCAGCAAGGAATAAATATAGACATTGCTGCTTGTAACCAGCATGACCTGACATGATCTCTTTACATACTAAAATCACATTGATCGTACTAGGAATCTATCTCCATATCATTAGAAAATATTTTCTAAATGTGGGACAGTTGCTGACCCTCCATGTTGGTGGAACACTCTATGGGTTTCTGTGTTGACAACAACCAGTGACAGATACTACAGGGAGTAGTAACAATATAAAACAATATGGGTACATGTTCTAGCGAAGTAGATAATGTCTTGAATGGATGTTACCAAAACAACTGTGACCATAATACTTTTATTTTTAAATTTAAAGTCATTGTAAGGGTTTTTTTTTTAAAATAACAAACATGGCATACTTACCTCCACTGTGCAGCTCATCTTCTGGAGTCCCTCGGCGGCTCCTCCCCACATTAGATAACCCCCTAGGAGAAGCGACCCCCCGAGGGGGTTACCTTGCGGACAGGCTCCCGAGTCCAGCATTTGCATCCATAGACACGAATGCCAGACTCAGCCCTGCCCCCGCCCCCGGCGCCTGCGTCATTGGATTTGATTGACAGCAGCGGGAGCCAATGGCTGCACTGCTATCAATCTATCCAATCAAGGGTTGGGACCTCGTGGAGAGAGGGAGAGCGCGTCTACACCGACAGAAATACGGGGCTCAGGTAAGTAATATGGTGGGGGCTGGGGATGATGATGGTCCCTGTGCATCAGAGGTGGGTGGGGTCACCCGGCGACGTCACCGTGTGGCGTCGCACTTAGTTATAAAAGAGTTGTAACCTTAGAGGACCATCATTACAGCGAGTGCCTCCCATGTAGGCGGGTCGGTCGCGTTTTTTTTTTCATTTCTTTTTTGGTCCGTCGGCAGAGCAAGAGAAGAATAGGACGACTACGTGGGACAGTTTTATTTTTTAATTTTTTAATAAAGGACTTGTCCCCAAGCCGTGTCATGTGATTTTTAACATTTTCACACCTTTTTTGTGAAATGATAGGAGTAAATATGTACCCTGTCACCATTTCACACAGGGGGGGAGGGCCGGGATCTGGGGGTCCCCTTGTTAAAGGGGGCTTCCAGATTCTGACAAACCCCCCGCCCACAGACCCCCACAACCATCGGGCAAGGGTTTTGGGCATGAGGCCCTTTCCCCATAAACATGGGGACAAGGTGCTTTGGGAGCTACCCCAAAGCTTCCTCCACATGTTGAAGGCATGTGGCCTGGTACGGTTCAGGGGGGGGGGGCACTCTCTCGTCCACCCTCTTTTCCTGCAGCCTGCCAGGTTGCGTGCTCGGATAAGGGTCTGGTATGGATTTTTGGGGAATCCCATGCCGTTTTTTTCAATTACTTTTATGTGTATTGCCAGGGCCGACAATTCATTACAGCCGCAAGTACTTTTAAATTACTTTTTTTCCTTTAGAAATGTCATTTTGTGCAGGGGCTGTTGTAAACAGGGGAAACATGCGCCACTTAACAGGCATACTATAGACACCCCCCAGGTATGAAATTTAAAAGAATATTTCACTTTTATTGTTTCACTTTGAGCATTATTAAAATCACTGCTCCTGAAAAAAACGGCCGTTTTTAAAACTTTTTTTTGCATTGATACATGTCCCCTGGGGCAGGACCCAGGTACCCAAACACTCTTTATGACAGTACCATGCATATCAGCCTTTAAAATTAGCACTTTTGATTTCTCCCATAGACTTTTAAAGGGTGTTCCGCGGCTTTCGAATTTGCCGCGAACACCCCAAATTGTTCACTATTCGGCGAACAGGTGAACACCCGATGTTCGAATCGAACATCGGACTCATCACTACTATTCACCAAAAGAGTAAAAGACTAAAAGCAATAGCCAACTATCTTGGGAGTTTAACCAATAGCTTTCATCAGGGCTTGTGTAGGCGACGGTTGGAAAAAGGTTGGACTGAGAGGAGGTTTCCTTATGTAGATTTCTCCACCCAAAAGGGGAAACTTCGCTTGTCTTCCTTCTCTCCCTCCCTCTGCTGCCACATTTGTTCAGACAGAAGTTTGCCCCCCCCTCCTTCCCCCGCAGCCGACCCATTTACAGAGTGCAGCATTCTTCGCACATGCGCAGTAGGAAACCGACTGTGAAGCCGCAAGGCTGGTTTTCTCTTAGAGGAGATACCGGCGGCAGCACCTGATAGCCGACTGAAAAGTTGGCTCGGGTCAGGACACCGCTGGATTCCTGGACAGGTAAGTGTCCTAATATTAAAAGTCAGCAGCTACAGTATTTGGGGGGGAGGGAAACTTCTCCTCGGAACTCCTCTTTAACTGCTTTCCGACCAACCGCCGACCATACGTCTGCTCGCGCAGTTGCGGGCAGGGCACGCTCGCGCCCGCTTAATGCTGCGGGAGCGAGCCCGCAGGTTTAGCGGACTTGATGTCTGCCGGCGACCGACAATTGCCATGTACAGAGGCAGAACGGGGATCTGCCAGTGTAAACAAGGCGAATCCCCATTCTGACAGGGGACATGACAGAGATCTACTGTTTCCAGTGATCGGAACCAGTAATCTCTGTCATGCCCCTGGCAGCCCATCCCCCCTACAGTTAGAACACACCCAGGGAACACAGTTAAGCCCTTGATCGCCCCCTAGTGTTAACCCCTTCCTTGCCAGTGTCATTTTTACATTGATCAGTGCATTTTTATAGCACTGATCAATGTAATAATGTCACTGGTCCCCAAAAAGTTTCATTTGGGGTCAGATTTGTCTGCCGCAATGTTGCAGTCCTGCTAAAAATCGCAGATCACTGCCATTACCAGTAAAAACAATACAAATAAATAAAAGTCTATAAATCTATCCCAGTTTGTAGACGCGATAACTTTTGCGCAAACCAATCAATATACGTCTAGTGGGATTTTTTTTACCAGAAATATGTAGAAGTATATATATCGGCCTAAACTGATGAATACATTTTTTTTATATAAATATTTTTTGGATATGTATTATAGCAAAATGTAAATTTTTTTTTTTTTAATAAATTGTCGCTCTTTGTTTGTTTATAGCGCAAAAAATAAAAACCTGCTTGCAGAGGTGATCAAATACCACCAAAAGAAAGCTCTGTTTGTGGGAAAGAATGGATCTCAATTTTGTTTGGGTACAGCGTTATACGACCGCGCAATTGTCAGTTAAAGTGATGCAGTGCCGTATTGCAAAAAATGGCCTGGTCATTAAGGGGGAGAATCCTTCCGGGGCTGAAGTGGTTAAGCCTCCTCTGGTTGCTGGTCTATAGAAATTGAAAAGGACTCTCAGGCATATGTCTGGCATTCTCCTCACTTCCAAACTTACTACTGGCAATCCAGGGACCTCCCCTTTTGACTTATAGAATCTAAAGCTGGCCATAGACAGATCCAAATTCGACTTGTTGAGCAGGGACCTGTGTGGCTGTCCCCTTTCAACAGAAGTCAATTGTTAGATTACCTTCTGTCAAACGGACAAGCTGGAAAACTTTTGTTGATCATTACTGCAGCCACTGATCAGCCTATTACAACAGCGGAGAGTTCTGCTGTCAAAATACAATGTCCTGGCAGAGAGGATTCCTCCATCTATCCTACTTGTGTGAATGGAGGAACCATATAGGCAGCTTTAGACAGCAGTCTCTCAAACAAAATGTCAACAGATTTGAATACCTACCAAAAACCTGATCCAGCACTTCACCAACATATCTTGATTGGATGGTAGCGATTAGGGGTGCACATCTTCACTGGCCTCACGATTCGATTCGATTACGATTATCAAGTCAACGATTCGATTCGATTCCGCGATGCATCACGATTACAGCGCAAGTCCGCAAGTGCTCATGGTTTTCATCAAAAAAAATTCAATTAGTCAGGAGAACTCTATTTTTTTTATTCTATCTGTTCTTAAGAAAAAAAGAGACAGCAGAGGAGCTCCAGGCTCTCTTCCAAAATACTAAAGGAGATGGTCAGAGACTGCAGACATACTACAGGAGATGGTCAGAGCCTGCGGACATGCTACAGGAGATGGTCAGAGACTGCAGACATGCTACAGGAGATGGTCAGAGACTGCGGACATGCTACAGGAGATGATCAGAGCCTGCGGACATGCTACAGGAGATGGTCAGAGACTGCGGACATGCTACAGGAGATGGTCAGAGACTGCAGACATGCTACAGGAGATGGTCAGAGACTGCGGACATGCTACAGGAGATGGTCAGAGACTGCGGACATGCTACAGAAGATGGTCAGAGACTGCGGACATGCTACAGGAGATGGTCAGAGACTGCGGACATGCTACAGGAGATGGTCAGAGACTGCGGACATGCTACAGGAGATGATCAGAGACTGGGGACATGCTACAGGAGATGGTCAGAGACTGCGGACATGCTACAGGAGATGGTCAGAGACTGCGGACATGCTACAGGAGATGGTCAGAGACTGCGGACATGCTACAGGAGATGGTCAGAGACTGCGGACATGCTACAGGAGATGGTCAGAGACTGCGGACATGCTACAGGAGATGGTCAGAGACTGCGGACATGCTACAGGAGATGGTCAGAGACTGCGGACATGCTACAGGAGATGGTCAGAGACTGCGGACAATGGCACAGGAGATGGTCAGAGACTGCGGACATGCTGCAGGAGATGGTCAGAGACTGCGGACATGGCACAGGAGATGGTCACAGACTGCGGACATGGCACAGGAGATGGTCACAGACTGCAGACAATAATGCAGAGTTGTGGTGTGATGAAGGCACATAGAAGACAATTCTATGATATGGACTTGTCACAGCGCCCCCCCTCCCCCTCTGTACTTACATGATGCTCTGCCAGTGTTGGTGGCAGCCTGTAATGAGCAGGGCGATCTGCCTGCTCACCATCTCCCCCCGATCTCCATTCCAGCCGCCGGTGTTCCGCCGACTGTCACATCTCTCCTGAGGTCAGCAGGGAATTCTCCCGGGAGAGCGCTCCGTGCGTAAAGCTGTTATTAGTGTGTGTATATCCCACTCATGTGACTCTCGGCCGCGCCTCCCTCCTCTCAGTCTCTCCTGATGTCAACCCCGCCCGCCTCTCTTCTGACCTGATAGCTCCAGTCAGTGGGCGGGGCTGACATCAGGAGAGACTGAGAGGAGGGAGGCGCGGCCAAGAGTCACATGAGCGGAATATATACACACTAATAACAGATTTACGCACGGAGCACTCTTTCGGGAGGGGGCGGGGCAAGAAATCGATTTTTCGGGTCGCATGCATCGATGCCGCATCGGGGACACCCGAATCGCGATGCATCGATGCTGCGATTAATTTCAGCAGCCCTAGTAGCGATGTAGGTGTGAAGGACATGAGGTAATTTTTCGTATTTGTTCTTAGTCCAGCTGGCAGTCACACACTGTAATAGCCCATTCACACAGGGGCAACACGACTTCCAGCGCGACTTTGGGAGGCAACTTGGACACGACTTGAGTATGAATCACAGCGCGACTTGGGGCGACTTACAACACGACTTGAAGTCGCCTCCAAGACAGGGAACTTACAAGTGGCCAATCAGAGCTTATCAGCTCTTGTGACATCATTCTTGTTCCTGTGAAGTTGCCTCACTATGAACAGTGAATTGACTTGGAGGCGACTTCCATTGAAATCAATGGGTACAAGTCGCCTAGAAGTCGGATTGAAGTAGTACAGGAACTTTTTCTGAAGTTGGACCGACTTCAGTAGTGTGCATTAAGACGGCTCTCATTCACTTACATTGATTTTATCATGTCGCGCGACTTGAGGCGACTAGGGGCGACTAGGGGCGACTTGGGGCGACTTCAAGTTGGATCCAAAGTCGCCCCTGTGTGAATGGGCTCTAAAAGTTGTATTTGTGGTGCCCAACTGAGGCATGATAAGTTGTCCACTGTAACTTAAAGTGTAACTAAAAACAAATACAAAACAACAAAAAGCACCCTCCCTATTTGTCTTGTTTACCATTATCACCAAGAATGAAAATGAAAGAAATCCCAAATTTTGTACAGTCACAGAACAGGATTAATGTAAACATCTTCTAAAGGGGACACTAGTCTTGGTGATCCTGGTAGCAACCAAGGATTCTCTCATTTTGTTTCACAAAGATTGTATTGGGTTTTTAAATTTTATTTAAAGATATACAAAACAATCATATGCAGAAAAATACAGTGCCTTGAAAAAATATTCATACCCCTTGACATTTTCCACATTTTGTCATGTTACAACCAAAAAACGTAAATGTATTTTATTGGGATTTCATGTGATAGACCAACACAAAGTGGCACATAATTGCGAAGTGGAAGGAAAATGATAAATGGTTTTCAAAATTTTTTTACAAATGAATATGTGAATAGTGTGACGTGCATTTGTATTCAGTCCCCCTGATTCAATACTTTGTAGAACCACCTTTTGCTGCAATTACAGCTGCTAGTCTTTTTGGAGATGTCTCTACCAGCTTTGCACATCTAGAGAGTGACACGTTTGCCCATTCTTCTTCGCAAAATAGCTCAAGCGCTGTCAGATTGAATGGTGAGCGTCTGTGACCAGCAATTTTCAAGTCTTGCCACAGATTCTCAATTGGATTTCGGTCTAGAGTTGATTGGGCCATTCTAACACATGAATATGTTTTGATCTAAACCATTCTATTGTAGCTCTGGCTGTATGTTTAAGGTTGTTGTCCCGTCTGGAGGGTGGACCTCCGATTCAGTCTCAAGTTTTTTGCAGACTCTAATGCCGCGTACACACGACCGGTTTTGCCGTCGGAATAAACTCCAAAGGTTCTTCCAATGGAACTCCAACGGAATTCCATTCAAGCGGTCTTGCCTACACACGGTCAAACCAAAGTCCGACCGTCCAGAATGCGGTGACGTACAGCACATACGACGGGACAAGAAAAAGGAAGTTCAATAGCCAGTAGCCAATAGCTTCCGTCTCGTACTTGCTTCAGAGCATGCGTCGTTTTTGGTCCGTCGGAACAGCATACAGACGAGTGGTTTTCCCGAATTTTCCCAGAATTTCTGAAAAAAAAAGTCCTATGAGACACACACAATCAGAATACACGATGAAAAGCTTCCGTCTGACTTTTTCTGTCGGACATTCCGCTCGTGTGTACGCGGCTTGACAGGTTTTCTTCTAAGATTGCCCTGTATTTGGCACCATCCATCTTCCCATCAACTCTGACCAGCTTCCCTGTGCCTGCTGAAGAAAAGCATCCCCATAACATAATGCTGCCACCACCATGTTTTCACGGTGGGGATTGTGTGTTCAGGGTGATGTGCAAGGTTAGTTTTTCACCACACAGTGTTTTGCTTTTAGGCCAAAAAGTAAAATTTTGGTCTCATCTGACCAGAGCACCTTCTTCCACATGTTTGCTGTGTCTCCCACATGGCTTCCTGCAAACTGCAAACGGGACTTCTTATGGCTTTCTTTCAACAATGGCTTTCTTCTTGCCACTCTTCCATAAGGGCCAGATTTGTGGGGTGCATGACTAATAGTTGTCGCATGGACAAATTCTCCCACCTGAGCTGTGGATCTCTACAGCTCCTCCAGAGTTACCATTGGCATCTTGGCTGCTTCTCTGATTTATTGCTCTCCTCGCCTGGCCTGTCAGTTTAGGTGGACGGCCGTGTCTTGGTAGGTTTGCAGTTGTGCCATACTCTTTCCCATTTCAGATGATGGATTGAACAGTGCTACGTGAGATGTTCAAAGCCTGGAATATTTTTTATAAGCTAACCCTGCTTTAAACTTCTCCACAACTATATCCCTGACCTGTCTGGTGTGTTCCTTGGCCTTTGTGATGCTGTTTGTTTACCAAGGTTCTCTAACAAACCTCAGAGGGCTTCACAGAACAGCTGTATTTATACTGAGATTCAATTACACACAGTTGGACTCTGTTTACTAATTAGATGACTTCTGAAGGTAATTGGTTCCACTAGATTTTAGTTAAGGGTATCAGAGTGAAGGAGGCTGAATACAAATGCACGCCACACTTTTTAGGTATTTATTTGTAAAAAAAAATGAAAACCACTTATAATTTTCCTTCCACAATTATGTGCCACTTTATGTTTGTCTATCACATAAAATCACAATAAAATCCATTTACGTTTTTGGTTGTAACATGACAAAATATAGAAAATTTCAAGGGGTATGAATACTTTTTCAAGGCACTGTACATCATAGAAGGGGTAGCAGAGGCAAGAATAGAAAATCTGCCAGATATGTGGAAATAACACTTGGAATTGCTTCTTGAGCAGTAGAAGGTACAGAGAAGTGTGCTTTACCAACAGCAGTGTGACTCAGAAGACAAATGAATGGCAACAGATGCTGCCTACAAAGGTATGCGCCTCAGAGAGAATAAAATAAGAATGGGGGGAAATTCCCTGAAGTATGAAGAAGAGTTTAGTGTTGGGGTAGGGTAGAGAATAGCTGCCTGCAGACCTTGACTGGTAGTGAGCATGAAAGAAAAGAAGAAAGAGGAAGAGGTGTGCCTGTCAGAGGAGAGAGGGCAGGAGAAGAAATGTGGCCTGACCCTCTATTAGAGCTGCACGATTCTGGCTAAAATGAAAATCACAATTTTTTTGCTTAGAGGATAGATGACGATTCTCTCACGATTCTTGCGGCGTAACATCATCTTTCACATTAAAACAAAAAAAAATTGTGCTAACTTTACTGTTTCGTTTTTTTATTTTTTTATTTATTGAAGTGTATTTTTTCCCAAAAAATTGCATTTGAAAGACCGCTGGGCAAATACAGTGTAACATAAAATATTGCTGCAATTGCCATTTTATTCCCTAGGGTCTCTGCTAAAATATATATATAATGTTTGGGGGTTCCAAGCAATCTTTTTAACAAGAAATATTGATTTTAACTTAAGAAAGAAGTGTCAGAAAAAGATTTAGACTTTAAGTGGTTAAACTTCCTACATTTACAAGTTGTTTAAAACTTGGCAGATTGGGTTATTTGTTTACACAGAGAAGTTTATCCCTTTGAACTAAGAAGGAAGTTAGTTACAATGTTTCAAGTGCTAAACTTGGCAGACTGCCTGGATGCTTTCTTTTGACAGCTGAGTGAGCAGATAATCTCTCCACTTGTTTATATGAAAGGGGAGGTGAATCGAGATCACGATTTTTTAACGATTAATTGTGCAGCTCTACCCTCTATGCAGCACAAGGATGGGCCATCCACATGGTCAAATGGAAAGTAATGAACTGTCCAAGTTTAGGTGGTCATTGTAAGTTACCCATGGGTCTCTAATCTTCATGTACATGGGTCATGTTACAAGGGTGAGAGCAATTTAAGATTCCCTTATTTTCCATTCCATTCTCTTTAAAACTTTTGTATGAATTAGATAAAGTTTTTATTATGGTCTGTGTCTTCTGTGTGGAGCTTCACCCTCTCAATGTGTCCTGGTGACCATTGTCATCGGGACTGAAAGTGCAGATAAATCTAAAATTTTGAGTTCTCACTAGGTCAGAAATAGAGGAGTAATCATCCAATGGGTATACTTGTTGCAGTGACAACTGTCAACAACTTCTACTTTGGCGAGAGCTCCTTGTATCTCGAAAAAAAGCAAAGGAATGTCCCCCAATGGAACACACACACAAGCTGAAAGTCTGCTGCTGTTATCTTTGTGTGGTTTCCTTCAGGGTGTCTTTGGCCATGCTGATTGACCGACCAGCATCGGCATAGCTCCTGAGCATGTGCATTTGTTTATCCCTCAACAAGGCATGCCAAGAATGTACATTGCTCAGTGTAAATTTAGGAGTAACATTTCTGGCAGGCTCAAGAGAAGCTTTTCATTACAGAAAAGATTAGTCTCTGCTGCAATAAAAGGCTACCTGCTAACATTGTTTTATTGTAAGGCTATACTTTCCCTTAAACCACATCCTACCGAAATGCGCCTCGCGCGAGGCTGTGCTGTGGGCCCGTTAGACGCAGCTGATGACAGATCATTGCACCTGACAAACGTACATCTTCGCCAGCACACCATGGATCAGCACAAAGTTGTCCAAGAAGGTTTTTAATGAAAAGAAGTTACATCACAAATGAGGTGCAACACTTCGGGGCCGCACAGGATCCCTTCGTCAGGCATGATAGGGTGCATAGTGTCAGACACAATTATATATATACAGTGGTCACCAATAAAAAAAAACATGTGCAGAATGAAAAGAAGTACACTCCCCCTCCCTCTGACGTCAGAATGACGTCATAATGTATTAAAAACTGTTGTGTATAAAAGTAACATAAATGGTTAAGAGAAGAAGAAGAGGAGGAGGAAGGGAGGAAGGAGGGGAAGGGGTGGGGGAAAGAAAATTTGAGAATAACATGTACATCACAGCAGGAGCCCAGGGGTTGCATAAGGCAAACCATCTAATGAAAAAGGAAGAGCAACACATGGTGTTAAGTATAAAGAACTATTAATAAAAATATATGGTTCCAATTAATGCGCCCGTTACATGGGTATCACAGATAGATAGGTACCAAACGTGGAAAAAGAACAGAAAAGAATAAAGGTCAATGGAGGGAAAGAAGAATGAGTACAAGATATGTCTTATATCCGATGGGGCATCACCCAGATGAGGCGTAAACAATAATCAAAAATACATGTTGTACATCATAACGATAACCAAGCCATAGATGAAAAAAACAGAATACAGAGGAAATTATCATCTATCATCAATGAAACATGTGAAAGATAAATTAGTATTGAGCCCACCATGGTGTACTGTGCCTAGGGTGCCTATCCAGTAGGCCTCACGGTGGAGAAGTACCCTTAACCATTTATGTTACTTTTATGCACAACAGTTTTTAATACATTATGGTGGGGTTCTGACGTCATTCTGACGTCAGAGGGAGGGGGAGTGTACTTCTTTTCATTCTGCACATGTTTTTTTTTTTTCTTGATTGGTGACCACTGCATATATATATATATATATATATATATATATATATATTGTGTCTGACACTATGCACCCTATGCACCCTATCACATGCCTGACGAAGGGGTCCTGCGCGGCCCCGAAAAGTTGCACCTCTTTTGTGATGTAACTTCTTTTCATTAAAAATCTTCTTGGACAACTTCTTGATGATCCATGGTGTGCTGGCGAAGATGTACATTTGTCTGATGCTTCCAGTACCCAACTGGTAATCGCTGCAGCACCCACTATTTATGTGCCATTTTATCAGGAATGTGTGCGATTGGAATATTGAATAGAATAGATCATTGCACCTGCCTGCTGCTGGTGCCATGTGATCGCTGACAATTGTAAACAATGGCTGCCTTTCATTCCATCTATTGTGTAAACTGATGTTGCTAGCTGTGATTGCTCACAGTGATCACATGGTACAGACAGGAGCCCATCTGTACCACGTGATTAGCTGGGACCAATCACAGCTAATCACAACAATACTCAATGAATCAGTTTCATTCAGTAAAAATAGTTGCTTATACCAATGAAATTAATTGTTATAAGCAATCATACTGTGTAAAAAAAAAAAAAAAAATCCTGATTATTTCCTTAAAGTAGTACAGTGTTACTATGGTAACACTATATTGCTCTGGTCACAGTGTGTTAAAAAAAAAAAAAAAATATATATATATATATTTCCATTTTTTTACATACTGTCACCATCCCTGATCTCCCCCACCAGTTATTTGATGACACTGTACTGCATTGGTGACAGTATGTAAACATTTTGAAAAAATATATTTTTAAAAACTTTCTTAATTTTCCACAAAACTGTGACAAAAAATGACAAATTCAAAAAACCCTGCCATGCCTCTTACTAAATACCTTGGACTGACTGACTCTATAATACTCCTACAGACTAAAACGCTGTTTTTTTTTTTTCCAAATTTTCGATCTTTTTTCATTTATTTAGCAAAAAAAAAAAAAAAACACAGTGGTTATTAAATACCACTAAAAGAAAGCTATGTTTGTGTGAAAAAAATTATAAATATTTCATCTGGGTACAGTGACCGCGCAATCCTCATTCATGCTCGGTTCACACTGGGAAGGCTTCAGAGTCGCCATACTCTGAAGCCACCCTGCACAGCGCAACTTGCAAACTACTTCTTTAATATAAGTCAATGCAAGCTGCTCCGAAGTCACCCCAAAGTAGTGCAAAAAAATTTTTCTAAGTCGGAGCGACAGTTCCATTACACTGAATGCAGTGTGACTTCTCCCTTGACAAGTCGTCCCAGTGTGAACCGACACTCAAAGTGTGACAGCGCTGAAAGCTGAAAATTGGACTGGGCAGGAAGGGGTCAAAGTGCCCAGTTTTGAAGGTTAAAGCATTTGTTACCCCAACATTTCATATTCCTGATATGTGCCTGCTGTACCATGTACTTATATGAGAAAGTATCCTGTTCTCTTTGTATTGCTTCCTTTGTGTAAAATCCCTGGTGTTCTTGCCAGTCACTCTGCCTTATTAAAAACTGATCACACTAAGTAGGAGAGCACACCATGGTCAGTTCTCTAGCTATACTGGAAACTCAGCCTGTTCCAATGATCACACTTGTCCTGACACACCTTTTAGACCACTTTCACACTGAGGCGTTTTTCAGGCGCTAAAGGGCTAAAAATAGCGCCTGTAAAACGCCTGAAAAATGCCTCCCCTGCAGCCCCAGTGTGAGAGCCCGAGTGCTTTCACACTGGAGCGGTGCGCTTGTAGGACCTTAGAAAAAGTCCTGCAAGCAGCATCTTTGGAGTGGTTTAGGAGCAGTGAATACACCGCTCCTCCACCGCCCCTGCCCACTGAAATGAATGAGCACTGCTGCAAGGCTTTTCGGGCGCATTTAACCCTTTCTTCGGCCGCTAGGGGTTAAAAATGGCCTGCTAGCGGCCAAAAAGCACAGCTAAAACGACGCGGAGTGGTGCCAGCGTGAAAGGGGTCTTAGTTTATTTGTTGGTCTGGCCAACAAATAAATCACTTAAACAGCTTCTTATCAGTTGGGAATGCGGCCTGCCAGTTTATGCATTGGATGACTTGCTGTTATCCTATTTTACTAGAGAAGAGGTTACAGCTGCAGCGTGATCAATGCTGTTTTCATCCATTACTGTTGTATAATTGTAATTTATGGATTACGCTGAGTTCACATGCCATCTTTGAGTTTGAAAAATATGAATTGATGCTTTGTAGTAAGACATTTTAACATAAAATCTCTGTAGCTGTTTGGTATGTAACTATATTGTTCCCTCTGTGAAAATGATTCTGCATTATGTTTTACAATGTTGTCACTGTGCGCAGAAGTAAATGACTGCCCATTTATGTTCAGTGGTTTCCTTCCACAGTACAATAACGAACGGCTGGTTTAAAAGATAAATGACAAAAACTTGAGAATATCTTTATAGATAATTTAATTGTAGAAGCAAAAAGATTGTTGTGATTAAAAAAATGATACAGAAAATACTCAATTTCTAACAACAGAATAAGGCAGCACCTTGAAAATGACACATCGATCATTTTTATTTTCCGTGAATTGTGATCAATAGCATACTTTTTTTACCTGCAAATAGTATAGTTATAGCTTGAAAATAAAAAGTGTTTAACTTTTTAAAAAATACATCTGTGAGTGATTTCCAGGGCATTTACAACGTTTAAAAGACATCTTTGTACATAAAAGACAACTTTACTAAAACCAAAGGAGTACAAGGAGCTCATGTTTTCATATGTGAATACCCCATGGTTTTTGTGACACATCAGGGTTTCTAAGCTCAATGGTAGCATCAAAACAATGGGGGTTATTTACTAAAGAAAAATCCACTTTGCACTGCAATTGCACTTGGAAGTAAAGTCGCTGTAGAATCGAGGGGGACATGCAAGGAAAATAAAAAACAGCATTTTAGCTCGCACATGATTGGATGATAAAATCAGCAGAGCTTCCACTCATTTCAGATCTACCCCTTAGATTTAAAGCGACTGCACTTTCATGTATACTTTCAGTGCAAAGTGGATTTTCCTTTCATAAATAACCCCCAATGAGTTTACTCCACACCAGGTATAGTTTTCAGGGCTTTCCTGCTCACTTTTATTTAAACGAACATGAAAACCCATACAGGCATGTCTTCCCACATGGGGGGTTCTCACCATCAATGAAAAAACATACATTCAGCCTCCTGGCTCTCTTGTGTAAGCTTTGCTGCTTCAAGTACCACTTTAGGGTCCCTCCTGAATAGAGTTGCCACCTCATCCCTTTAAACTCAAACACATATTGATTACACAGGTTCTGTGGCTGATCAAGGTGGTAATTAAACTCACTTGGTGCCTTATCTGCAATATATTATAATTCATATATGTTCATATATGTTCGGGTTTAAAGGGATGAGGTGGCAACCCTACTCCTGAACTTAATACCTTTGTTTGGTCCACTTGACCATGAAACACGTCCCAGTGTTTATGCACAGATGCTGTACCTCAGCTCTGCGTTTTCCTTACAGCTTCTTAGGCGTTTGTGTCCTCTTGGACTATCTCTGTACAGCTCACTAGTTGCTTCACTTCTGTCCCACATGGACTCTCTCTTGTCCCTCATGGACTTTCTCTCAGGCTCGGGCCTTCCCCTGTTCCGAGCTGGACACCTTGATGATGGGCAGCATCTCACAGGGCTCCCTTCATATACTCTGACCTCCCTCAGGAGTGTGGGGCTCTGAGCTCTATCTCTGGCTTGCATACAAAGCCAGCATAGACCTGTGCCAACAGCGTGTTTGCTTCGCACAAAATCTGGCTTAAACCACCATTTTACAGAGTAGCACGGGGTTACCCTGCTACAGTATCTTTTTATTATATCTCTGTTGATGATCTCTTTATTATGTGGCCATGTCTGATGTCACACCAAATTCTCTTCAAAACAATCCTGTCCGGGCCCTATGTCTCCCACGTTTGCCCACCATGATCCATGCCCTTTCCTATGACTAGCTCTGCTCTCCATTCAGATTATGGGTACAGACCCATCCAAATGCACATTACTGTTTTCAAGAATAGGCTGTGTATCACTCTTGTAGACAGGTGCTAGGATTAGATAGATAGATTTAGTGTTTGCTCACTGTGTTTTGTGGAGCTGTGTAAATTTGTCTTGTCACATTGTAAATAGTGTGGCTGCAATTACTGTGACTGTCAGGTAAATTTAGTTGCTCACTGTACTCAGTGCAGCTGCCTCTGACTAGTTGGGTCTGCTCAGAGCTCTTAGCTGCTGCTAGTCTGTTTACTCCCTCTGCTGTCCAGAAAAACTGTGAGGACATTCTGGATCATAGGTATGGAGCTATGCAGATGGCAGCATGAATATTTATACAGCCCTAGCCAATCACAGGGAGCAGGGCTCTGAAGGCTGCTGGGAGACTGTATATATTCTCTGAGTTCACTGAACTCAGGGTTTTTCCTGGAGATGATCGGTCCGGACTGGAGGGCTTGCTGCCCTCCAGGGCAGTGCTGCCATGTGCTTGCTGTTCATAAAGCCTCAGGTGGGTGACCTGGGGGCCTCAATGTTGAATCTACAGAGAGCTGACTCAGGAGCTGTCTGCTGAAGATCTAGTCTGGTATCACTGGAGAAAAAGTTCCACTTGGAAGTTGGAAGGAGGCAACCAACTGTCCCTACACATTCTGTGACTGCAAAGCACTGAGAGATCTTAGAGACTTTTTTTTTTGCTTTTTTTTTACCCCCCCCCCAATGCTAAAGAGTCAGCTGCATGTTTGCTAAAGGGGACATCAACTGGTGTCCTGAAGTGCTTTGTCTATCTAATTCCTTGTGAAGTGGCACTGCTCTTATTGCTCTAAAGAAAGAGACTTCTACTATAGAGGCACTTAGTCTATCTAGTTCTTTGTGAAGGGACTCTGCTTTTAACTGCAGCCTTTATAAGCCACGTCCACAGTTTGCCATATGCAAGGACTTCTACTTCAGCTTTTTAGAAAGGAGTTCACTGTCCTTAACTCAATTCCCTCAAACCTTTCCAAAAATAAAAAAAAAACAACACCCCTAGGCTGGTTATTGATGAAAAGTGTGGCTGAGATCGTGTGCCTGGCTGCGGGGTAATCCACTGGGGAAGAACCTGGGCAAAATTCCAGTGTCTCCTACAGGAGTAAGAGCTACAGCTGTATGGTACTAAACAACTGATGACATCAGGAGTGGGGCTGCAAGTACTTATTCACAGAGAACTTATTTATGAACGAAAATGAATTTGTCCTCTGCAGATTTGTCCTGGCAATTTCTTAAGAATTATCCTTGATTTTCAGTTCTGTTCATGTTCAACATCAATGTTCTCGCTACACATTACCCTGTAGCCTGTTTGCAGCTTGGCGTACAGCTACAACCTTCTATTCTCCAGAAGCCTTGAAACTGGGGAGAAAACAGAAAAATACACAAATACATAAATACAGCAAACCGCAACGTATCCAGGCTCCTAAAGGTCATGGCAGATGGTGTGTGTAAATGAGAATCAATGTACTCATCTGTGATGTTGCCCCAATGAGCAAATGCATGATCTCTTTACACTGGAGTTCTCAAAATTGTATTACCTTTCTAGGAGGCATGGTGATCACCATGCCTTCTGCAATTGGCAAGGCCGGTATATACTGTATGTGTGTGTGTGTGTGTGTGTGTGTGTATATATGTGTATATATATATATATATATATATATATATATATATATATATATATATATATACATATATATATATTATGATTTTTTTTTCCTGGTGAGCCATTTGTGGGGGAGGCATGACAATGACCCCAACCTGCATGCTTTCATATGTTAAGATCCTTTTATCTCTTTATGGGTGGGTATAACCCACATCATGATAATTCTGTAGTCTGTGCTTGTAATGTTGAGGTTTGACCTTATGTCCTCTTGGGATGACAGTGGACGCCTGCGTTTTTGTGCGTTTTTCTATATAACCACCAAATTTACTAGTGTGAGAAACACATGGCCAGGATTTTCATAATTTTATTGTTCAGCATGCATTCAATATCTAAACATGCAATGAGTGTGATTTACTAAGAGTTGAGAGTCTTTACATAATGAATTGTGACTACTCACTTCAATTATCTAATCAGGTGAGAAGCAAATTGTTTCATTTACACAGGATTGGATAATTGAAGTGAATATTCATATGCTTTATTGTGTGAAGATTCTCAACTCCTTTAGCAAATCAACCTCACTATGCGGGTGAACTATATTCTCTAGTTCCAGACATATTTTCTTTGGGCTTTTATCACCTTTATATGTCCTCTATCTTCTTGCTATGGTAACAGAGATGTGAGGAGATGCAAAATCTGCACAATGGGGACTAAGGGCTCATTCACATACTGTAGACGTAGAGCCCTGTACAGAATGCAAGAGCCATTTGTTTAAGCATTTCGACATACGAATTTGACAGGTGTGCAGCGAAGGGTGCATAGCCCGAAACAGACAAAAGCTGTAAATATGACTTAAAGTGGTTGTAAAGGCAGAAGGTTTTTTATCTTAATGAATTCTATTCATTAAGGTAAAAAGCCTTCTGTGTGCATCAGCCTCCCTCAGTCCCCCTAATACCTATCTGAGCCCCGTCTAGATCCAGCGATATTGCAGGAGTGTCTTGGCTGTCCTCCTCATTGGCTGAGACACCAGCATGGCACCATTGGTTCCTGCTGATGTCAATCAAAGCCAGTCAGCCAGTGAGGAGAAAAAGGGGTGGGGGCGGGCCATGGCTCTGTGTCTGAATGGACACACAGAACTGTGGCTCGACTCAGGTGCCCCCATAGCTAGCTTCTTGCTGTGGGGACACTCAACAGGAGGGAGGGACCAGAAGAGCCGAAGAGGGACCCGAGAAGAGGAGGATCTGAGCTGCTCTGTGCAAAACTATTATACAGAGCAGGTATAACATGTTTGTCATTGTAACTAAAGAAAAAAAAAAAAAAAAAAAAAAAAAAAGAAACTTTAGTATCACTTTAGCTGCAGCAGAAAAAAATCAGGTCCTCTGCATTGTCAGACAGAGCTGTACTGTGTGTTGGAGGTGTGTATATCCGAGGACTGGATGGACAGAAATCCTTTGGCAGGTACAGCTCCTATGTTTATACTCTATCTGTGTATTTTAGCTGTTTGGAGATCAGCTTTAAAGTAAAAGCATGCAGATATTACGCTAAAGAATTGCAGTGTTTTGGATAATTGGATTTCTTTCCATTTACTATTAATGATGATCCACTTACATTTGCTGAACCTCATGTGCCACCTCCAGCCATTAATATAGTTTTTTTCATTCTAATCCCTGCATAAAGAGTTAATGCTGCTTGTAACACAACAGCATGGGCCATAAAATAAAATCCATTAGCTGGCAACAGTCCACACTTTTAGGTCTACTTAGGGCACTATGTTCTGTAAGGTGTTGGAGGCATTTTCACTAATACATTGTTTACTGAACCTTGAACAACTGATTGCCATGTATTAGGAAATAGAAAGTTATTTTAATAGACCGCCAGACTATATATAGCGTACAGCTGGAAGAGGCACATCTTCGCCTTTCCATTATGCAAGGCAGTAGTTAACACTGGATATAGCTCACTTTACCTCCCTGATACTGCTGCCTTGTTTGGTTGGACGTAGAGATATTATCTAATTTTTGTTAATATTTCATGCTTGTCGTAGACGAGAAATTGCTATCCAGTGTAAGAGAATGGAAACATTACTGGATATTACACCTGTTGTCAAGGAAACAAGAAGTGATGAGGGTGTTTTGATGGGAGGCAAAGCTGAACCTGTCACATTTATGCTTTGTTTTATTTTAATTGACTTCATTTTGTTCGCGACGCCTGTCCAGACTATTTTCCATTGCTCAGCTTGCATTACGGTTGGGAAATGAAGACTTGATAGTTGAAAGATGGGAGCCAAGGTTTCTTCCCTTATGCTGGCTGTACACGTAACAATAATTGATTGATCAGAGATTTTATGAATTCAAACGATCTTTCAAAAATAATTGTTGAAGAAAATACGAAAGAAACTCAAGTTGGCCAAATTAGATAGGATTTTCCAGTAGGACTGAGCTTACCGTTTTGATGGAGATTATTGATTGAACTCTTCTTAGTACAGTTGTTGAATGATAAGGTTCTTTCACTGAAAGGTTATGTAAAACGATTGCATGGTTACATGACGGCAATTAAAAACTAAATTCCAAGTATGAAAACTACAAAATGGTTACAAAAATCAGTTACTCTTTCTAGCCATTGTTTTGAATTACTGTTGCCAATGACCATCATGTTGCCATTATTATTCCACAACGGGAACAGATGCAGTCATCTATGATCATATACACATGGTCAAAGGTCACAATTGTGGCATGGCCAAATCTACTAGTGGTGGTCGGTAGGGATTTTTTTCTCAGAAAATAGGTGCAGGTACTCCCCCCTTTCTAAGTTACCCCATGTCTACGCCCCCTACCCACCTTCAAGCACCGTCCTTTGGTTCCACCCTTTACCTAGAGAATACAGAAAAGTATACATCTTTGGTGCAAAGTAGTTTGTATTGAATTTGCTAATGAAAGGCAGTAAAATACTGTAGGTCCCCTGCAGCCAGCATCAATAGATCCCTCACAGTAACAATAGATCCCCCACAAAAAATGGCCCCAGCAACAATTAATCTCCCAGTATCCAGCATCAATAGACTCTCCAGCAGCCAGCAACAATAGAACCCTTCCTCAACAGTAGATATCTCCCATCAATAATTGACACCCCCAGAAACAACAGCTCCCCCACCAGCAGCTATAGAGCTCCCCAGCAAAAATAGATTCCCCTAGCGACAAAAGAGTCCCCAGCAGTCAACATCAATAGATCCCCCATCACCCTTGGCATATGCATTCAGTGCTGGAGGTGGCGGAACTGCGTTCCCCCACGTTCCAGCTGAAAAAAGGCCCTGGTTGTCAGTGGAGGTAACACAAGTCAATGGTGCTGAGAAGGTGTGTGTGATTGTGGGCTTGTGGGCCAAATATGGCTTGTTACAAGATTTTATCTAGGGTCAGTGGTTTATCCTCAATGTGGGTCCACTGTTTATTCACTTTGGGTTGCCCAGGCCGACTTTGGTCAGTAGTGTAGCACGTCTGTACCCTGGCAGTGACTCAGTCTTTCTCCCTCTGCTGGTGTGGGTACAATGTGTCTCTCTCCCTGGTGGTGCGGGTACAGCGTGACTCCCTCTCTGGTGGTGGCTCTGTCAACGTGGCTCTCTGGTGGTGCGGGTACAGCACGGCTCTCTCTGGTGGTGCGGGTACAGTGTGGCTCCTTCTCTGGTGGTGCGGGTACAGGGTGGCTACCTCTCTGGTGGTGCAGGTACAGCGTGGCTCTCTCTATAGTGGTGCGGGTACAATGTGGCTCCCTCTCTGGTGGTGGCTCTCTCTATTGGTGTGGTTACAGCATGGCTCTCTCTCTGGTGGTGCGGGTAAAGCTTGGCTCCATCTCTGGTGGTGCGGGTACAGAGTGGCTCTCTAGTGGTGTGGGTACAGCGTGGCTCCCTCTCTGGTGGTGTGAGTACATCGTGGTTCGCTCTGGTGGTGCGGGTTCAGCGTGGCTCTTTGGTGCGAGTACTGCATGGCTCTCTCTGGTGGTGCTGGTACAGTGTGGCTCTCTCTCTGGTGGTGCGGGTACAGCATGACTCTCTCTGGTGGTGCGGGTACAGTGTGGCTCCTTCTCTGGTGGTGCAGGTACAAGGTGGCTACCTCTCTGGTGGTGCAGGTACAGCGTGGCTCCCGCTCTGGTGGTGCAGGTACAGCGTGGCTCCCTCTCTGGTGGTGGCTCTCTCTATTGGTGTGGTTACAGCATGGCTCTCTTTCTGGTGGTGCGGGTAAAGCTTGGCTCCATCTCTGGTGGTGCGGGTACAGAGTGGCTCTCTAGTGGTGTGGGTACAGCGTGGCTCCCTCTCTGGTGATGCGAGCACAGCGTGGCTCGCTCTGGTGGTGCAGGTACAGCGTGGCTCCCTCTCTGGTGGTGGCTCTCTCAATGTGGCTCTCTCTCTGGTGGTGCGGGTACAGCATTGCTCTCTCTCTGGTGGTGCAGGTACAGCTTGGCTCCCTCTCTGGTGGTGTGGGTACAGAGTGGCCCTCTCTCTAGTGGTGCAGGTACAGCGTGGCTCTCTCTGGTGGTGCGGGTTCAGCGTGGCTCTTTGATGCGAGTACAGCATGGCTCTCTCTCTCTGGTGGTGCAGGTACAGTGTGGCTCTCTCTCTGGTGGTGCGGGTACAGCATGGCTCTCTCTGGTGGTGTGGGTACAGCGTGGATCTCGCTCTCTGTGGATGCGGGTACAGCATGGCTTTCTCTCTTGTGGTGTGGGTACAGCGTGGCTCTATCTGGTGGTGCGGGTACAGTGTGGATCTCTCTCTGTGGGTGCGGGTACAGCATGGCTCCCTCTCTGGTGGTGCAGGTACAGCGTGGCTCCCTCCCTGGTGGTGGCTTTCTCAATGTGGCTCTCTCTCTGGTGGTGCGGGTACAGCATGGCTCTCTCTCTGGTGGTACAGGTACAGCTTGGCTCCCTCTCTGGTAGTGCGGGTACAGAGTGGCCATCACTCTAGTGGTGCAGGTACAGCATGGCTCTCTCTCTGGTGGTGCAGGTACAGCTTGGCTCCCTCTCTGGTGGTGCGGGTACAGAGTGGCCCTCTCTCTAGTGGTGCAGGTACAGCATGGCTCTCTCTCCGGTGGTGCAGGTACAGCTTTGCTCCCTCTCTGGTGGTGCGGGTACAGAGTGGCCCTCTCTCTAATGGTGCAGGTACAGCATGGCTCTCTCTGGTGGGGCAGGTACAGCGTGGCTCTCTGGTGTGAGTACAGCATGGCTCTCTCTCTGGTGGTGCAGGTACAGTGTGGCTCTCTCTCTGGTGGTGCGGGTACAGCATGGCTTTCTCTCTGGTGGTGTGGGTACAGCGTGGATCTCTCTCTGTGGGTGTGGGTACAGCATGACTCTCTCTGGTGGTGCGGGTACAGTGTGGCTCCTTCTCTGGTGGTGCAGGTACAAGGTGGCTACCTCTCTGGTGGTGCAGGTACAGCGTGGCTCCCGCTCTGGTGGTGCAGGTACAGCGTGGCTCCCTCTCTGGTGGTGGCTCTCTCTATTGGTGTGGTTACAGCATGGCTCTCTTTCTGGTGGTGCGGGTAAAGCTTGGCTCCATCTCTGGTGGTGCGGGTACAGAGTGGCTCTCTAGTGGTGTGGGTACAGCGTGGCTCCCTCTCTGGTGATGCGAGCACAGCGTGGCTCGCTCTGGTGGTGCAGGTACAGCGTGGCTCCCTCTCTGGTGGTGGCTCTCTCAATGTGGCTCTCTCTCTGGTGGTGCGGGTACAGCATTGCTCTCTCTCTGGTGGTGCAGGTACAGCTTGGCTCCCTCTCTGGTGGTGTGGGTACAGAGTGGCCCTCTCTCTAGTGGTGCAGGTACAGCGTGGCTCTCTCTGGTGGTGCGGGTTCAGCGTGGCTCTTTGATGCGAGTACAGCATGGCTCTCTCTCTCTGGTGGTGCAGGTACAGTGTGGCTCTCTCTCTGGTGGTGCGGGTACAGCATGGCTCTCTCTGGTGGTGTGGGTACAGCGTGGATCTCGCTCTCTGTGGATGCGGGTACAGCATGGCTTTCTCTCTTGTGGTGTGGGTACAGCGTGACTCTATCTGGTGGTGCGGGTACAGTGTGGATCTCTCTCTGTGGGTGCGGGTACAGCATGGCTCCCTCTCTGGTGGTGCAGGTACAGCGTGGCTCCCTCCCTGGTGGTGGCTTTCTCAATGTGGCTCTCTCTCTGGTGGTGCGGGTACAGCATGGCTCTCTCTCTGGTGGTACAGGTACAGCTTGGCTCCCTCTCTGGTAGTGCGGGTACAGAGTGGCCATCACTCTAGTGGTGCAGGTACAGCATGGCTCTCTCTCTGGTGGTGCAGGTACAGCTTGGCTCCCTCTCTGGTGGTGCGGGTACAGAGTGGCCCTCTCTCTAGTGGTGCAGGTACAGCATGGCTCTCTCTCCGGTGGTGCAGGTACAGCTTTGCTCCCTCTCTGGTGGTGCGGGTACAGAGTGGCCCTCTCTCTAATGGTGCAGGTACAGCATGGCTCTCTCTGGTGGGGCAGGTACAGCGTGGCTCTCTGGTGTGAGTACAGCATGGCTCTCTCTCTGGTGGTGCAGGTACAGTGTGGCTCTCTCTCTGGTGGTGCGGGTACAGCATGGCTCTCTCTCTGGTGGTGTGGGTACAGCGTGGATCTCTCTCTGTGGGTGTGGGTACAGCATGGCTCTCTCTCTGGGAGTGCGGGTACAGCGTGGCTCTCTCTGGCTTCCATCAGCACAGTTCTCGCTTTTTTCTCTTCTCCTGTAGCACTGAATTCCTCTGCTTTTTTTCCAGGTTCCAGGCTCCCCCTCTCCCCCCCAGCAGAGTGCATGCATGCTGGGGTCTGTAGCCTGCTGTCTGTGGACAACACTGGAGCAGCCATTCTTCCAGGACCACATGTCCCATGATGCTCCCCCAGTGTCTTCTGATTGGCCCTCCACTGTGGTCAATGGGGAGGGAAACAGAGCGGGTAGGAAGCTGGGCGGGGTCGTGGCCAACCAGATTAGGGCCGCTCTCTCTTCTGCCATTTGGCTGATGGTAGAAAGGGAGGATGAGCGGAGGAGATAAATGGACAGCCCACAGCTCGCATCTCCCATGTCAGAGTTCTCTTGCAAACGGGAAAAAATTCTGCAGTCACCGCTTTACCGATGGGGAGGGCCTTTGACGGCACCCACTACAAACTGCTTCCTGATGTCACCTCTCTGGCGGGTGTCACCTGGGTGCGGTGCGACCCCCCCCCCCGCACCACCCCCATTAGCCCCTTCCGCCACTGAATCCCAGGTTCTTATCCATTCCCCAATCTCCTCTACTGTATAAGATGCCAGAAGCTCTCAGCTCTGAGTCTTTCTGATTTCAGGGTTGTCATACCCTGGCTGTAGCAGCCGTTAATCAAGCACAATCTGTACTTGACTAGGTGCAGTGGTAGACAGGGGAGACATTAGGGGTCTAATAGACCGCTGATGTCTCCATAAAGGGGTCCTGTTACCCGCCCAATGCTTGTTAGCCCCCTTGTGATAACAATAAAGTTAAATAAAAAAATGTAAAAAAGTAAAAAAATCTAATTACAATAAAAAGGCATACATTTTTTTTAAATTAAACATAACCCTGCACATACCTGCAAATGCAAAAGTGCTTGAGGGCGTGCACGTTTATATAGACTACGATTGCACCACCCATTTGAGGCAATGTCGTGAAATTTGGAGTGAAAACCATAATTCTAGGGCCATAATTCACAATTAAATTATATGTAAACCCCTGCCTTGTAAAACAACAACTCATTGAGTTTAAAAAATAGAAATGGAAAGGCAAAATTTGTGTGTGTGTGTATACATATACATTATATTTATTATAAGTGATGACAGGACTTCTGCTCTAAGCTCCTTTCTTTTTTATAAGTTATAACAGGACTTCTGCTCTCAGCTGCAGCAGGAGCTTAGAGAGCTGGGGGTGGAGATTGCAGCAGGGCATAGCAGTGACGGAACAGTAGTACACAGATGTTTTCAGCGAAAAGCTGTGCAGGGGGAGGCGTGTCAGCATAAGTCAAACCATTGGAACACAGGCATGCTGTGCTCCCAAGTAGAATGCAAATAAGAGAACTGACCACGCTAGGATAGATGTGCTTCCATGTCTTGCGTGGTCACTTTGAAATAGAAAAGCATGGGAACTGGCAGAATCACCTGGTATTTTACACAAAGGAAGCAATGCAAAGAGAACATAATACTTTTTCATAGAAGTACATGGTACAGCAGACACATTTCAGGAATAGCTTTTAAAGTGGTTGTAAACCCATTACAACAACTTTATGCTACAGGTAAGCCTATAATAAGGCTTACCTGTAGCTACCCAGGATATCTCCTAAACCTGCACGGTTTAGGAGATATCCCCTGTCCCCTGCATGTGCCAATGTCATCGGCACATGCGCACTGGGGCAAACTGAAGCAATGGCACGTATGTGCCGTTGCTTCAGTTTGTGTGCCGTTACTGGTGGCTCCCACACGCATGACGTCATCGCGGCTCCAGCCAATCACAGCGCCGGAGCCACGATACCCGGAAGTAGCCCCCGTGAGTGATGTCGCCGGCCGGAGGGGGAGACGAGGACAGCTGCGGGGGCTTCGATCTGAAGTAAGAAATTCAAAATGAGCTAGTATGCTATGCATAATATGTATGTATGCTATGCATACTAGCTCATTATGCCTTTGTCTTGCAGGTTTTTTCTTTTTTACTAGGGTTTACAACCATTTTAAAGCATTGTCTATGTACCATAGTTTTTCACGATACCATGGGCACATGCAATTTTAAGACTTGACATGTTTGCTATCTATTTAGTCAACACAACCTCATCTTTTATATTTTACCAAAATATTAGATATTTTGTTGTGCTTTTTTGCACTAAATTTAGTTTTACTGTATTTTTTCCTGAATATGTCCTTGATAAATAGTTGTGCAACATGAAAAATTGCATCAACCATAATTTTATTCTACAAGGCCTCTGCTTTCAGAAAATGTAATATACTTTGGAAGTTTTACGTAAACTTAACATGAATTGGCAATGCATTGCATTGGCAAAGCTGGGAAAGCAAAATATTTAATATTTGAGTATGGATATGCATTTGACTTGCTTTCCTTCCTACCGTGCAGCACTGGTCTATTGATTTGCTGTGCCAGCAACCAGCATTACATAGTTATATAGTCACATAGTTGGTAAGGTTGAAAAAAGACACCAGTCCATCCAGTTCAACCTGTGGTGTGTGAGTATGCATGTGTTTGTCAATAGTAAGTCGTATATCCCTGTATGTTGTGATCGTTAAAGTGCCCATCTAATAGTTTTTTGAAACTATCAATGCTCCCTGCTGATACTACTGCTTGTGGAAGAGAATTCCACATCCTTACCGCTTTGACATTAAAGAACCCTCCACGCAGTTTATGATTAAACCGCTTCTCTTACAATTTTAGTAAATTTGTCTTTGTAAACGCCCTTTCACTGAAAAGCTTTTTCCCTATGCTAGGGTCATCAGTACAGTATTTCTACATTGATATCATATCCCCTCTCAAGCCTCTCATCTCCAGAGAGAATAAGTTCAGTGCTTGTAGTCTTTCCCCATAGCTAAGGTCCTCCAGTCTCTTAATTAGCTTTGTTGCTCTTCTCTGGACTCCTGAGGACTGGTGGCCCGACCAGAGTCTTGTAGAGTGGAAGAATTATCGTTTTATCTCTGGCATTGTTACATAGGTGTGCAGAAAGAGTCCTCAGCCCTGTGTTAGCTTTCTAAGTCCAGCACACATAAAGGGCGCTATGGGATTTAAGGGAAGGTACGTAGGTATAATTAGCTGTGGGGGCTGGCATTAAAGTGGACCTGTTCCTTTGCTTTGCGTAGGCAAATAATGGGTTCACTTTTAAGTAGGATGAGTCAATAATCTAGGTGTCTGATCATTTGCATATGAGTACCCCTCTGTACTTTTGCTATGTGAACTTTGTCAACGGAATAAGTAAAATAATTTTTTTCTAAATTCTGAATTGACATAACATTAAATGAATAATAATGTGGAAGAAAAAGAACTATAATCTTAAACCTATGCTCTCATGTAGATGGTAATATTGTTACTTAATTTCCTATCTAGTAAATTAATAGTGAATAAACCCAGGGTAAATTGGTATATTCTGCAAAACAGTACGCCCGATGTATAAGAAGCACATCCTGTCTGTTAATTGCTGTTGAGCTGACTTGATGTGTAGACCCTTGTGTCCTGTACAAGTCTTCGGTGCTATGTCTTAAACACTCAGTGCTATGCTGCCTGTTTTAATGGCGCTTGGGTTCCATCAGGTAATTTAGATCTTCGGGAATTAGGTGGCTTGGAGGCAAACTGTTGCTATTGTTTCTTTTATTTCTTTCCTTATTTATTGCTCATTCAGCTTGTCTAGTCCTGTTCTGCCACTCACACTGAACCATGTAATTCAGCATCTGGAAGGGGCTGTGAAGATTTCTCAGCTGACACTTTAATTCTCATTGTGTGGTGTTAACAGACTCCGGCAGCTGAGTCCTTCTGGCGTCATTCCGTGTTTAAATTGTGAAGGCTGGTCAGGTGTCTGCTCATACAGTCTAGGAGTAAACGTGCAGATCCTTCATTTAAAGAGGAATTCCAGATAATAGAAAGACAAAAAAATGTTTCCATAGTTTCAATGGCCTCATTGTTCTGTTAATGTCATCCATGCAACACGAGGATGTAATGATCTTTCTGGGGAGTTTCATCCCTGCCTTTTTGAACATCATGGGGTTCAATTACTAAAAGACAGAGAAATGTGCAAGATGAATGTTTACTGAACTTAGTAATATAATATGAAGCTGTGATCACTTTTCTCAACAATTCATGTTTTTTGTTTTCATTACCCGGATTGAGTATTCAAAGTGTTGCTAAACCCACAACAGTAAAATCAGTCTGTATATGCAGTAAAGCATGCTTGTTATACTCACTGTGGAGGGGTAGTCCTCTGCATTGTGTAAAAAGCCTGTTTGATCTTGTATGCACAGGTCCTCCTCTTCTTCCACTGACACCAGAACAGGTCCGGATAAGACAGAGTTACTGGAGTCAGGCTGCACATGTTCAGTTTGGTGTGTATTGCTAAAGAGTTTTTTTTCTTTTTCTTGGGTGAATGCATGTGATCAGTATAGGGCCAATCAGCACTGTCCAGACAGCGGGTCAGAGGTCCTGAATCCTGGTAGGACAGCTCAGTGCAGTATGAAAACTCCTCCTACAAGCTTTAACCAGGCACTCATAGAAGCTGCTGATGAGAAAAGGTACTTAGCAGTTTATATTTACTAAAATGATTGCATTTCCATGTTCTGTGTACTGTGGGAGACCAGATATAGTGAATGCAGGGTCCTGGGTTTAGTAACACTTTAATGTGAACAAAGGTTCCCTGTATTTACTATAATCTAGCTCACATTCACAAGCATTTTTCATACGTTGTCCTTTACAAATAGGGCAGTCCATGTACACATGTCGATCTTTTGCAACAGAGCTTAGAAAGGACTAAGGTGAAGCTTTGCAAGGAGCCAGTCAGGTGTGCTGCAGTGCAATGAGCATGATGATTGGAGCAAAGAGATCAGAATGCTACACTTCCTTTCACTGGCCAGTTAGGGAATGGAGGTGGGGAGGGACCTGTAAGTACAGTAAAAGTGAAACTGCAATAAAGAAAGACCAAGCCCCTCCACTTCTACACAGGGTTGTGCTGTGTGGCAGTGCTTTGTAAATCTCAGAATGGATGGATAAAAACATATATATAGAAAAAGTGTAGCGCTAAAGATTATAAACAACACAACTATGCGTGTGCAAAGTTATGCAACTTATATGTGAAATATAAATGAACAAAACACTCCTTATAAAACTGTACACAATATATACATAGTGTGAGGGGAAGTAATAGTGGTACTTCGCTCAAAAAACTATAAAAATAAAAATAAAAAGTGGAGAATAACAAAAATTAAGAAGTCCTCAAAGGGTTTAAAGAGTCCTTAGGAAACATTTAACACTTAACCCCAGATGATGTCCCCTTGGACGAAACGCGTCGGGACTACTGCTGACACCACCAACATTGCCAGAGATTTGCAATTTTACAAAGCGCTGTGTTTTCTTCACAAATGTGAGTGTTTTTACTTCTTAATAAATGAGTTTTAAATTATCCATACAGTATTACGCTATGTATCTTTACAATTCTTCTATATACGTATTGGATGTCTGAGAGGATCTACCTCCCATATTCTATTTAATACATCTAAGCATCCGTGGTACCTGGATTAACCCATACAAAGCACAGATACCAACGTGGGTCCCCACTATTTAAAGCTTGATTGACCCAGTGGGTGTACACCCAGCTGTGTCCAATCCCTCCGGTAAGCCTCCAGCTTAAAGGTGGTGGATCTTCTATCAACACACATAAAGTCTTGTCACAAATTTTTGGGTGTTAAATGTTTCCTAAGGACTCTTTAAACCCTTTGAGGACTTCTTAATTTTTGTTATTCTCCACTTTTTATTTTTATTTTTATAGTTTTTTTTTTTTTTTTTTTTTGCCACATCAGCGAGAAGATTTACCATGGGAATAAATTTTTCAAATAGATATTCAAAAATACTTCCCTTTTATCATCACATCATTATGGCTTTTGGTCTATTTCATTGGTTGGGTTATTTCATAACACAGAGAATAACAACCCCCCCATCTATTTCAACTATTTACCATTAATATCTTCCTCCCTACCCCCCCTCCCCCCTCCCCTCGTCGCCCCCCCCCCCCCCCCGAGACGTACCTCCTCCCTCTTCGCGATTTCTCTCTAGTTTCCCATTGCTCCCCCTGGGTCGGGATCTGCCCTCTCTACTTCTCAAGTTGTCCATATCTCAGCTGCTCTTATAGATTTTTTAAATTTTTCCCACACATTTTTATAGTTTTTTGAGCGAAGTACTACTATTACTTCCCTCACACTATGTATATATTGTGTACAGTTTTATAAGGAGTGTTTTGTTCATTTATATTTCACATATAAGTTGCATAACTTTGCACACGCATAGTGGTGTTGTTTATAATCTTTAGCACTACACTTTTTCTATATATATGATTTTAAATACTTGATTAGGTCACTTGTATGTGTTAGCTGCTTATTTGCATTTTCTGTGACAGCGAGATATTTACCTATATATATTCTACACGGATGGATAAAAACGCAAATGCTTTGGCAGTTGAAACAGCTTCTTTGTATTACCTCACAAATCCGCTTCTGGAAGAATGGTCAAACATTCCTATAGACACCTTCCTAAACTTTGTGGACAGCCTTCCGAGAAGAGTTGAAGCTGTTATAGCTGCAAAGAGTGGGCCAACTCAATATTGAACCCAACAGACTTAGACTGGGATTCTATTAAAGTTCAGGGTGCGTGTAAAGGCAGGCGCCCCAATACTTTTGGTAATATAGTTTATATAGGAGAACAAAGAAGCCTATGTCAGAGCCTCATCTAGGACATCTTGGTGAATGTACCTAGAACCTTGTGTGAAGATTGTTGACTCCATGACTTTCTGATATTTCCAGAAGTTGCTTGCATGTATTTATTTTGTTTATCATCTGTACTCCATCTTTAACCGAAGCTAGGTACATTTATTTTTTTGCTATTCTATTTGTGAGTTCCTGTAAGATTTCCCCTTCCCTTTTGGTGTTACGATGTCTCCAGTGCACAAAGTGTAATTTTTTTTTTTGTTTTGAACTGACTTAATCAATTAGAAAAAACAAATAATAAAAAGTCAGTTGGGAAAAAGGGATGACATCATTGAATCCAGGCACATGAGCATCTCATTTACATGGGCACTGAGAATAGTAGTCAGTAAATGGGCTCCAACTGTGTTTTGGGCCACTCACCCACATGGCTGTTAACTTGGGACAAGGGCTGTGTCGGTGTAGCTGCTGTGTTCCCATATACTTGAATAGGCTGCCTGTATGCAGCACCTGGTGGCGCCATACACTTAAATACAAAGCACACTCACTGACTATGTGTCTCAGCGCCCGTGTGAATGAGGCCCTAATATACACAGGCTCTGCTGTTTACAATTCCAAAGGTAAAGGTAGGTGTCCCGATACTTTTAGTAATATAGTGTGTGTATGTGTGTATGTGTATATATATCTATCTATATATATATATATATATATATATATATATATATATATATATATATATATATATATATATATATATAGATAGATATATATAGATATATATATATCTATATATATCTATCTATATATATATATATATATAGATAGATAGATATCTAGATATCTATACAGATATCTAGATATCTATATCTATATATATATATATATATATATATATATATATATATATATATATATATATATATATATATATATATATATATGTAGCACCCTGGTTTTTAGGTAGGGTTGCTCCTAAATTTACCTGCCAGGTACAGCTACCCTGGCTAATTGTTGAGGATCAATTGGTTCTCTCTTCTCTCTTTTTCCGCTAGGTGACCGGTTACCCGGAGGCATTAGATATGAGAAGGGCAATGCAAGGTCAGATTATGAGTATATGGGGTATCTCAGTCAATGGGCAGGGGTTTTCTTGGATACCTTGGCCTGCTGGGAGAGTCTATATATTTGGGTGGAGACAGGTGATCGGGGTTCTGTGCCACCTGGATGACTGTCAGGGTGGACGTGTGTTGTATTGTGCAGGCTGCTAGGGCAGAGTTTGGGCCTATCCCAGGCACATCTGCCTGCTAGGCTCATGGAATGGTGCCAAACGTCGGTACTTAAAAATCTCTATAGGTGGCGCTTTACATTTTTTTACAGATTACCAGTTTACAGTTACAGAGGAGGTCTTGGGCTAGAATTGTTGCTCTTGCTCTAATGTTCGTGATGATACCTCACATGTGTGTTCTATAAGACCCCACATCTCTCCTCTAGGCAGAAAAAACTGAGATTAAAAAAAAAATACGAGCTTGGCCTTTCCAGCTAATGAGTACATCGCAGAAGGTCATAGAGACTGCTGGGGATCATCTGGTCCTCGGTATTTTCTATAGTAAACTTCTGCCGCCGGCAGATTCCTTCTCTGGCTCACCGATCGCACAGGCGAACCGGTAGAAGCATCAGAGGGCAGCGGGAGGGGATGTCCCCACCCACCGCCTGTACAAACAATTAAGCAACTGAATTGCCCCTATGATTGTTCTTACGGTGCAGGGAATCGCCGGCTGAGAAAGATTATATCTGAATGATACCTGCAGCTGCAGGTATCATTCAGATATCTCCACTCAAAGTCCAGGACATCCTATGATGGCCTTGTGTGGAAAGTGGTTAAAACAGGAGAGAAGGGGTAATGACAGGATCACCAGAAAGTTCACACAAAGGAAGCAATGCAAAGAGAACATGATACTTTTTAACACAAGTAGATGGTATAACAGGCACATATCAGGAATAGGAAATGCTGGAGTAACATAAAATAAAAAGTTCTCATTTAAGGCTGCTGCCTCCAGGGCCGATCCTAGGCGGGTGCGCGGGGTGCAGTGCACCCGGGTGCCAGAGAGGTGGGGGCGATGAAACGCCAGAGTGCTCCCCTCCCTCCTCCTCTTCTCCTTGTCCAGAGGCCGTTCTCTACGCCCGTCACTGTTTCCTGCTGAAGCCTGTCCCCATTCCCTCCTCCTGTCAGAGAAGGAGAGCAGCCGGAGATCAAAGCGGCTGTCTCTGTGTGGACAGAGACCAGCCATGCAGTGACGTCGCTGGGGGGAGGTCCGTGCCTGACACATGTTCTTCTCCTCCTCCTCTCTGTGTCTAACTCCTGCCTGCTGTGATCTGTTCTACATCCAGGTGGCGCGGTTGCACACTGTCCTCTCCTGCTGCCGCCGGGTGTTTTTATGTACCCTAATGGAGGGGAGGGGTTTGTCCTGGGGGGGTTGTACTAATGGAGGGGGGTGGTTTGTCCTGGGGGGGTCTAAACTGATGGAGGGAGGTGTACTGAGGAAGGTCTGTACTGAGGGAGGGGTTTATACTTAGTGGGGGGTCTGCACTGACGGAGGGGGGTCTATACTTAGTGGAGGGGGGTCTGTGCTGAGGGGCGACTATAGTGGGTGGAGGGGGGGTGACACCATGCTTTACCGCACCTGGTGACACCAACCCTAGTGACGCCACTGCAGTTGCGGGCTCTTCTTTCCCCCCTCCTTCTCCTCCTAGCGCGCTGCTGTACTAGTGAGTGGCACTTGCCAGCACAGCCGCCCACTGTGTTTCTTCCCCAGCCTTCATATTAGCCAGGGAAGAAATAGAATAGAAAAAGGAGCAGAAAAGAGGATTGAGGGACATGTAGTCCCAAGGACTGGTAGCCCCACTGTAACACGGAAACTGAAGCCCACACAGCATGCTCAGCTGAATGGGAGAGAGCCAGGAGCCTGGGAAAGCTTTCAGGGAAGTGCACCCAGGGCTCCAGAGGGAGAAGACAGTGCTGAGAGAACACCATCAGAGAGAGAGCCCCTGCCCTGCGCCACCAGTCTCTGACTGTCTCTTGTATCATGTCTACAGTCTCTGACCATCTCTTGTATCATGTCTGCAGTCTTAGACCGTCTCCTGTACTATGTCTGGGGGCTCTTGCTAACAGACTCTCTAACAGAAGCCCTCTGTGTGTGCATCAGAGAGACTCCCCTCCAGGTGTCATTAATGTACGCTCTTCCTATATTTTCTTTATTGTTAAAAGATTATGGGAGGATCCCAGGGTAACGAAGACTTCTGAGGAGAGCATCTCTGTGTTTGAAAAATAATAAGGAATGGGAAGTCTGGTCCCCGGCCAGGCTACCACAAAGGACATAGGGGCTATTGGGACTATCGCGGTAGGGTGGAAAAATAAATTGTGAATATGTGACAAATAGAAAATTGTAAAAGATAAAAATGGTTTATTTATACAACAATACTGGTCATTTACAAATAAAAACATAACAGTTTATATATGTCACCAAAACAGTTAACCCCCAGATATCGGAATCACAGTGGTGGTCATGCCTTGCAATCGTGGCCTGTCGGGACATGGGTAAGCAGTTTGGCTCTCTCTCTCCCCCCCCTTATGCAATAAATATTTTGTTTAAATGTTGCTATAATTGTAAGTTTTTTACTATCTCTGCCTCTTGGCAGTTATATTGCCATTTTGACCCTTTGTTAATTAATTAACAGACTCTCCTGAGGAAGCGGCTTTTGTCCGCGCAACTAGTCGAGTTACGTCTGTGATGAATTGTCCCACTGTGATTCCCCAATCTTGGGGTTAACTGTTTCGGTGACATATATGAACTGTTATGTTTTTATTTGTAAATGACCAGTATCTTTGTATAAATAAACCATTTTTATCTTTTACAATTGTCTATTTGTCACATATTCACAATTTATTTTTCCACTGTACCGCGATAGTCCAAATAGCCCCTATGTCCTTTGTGGTAGCCTGGCCGGGGACCAGGCTTCCCATTCCTTATTATTTTTAGAATTCTGGATGATGGTACAAGTTTATTTATTTCTATCTCTGACGACCCATTATAGAGACCATACTACTCTTTTGTATCTCTGTGTTTGAGTCGTTGCCATAGAAACATTTGTAAAGGGGAGGGGTTGGTAAGATGACCATGCCCATGTGGGGGCGCCAGTCTGTGACCCTAGGATCGGCCCTGGCTGCCTCTGCTACTAATAATTAACCTACCTTTCCTCCCTGACCCCCATTGACCAACGGGAGACCTACCTGCTACTACCTGGTTGAAATGTTTGGTACGTCCAGGTATGGGGGAGAATGTGACTACCTTCTCTTCCTCTTATGATGCAGTCCACAGCTCCTGTGCAGCAAACCAGCAGACCTGAGCACTGTCATAAGAGTGCAAGGGCAGGGCCATAGCCCTGTGTTGCTATAACATGGAACAAACCCTTGGCTTTCTAGTTAGGACTGCAGTGCATGAACAGCAAGTGAAATTATTTAGAAATGCTCTTCCATGCAAAACAATTTCAGATCATTTCCATGTTCTTTCCCAGTGTTTTTTGCCCAGGGGGACATTACATTGAGGTTGTCTAGGTCTTAATGCCTGGCCTTTACCAAATTGCCTGCATAAATATAGCCTAGAGTGCCATTGAAAATGTATGAAGATATTAAACTCTATAAAGACTTTGCCAAGTAATTGCCTTAAAAAAAAAAAATAAAAAAATCACGGCTGTCAAAAATCATGGATAGTCAAGAATGTCCCTCTCAAATAAAGTGCCCCTAACAATTTGGGAGATAAGTTTAACTACCTAAAGGCATTCGTTTTTGGGTATTACCTGAGGTTGTGCTGTATTAGTGCTGAAACTATAAATGTCATAATTTTCACAGTGGAAGGGTACAGTAATATTAAAATTGTAATTTCCTTCAGAATGCTAAATTTGGAATAAGATGCAGTATATTCCCATTAAGCAGAACACATTTTTTCCTCTTGTAAATTGCATTACAGCTTTCTAATGCTTGCTGATTTCATTTCTCTTAAGCTTTGCTGATGCACGGTGGGCTTCTTTGACAAAATGGAATAAGGGCAGAACATGGAATATGACTTTCTTATCATTAAAAAATCAAAATCAAATATTTTCAGAGAACTAAGGGGAAAAAACCTCAAAGGTGAAATAAATGAGAGGGGGTTAGAGGGAAGCTACTGCACATCTTTCACTCTGATGGAGTGTTGTGTCCCCATAACAGTTTTAGGGTGATTTATTATGACTTTAAATTGCATTTGCTGAATAATTGTCCTCTAACCTATGCCTTGTTGGGACTCTTGCACACGGTAGCACAAACTTATTTTTTTAGTTTTGGATAAAGTTGGGAGTTTTTAAACTTTATCTAAACCCAAAATCAAAAATTTAATTTATTGCAGCTTACCAGTATTGTGGTGAAGATGTTGTTAGATGTGGTGGCTGCCTAATTTTCCGCAATAACAGAATATTTCAGTTGATCTTGTCCAAAAATGTTGTGTCCTTTTCTTCTGACCATTTTCTGTGAGCATACACTGTCATGTACACAGCTCTTGGGGACGCATTATTAACACAGCAGTACTTCACTGAATGTGTTGTTACAGGTCTCAAAATGGAATTGTTTTAGCACCTAAAAAAGAATTTCCGGTATGCGTTTTAAAACATAGTTACACTGATCCAGCTTGAACCAGATTTTTTGGGTGCCCATGCCATTGTCTGGGTGACCTGGATCCTCTCATGGGCTCCAGAAGAGACCAGCGGCATTATTGCATCAAAGGTGTACATGAGTGATCAGCTGTGAGGTGGGTCTGGAGTGCAGCAGTCCTGTATGCCCAAAAGGGGTACTGTGAAGGGTCATGTGATGCCAGACTTAGGCGACCAAAAAAAATGTGTGTATATATATATATATATATATATATATATATATATATATATATACAGTATCTCACAAAAGTGAGTACACCCCTCACATTTTTATAAATATTTTATTATATCTTTTCATGTGACAACACTGAAGAAATTACACTTTGCTACAATGTAAAGTAGTGAGTGTACAGCTTGTATAACAGTGTACATTTGCGCTCCCCTCAAAATAACTCAACACACAGCCATTAATGTCTAAACCACTGGCAACAAAAATGAGTACACCCCTAAGTGAAAATGTCCAAATTGGGCCCAAGTGTCGATATTTTGTGGCCACCATTATTTTCCAGCACTGCCTTAACCCTCTTGGGCATGGACCCTCTTGGGCATGGAGTTCACCAGAGCTTCACAGGTTGCCACTGGAGTCCTCTTCTACTCCTCCATGACAACATCACGGAACTGGTGGATGTTAGAGACCTTGCGCTCGTCCACCTTCCGTTTGAGGATGCCCCCCACCTTTACCCTCAGCTTCTTTAGCAAGGCAGTGGTCATTTTGGAGGTGTGTTTGGTGTGGTTATCATGTTGAAATACTGCCCTGCGGCCCAGTCTTTGAAGGGAGGGGATCATGCTCTGCTTCAGTATGTCACAGTACATGTTGGCATTCATGGTTCCCTCATTGAACTGTAGCTCTCCAGTGCCGACTGCACTCATGCAGCCCCAGACCATGACACTCCCATCACCATGCTTGACTGTAGGCAAGACACACTTGTCTTTGTACTCCTCACCTGGTTGTCGCCACACACACTTGACACCATCGGAACAAATAAGTTTATCTTGGTCTCATCAGACCACAGGACATGGGTCCAGTAATCCATGTCCTTAGTCTGCTTGTCTTCAGCAAACTGTTTGCGGGCTTTCTTGTGCATCATCTTTAGAAGTGGCTTTCTTCTGGGATGACAGCCATGCAGACCAATTTGATGCAGTGTGCAGTGTATGGTTTGAGCCCTGACAGGCTGACCCCGCACCCCTTCAATCTTTGCAGCAATGCTGGCAGCACTCGTACATCTATTTCCCAAAGACAACCTCTGAATATGACACTGAGCATGTGCACTCAACTTCTTTGGTCGACCATGGCGAGGCCTGAGTGGAACCTGTCCTATTAAACTGCTGTATGGACTGTGCTGCAGCTCAGTTTCAGGGTCTTGGCAATCTTCTTATAGCCTAGGCCATCTTTATGTACAACAACAATTATTTTTTTCAGATCCTCAGCGAGTTCTTTGCCATGAGATGCCATGTTGAACTTCCAGTGACCAGTATGAGAGAGTGAGAGCGAAAACACCAAATTTAACACACCTGCTCCCCATTCACACCTGAGACCTTGTAACACTAATGAGTCACATGACACCAGGGAGGGAAAATGGCTAATTGGGCCCAATTTGGACATTTTCACTTAGGGGTGTACTCACTTTTGTTGCCAGCGGTTTAGACATTAATGGCTGTGTGTTGAGTGTGATGTGTGCTAGTTAGAAATGTCAATGGAAACATGAAAAATGCTTAACATGTGGGCTACATTTGCCAAAGACACACACAGTTCTCACATTCTTTTTCTGGTTTAAAACTTTTAATATAGCTTTTATAATGGTGCTTATAGAAACAGCTGGGTTTGCAAACAAGTCCTAGACAAAAAGATCCAGAACACAAGTACAACAAAATATATAATACGGACTTGTTAGCACCCAGTTCCAGTCAAAGTATGATTTTTACTTGTAATTTTTGTTGTGGCCTCTTTTTTACATTTTTATTGCTATATGTCTCCCTGTTGGGGGGGGGGGGGGGGGGGGGGGTGTCACTTCACTTCCTGTCCTGGTAACTACATAGAAAGTGAGGATATGTCTCCAACTGAGACGCAGACAGCAACTGAAAAAAAAAACAGAGGTGCTTGACATTTCTCACACTACTTTAAAAAGTTTTGTTACTGTTTGTGCTCTCACTGGAAACTTTTCTTCCTGTCCACATAGAAAACGATGGAAAATCTCTCCTATGGCTATAGAACAGCAATGAAAAAGGTGAGAGAGGACGTAATAATTCCCTACCCTGTACAAAAAAACAAATCCCAGGAGAAACAAGTATTGTGATTCAGACAATCATGTCTGACTACATAGCCATGTTTGTTTTCTTAGTTGAGGAAAGTAGAAAAAATAGCACTGGACCCGTATGGTTATCTTATTGGTATTGCTATCTTAACCGCTTCAGCCACGGAAGATTTGGCTGCTGAATGACCAGGCCATTTTTTGCGATTCGGCACTGCGTCGCTTTAACTGACAAGTGCGCGGTCGTGCGGCACTGCACCCAAACAAAATTGCCGTCCTTTTTTTCCCACAAATAGAGCTTTCTTTTGGTGGTATTTGATCATCTCTGCGTTTTTAATTTTTTGCACTATAAACAAAAAAAGAGCGACGATTTTGAAAAAAACACAATATTTTGTACTTTTTGCTATAATAAATATCCACATTTTTTTTTTTTTTTAAAGCTAATTTTTTCTCAGTTTAGGCCGATATATATTCTTTTACATATTTTTGGTAATATAAATCGCAATAAGCGTATATTGATTGGTTTGCGCAAAAGTTATAGCGTCTATAAAATAGGGGATAGATTCATAGCATTTTTATTATTATTATTTTTTTTACTAGTAATGGCGGCGATCTGCAATTTTTATCGGGACTGCGACATTATAGCGGACACATGGGACACTTTTGACACATTTTTGGGACCATTGGTATTTATACAGCGATCAGTGCTATAAAAATGCACTGATTACTGTAAAAATGTCACTGACCGGGAAGGGGTTAACACTAGGGTTTGTATGAACACTTGATCAGTCTCTTCACCCCTCAGAGAACTGGGATCTGTGTGTTTACACACACAGATCCCGGTACTCAGTGTGTCACGAGCAATCGCGGTAGCCTGGCGGTCATCGCGCCGCCAGGCACTCGCATTGGTTCTGGGGGCGAGCAGCGGGTGCCCCTAGTGGCCACAGGGCGAAGCGACATAGCATAACCTTGTTTCGCCCAGCCGCGCCATTCTGCCGCAGTGAAACTGCGGCGGCTGGTCGGTAAGTGGTTAAAGTATTGATGTTGATATAAATAATCTTGTTCCCAGCAATCAGCTTCTATACCCCAGAGGATCTCCACAGTCTCCTTGGCTTGTAGTGTAATGTAACAAACATGGAAATTGAAGCACCACACCACTTCTAAGAGGTCCAAATACAACTTTTTTCTGATAAGTCAGAGTGACAATCCAAAAGTAGCCAAGGCATTTCGGGGGTCCAAAAACACCCCCTTAATTTACAATGTGAATAGACTAGAAGTAACCTGCGTCTTAAATATTTTTTCTTTTAGTGTGATTACAAGCACAAGCCTTGTCAGCAGCTGCTTATATGAGCTTTAATACATTTTTCTAATGAATACAAATTCTGTATTCATTGTCATTTCATCATCTCATTATATGATACAGAATTACCCTTTTTAATACATAATAGTATTAACCTTGCTTTGTTAGCTGTGGTTTGGCATTGCATGATATTGCTAAATCTGTGGTCTACAAGATCCCTCAAATAATTTATATATATATATATATATATATATATATATATATATATATATATATATATATATATTTATAATTTTTTCTCCCTTCATCCCCTAATGTATCCCCTGCTAATTTTAGCCCCTAGATACATAACTTTACATTTTTTAATATTGAACTTTATCTGCAAAGAAGCTGCAACACCCCCCTATATTAAAATGTTTATTTAGAGATTAAGCTAAATTTCAGGATTTTGGAGAGGGAAGGTAACATGATTGTCAGCCCAGTGGTCCAGATAACGTTAGGGGTTAGGGTGTGTAAGCTGATAAATTTTATTTTTTATTTTTATGGTGAATGCCTTGTAGAGAAGCTGGGTCCTTGACATTGAAAACCACCATAGTAAGGAAACCAGGCACCGGAAGACCATTTACTTTAAAATACAGGTACAGAATGCATCATTACAAACATTTTCTGCATTTGGCTTTGCTCATTCAAATTCTTCTTTTCACCAATATTTTATTGGTGCGGAAAAAAGTTTAGTTGGCTGAGAATTGGATTGCCATGCTGTGCCAGCTGTCCCCAAATAGATACACTCTTCACAGCTTGTAGTCTTTCTTCCAGCCTGGCCAAGACTATAATGAAAGATGTTGTGTATGTTCCATTGTGAAGAATTCATGTAGTGTTTGTTTCCATGCAAGCAGGAACATCGGGCTAACAGCTCTGCAACAATATGTTTTTTTTTTTTGCATCTGCGTATGAAAACAAACAGAAGGAGGAATGCCCGCTAACACGAAAATCTTTTTTAAACCACAATTCAGATATTCCTGTCACTTTGGATGTTAAAATTCTCATTAGCACAAATTCATGTTTTATATGTCCCTCTACATAAGGATCCTCCTTGTCTCAGAGTCCCTCTTACATCAGAATCATCTTTAGAATCCCCCACATCAGGGTCCCCTTCAGCGCTCCTCCTTACATCAGGTTTTCCAAAGGGTTCTCTTTTACATCAGAGTCACCACTGGGAACACCCTTACATCAGGGTCCCGATCAGAGTCCCCTTTACATCAGGGTTACACATTACATCAGCGTCCCTCTTACATCAGAGTTTTTCCCTGTTCCCCTTGGTGCCTTTGCCTAGATACAGCTTCCTCCACTTCATCCAGGAACTAGGTATTATTCCTCCAGTATCTAGGTATTATAGCTGAGAATTGCACCCAAGAACTAGACAACACTAGCTTAGGTGCAATTCTCAGCTATAATACCTGGTGCCGGAGTAGAGGAAGCTGTATCTTGGCAGAGGCACCCAGGCGGGCTGGCAGGCGGTCTGTTGCATTTGGTGGCAAGACGTGGGATGCTTTCTGCGTTCTTGGACGTTCAAACCACCACCAGGATCTAAGATCTGGTTAACAGAAAAGGAGAGGTACAGATACCAGCTGCCATGGAAGAGGAATTCAGAAGGAGACTGCGAAAGATGTGGATGTAGCACAGGGGACCAGTGCAGGTCCTATTGGGATGGTATGATTCCGTCTACCGGTAACTCTGAAAGGAAGCACTAGACTGCAAGCAGCGCCACCAGGGGAAAATTCTCCCCTCTATCCATGAAGGGTACTGGTCACAGTATGAAGTGCGGGTGCTGTTATTGGGGGTAAACAACCGCACAAGGAGTGGACATCTGAGTTAAGCAGGCTGGTCTGGGCAGAGATGTGGCTGTATAAGTGTTAGAGTGCTGGCATGTAGCCCAAGTGTGCCCTTGGACAATGGACGACAGCCAGACTGAAGGCTTTGGCTATGGAGGTTTGTGGTTGAACTGGAGGCTGTCAGAGGACCCTTACTTCGGGAGCAATCCGGAGTGACATTTGGAGGAAATCATGGATTACAGAAACCGGGTGCTGAACATCTCGGAAGTGCTCTAGGCACAGGAAGAGTTGGAGGTTCTAGCCTTTCAGGAATGGGAGATCTGGAGATCACCTACAGACCGCTGCTAGACTCTGCTCAGTAGCTGGGCGGGGCTCCTTTTGCCTGGGACTATTGGGAAGTACCAGATTACAGATCTGAAATCTTGGCTGAAGTGTCAGCAACGGGGCAGAGTAACAGTGTGCTTTACCCACCTCCACCCGCAGCTATGGCAGATGCAGCAAGTATTGACGAACTGGTTTCCTGCACAGGACAAGTTTGTATGGTGGAATGCTTCTGTTCAGCAGCTGAATGAGGGTATGGGAGATGGAGCAGCTGGCTCACCTCCCCAATGGCAGTTCCACAGTGTTGGAGCTGAGGAAGCTGTCCTCCCTCCCCAACAGTCAGCCAGAGCAGAGGAAACTGTGTAGGGACTCGGGAGCGAAGGAAGTCATTCTCGCTCCACAGCGGGCATCCGGGAGCCCAGCAAATAGAGCAGCCTACTCATCTCCCCAGCAGCAGTTCAAGGACCTGGGAGAGGAGGAAGCCATCCTCGCTCCCTAGCGGCAGATCCACAGTCCAGGAGAGGAGGTGGCCGTCCTCCCTCCCCAGCAGCAGATCCATAGTCTGGAAGTGGAGGAAGCTCCTACTCCCAGCTGAAGCGCTGGCAACAGGGCAAAGAGCCGCTGGCCTCTGCCTAGCACCTACAGTGCCTCAATGGCTCCAGGGAGATGGGGCCAGTCGGCCCCTCTCCTCAGCAGCAGACCAAGCCCTGGAACTGTAAAGACCTCCCAGCTGAAGCTCTGGCAGCTAGACAGGGGGTTCCTGACCTCTGTCCACACCTCCCAATGGCAACTCTTGCCTGCAGGGGAAGATCATGTGGATCGACTGTGGGTTCACTCTGCCCAACTAACGCAAGTCCAGGACAGATGATGGTCTGGGACCTAGTTTAGTCTGCCTTTGGGAGGGGGGACGTGACAGGCCCAACCAGGACATGATTTTGGAGAGGACTAGTCTGCTTCTCCCAGTCAGAGCATGGAAAAGAGCTCAGTTAAGCCTCTAATCCAATGGAGAGAGCAGATAATTCTCTATTGATGGAAAACAACATGATGAATGCTGAGAGCAAGCCATTGGATTAATTCTCTGATAAAAAAGACAATAAAGCTTCCCTTCTGGAGTGGATGGAAAGGTGTAGTATTAATCTTGTACAGGTTAATGGTCAGAGGAAATATGGTGGCCCTCCTGCAGACTGGGTTGGAGAAACTCCTCCACTTGGAGCAGAAATATTTATCTACAATCTCCCTCAAGAAATCTATAAAGATAAATGAATTCCTGTTTTTCAGATTGTTGGAACATTGTATGAGTTTTGTCTTATGATGACTTTTCTAGTGGACAGATTACACAAGTAAAAACCAAACACCTGAAAGACAGCATGTGTACTGTACTTTGTGTGCTGGACTGTCTGGGGTGGGCTCCCTGACTAATAAAGATGGGTTGAACACCCCCTGGTTTGGTTTGTGCCAGAACTCTCAAACATCGCAAATGTTCGGACCCAAACCGCAAACTCTATTAAAGTCTATGGAACCCAAACTTATCATGGGTCCCCATTTTGAAGGCTTCCTTGCAAGTTATTAGCCATAAAAAGGGTATGGGGGTCTGGGTACTGCTCTGAAGGACATGTATAAATGCAAAAAAAAAATTTTCTTTAAAAGATTGTTTTTAAAAGAGCAGTGATTTTAATGATGCTTAAAGTGAAACAATAAAAATTCCTTTAAATATAGTACCTGAGGGGTCCGCTCAGTCTGCCTGTAAAGTGGCACATCTGTACCATGTATAGAACCTGCTGCAGCAAAACTGACATTTATAAAGAAAAAAAAAATTACATTTAAATGGATTTTCCCTGTAAGCTTTCTTTATTTGGACAAGCTGGAATTTAGACGCTGGACATGTGGGTAGCAAGGAATGTATTTTTATTTTTATTTTTTTATGCAGCAGCTGGGGCAGAGATATTTTCCTGCTATACACTACAGCTGGTGGTGTGCTGCTGGCAGCAGTGTTGCAAAGACCTGTGACACCCTTTGCTATACCATCATTCCTGTCATTGGAGGCTGCTGGGAGGTCATGAGATATAGTGGGGGTAGACATAAAAGGTGGAGTGAGAAGGAGAAGAATTGTGTCCCTCCCTTGGGTGTGGCTTTCAGGTGCTCTTGCAAACAGGCTGAGTGGTGGGAGGTTAAATGCCTTGTCAAGCATGAGGTACCCAAATGGCTTGATTTGCTTGTGGAAGAAATTGCAAATTGCAGTGCGATCGGCTGCACATGTAAAATAGGCCCACACAGCTAAGCTGTGGGAAGTGGTCCGGGAGATAACAGCTCCACAATCTGATGGAATAGGATAGCTGCTCTCTACTCTTCCACGATGGCTGCCTCTGGAGGACATCCTGTCTCGTTGGGGTTGTTTCTCCCCCTCACTTTCCTCCTCTGCTCTATACAGCACCCAAGTCGTGTCAGTGACCTCATCATCATCCCCTTCACCCTCATCATTATTGGAGCCAACCTGGCAATACGCTGGGGGAACATTACTGACAATTTATTGTTTATCAGTGTTCTCTCCTCTTTGTAGGCTCATGTTACTCCCTTCCTCTACCTCAGAACCAACATCAAAATCAAATAATGTCTGTGCATCCTCAAGAAGCAAGTGGCTGATGCTGTGTTCAAATAATTTAGCTGCATCTAAGCTAGTGTCTAGTTCTTGGGTGCAATGCTCAGCTATATTACCTGGTTCCTGGTTCCAGAGTGGAGGAAGCTGTATCTTGACGGAGGCACCCAGGCGGGATGTCACCCCCACATGAGGATCCCATCAGAGTCCCCACTTAAATTAAGGTCCCAATCAGAACCCCTCTTACCAATGAATGTGTAATTGGTTTCTAGGGCGCCAGTGAGAAACTGCTACGGAGACTGGGGGTAGTGGGAAACGAAGACCATGGGCAACCTCTGCTGACCTGAATCTGTGCACATTGAGAATAAACCACTGGCTTCAAATGTAGACCAGTAAATCTGTCGGTTGAAAGGGTAATTACAGTAATAGGGGGATATTAGAAGCATTTATCATTTTGTTTTTGTTCAAGTAACGAGGGAGTTTCGTTTGGAGTGTTTGACTATACTGTATATTCGCGTGACCATATAGCCTCTGTCATACATTACTTTCACTGCATCTCATTAAAGTATTTTGCACTGCTTGTGGGTATGATAACTCCTTATTGTAGAGAATTCTGTTCTTGCTTATATATTAATTGCGTTCATTTTTCTTTAGTTGCATTTTCTTCTATTCTTTATTGATTAAATGATATCCCAAGAACAAAAATGTAAGATATTGCAGCTTACCAGTCCTTAGTTGTGGTGGCGGCATTTTTTCTTTCTTTTTGCAGTCTTAGTACATTTTCTGACCTACAGATCCTGCCAAAATTCCAGTTATCAGATTATATATCAGTTTTCTGTAAACTACAACCCCCCTCATTTCATATGTAGTAAAGATAATGAAGAGAAGTGTTTGTAGTCTAAATCAGTAGGATAACAACACTGCTCCTCCATATAAAAATAGAATATTAATGCAGCCACCACATCTCAAGACTATTAATCTACAAAATCAAATTTTTATTATGGGTTTGGATACACTTTATGTCCCTTAATATACCTGTAAAAGAGAGAGATCTCCACCAAGTATAGAGTGTGGTGGTCCCATCCCTGGTATAATAGAACAGAGAAAAATGGAACCCTTCAATGGGACTTTAATAGCCCACCAACTCTTATGATAAAATGATAAAATGTTATGCATAACGGGTGGATAAATATCCAAACGTCTCAAAGTAGATGTGTCCTATGGATGTCCAGATCCAATGTGTGGATGCCTTCTGTGTGTCAGCGCTCAACACAGAAGGCACCCACACATTGGACCTGGACATCCATATTACACATCTACTTTGGGACGTTTGGATATTTATCCGCCCGTTATGCAGCCATATTAAAAAAGCTCTAACAATCACCTGTCCCAAGTAGCCTTGCCTAATACATACTTTATTGGAACTATGCAGTATCCTCTCTACTTTATAGATGCTGGAAACACAGTACATTTACAGCTTTTCCACTATTTTGGTCTGGCGTCCATAGAATACTGTACTTAACCCTGCCGCTTTTTTTGCTCGGACACGGAGTGCCGCATCAGTGATTTGGAGGACACTGTCAATCCCGTCCTTCCTGCAATAAAAACCTGCGCCACCAAAATTAAATCATTGGAGGACAAGGTGGATGATTTGGAAAACCGTCTGCGCAGTAACAACCTACACTTGGTAGGCCTGCCCGAGTGGGTTGAGGGTTCTGACCCGATATCCTTCCTGGAAAGTTGGTTTACCAAGGAATTTGGGAAGGACTATCTATCTCCCTGCTTTGTCCTGGAAAGCGCTCAGAGAGTTCCTGGCAGACTTCTCCCTGCAGGTAACCCTCCCAGTACCATGGTGATCGGTCTCATCAACTACTGGGACAGGGACTCCATTCTGTGCTCGGCTCACCTGAAAGGGAGCCTAAAAATCAATAATGCAACAGTGTCCCTCTTCCCTGACTTCTCCCCAGCTGTCTGTGCCTGGAGAGCCAAGTACCAACACATCAAGCAAACATTGAGGGAGGAGACCATCCAATACTCCATGTTATTTCCTGCCACGTTGACGGTCATCTACCAAGGCCAGGTACATTTTTTCCAAACCCCGTGTGAATGCTCTCTCCTGGTTTGAATCCCTGCATCAGCCTGGTCGTTTGTCTGACCGGGCACCTGAAAACTTATCTGTGCTCTTCCTCGAGTAATGTGTTCTATCCCTTCCATGCCAGCTTCTGGAATCACTGCTGGGGCAGGTATCTACAAATGCATTGGCCTGTCATGAGAATACAGATCCGCATCAGGGAGACTATGCTGCTATTGCTAGGTTAATCTTTGATCACTGAACGATCCAACGTTTGTTCATCGACTTTGGCTGTATTGGCCATGTTTCCTGTATCTATTTGCTGTTTGGGGTTTAAGCCCGCCCCTTGTTTTTGGGGCAGGTCAGGGGTTAAACTTTAGCTGTGGTTTTTACTACAAATGTCTATTCTTGATATAGCTTTAATGTTAGTTGGTATGAATGACACGTGTATGTTTGTGACTGTTTTTCACATTGCCTCCTCCTCCCCCTGGGTTTGCAGCCGTGTGGGGGCTGATGGACAACCCATAGTGCTGATTGCCCGTACCCTCCTTTCATTTGGTTTATTTTTCTCTATTTTATCATGTCTCAAGTCAAGTGCATCTCCTGGAATGCGCGAGGGATAAACTCTAAATTTTAAAGGGCCTTCCTTAAGGTACACAAACCACATATACAGGAAACACATTTAATGGGGTCCAAGATCCTCGCTCTTAAAAAACACTGGGTAATGCATGGGTACCACTCCACCTATTCCAATTAAGCCCGGGGAGTGTCCATTTCAATATGGAAAGGTCTCCCCTTTTCATGTGACCGCATTGTTCTGGATCCTAAGGGTTGATATGTTTTTCTCCTATGCACAGTATACGCTATGCCATATTGTTGGGGACATTAACTTGGTACTTGATCCAGGTCTGGACCGCTTGAAGCCTCTACTTTATGAATCTAGGCTGTTTGGTCAGTGGTGCACTTTCTTTGGGTATGTCAACCTATGGCAACAAAAAAATCCACAGTTAGGGTTTAGTCATGCCATCAGACATACCGTACTCTTTCCAGGCTGGACTATGCCCTTGGGACGCCGGATCTAGTCCCCTATATTCAGACAGTCTACTATTTAGCTTAGACAATATCAGACCATTCTGCCCTTTGCGTAGAACTATTACTAGTACATAGGCCCTCTTTTTGGCTTTGTAAGCTCAGTCCCCTCTGGATATGCACTCCTGATTTCCAGGAACCCATCCAACAGGACATGTCTCATTACTAGAGTGATAATGCCGGGTCCTCCTCCACAGGCCCCACATGGGATGTCTTTAAAGCAAATGTGCAGGGCTCCTATATCTCTAATATTGCTAGGCATAGGAAATCTACTTAGGCTACCCTTCGGTCCTTGGAGTCCTCCTTAGAGACAGCTAGAGCCCAGTATACTGCACTCCCCACTCCAGACTCTCATGGTGTCTTGGTAGGGGCATATAAGGCATTGGATCTTCATAGGGTTGACACAACTCAGGAACAACAACGTTGTTTGTCAGCAAGGTTACATGAGCATAGTGGGAAGAATGGCAAGATGCTGGCCTATCTTTCTCGCACGGAATATACGAAGAGGACCATACCACAAATCCAACTGCTCGATGGCTCAGTTTCATCGGATCCTTTGAACATAAACCAGACATTCAAGTCTTTCTATGAACGCCTATATTCGGACCCCCCCCCCAGCCAAACTTGAGTCGTTGGGGTTCTTTGAGTCCATCCAGTTCCCCCGAATCGGAGGACTCTCACAAACATATTTTGGATAAACCCCTGACGATCGAGGAAATTACAGAAGCCATATATTCTCTCCCCTCTAATAAGACTCCAGGGCTAGACGGTTTGCCTGCTGAATGGTACAAGAACTATGTAGAAGACTTAGTACAGAAACTACATTCTCTGTTTGGACAGGCATTAGAGGAAGGTGAGTTTCCAGCCTCTATGTGTGAAGCCCTGATTGTAGTGCTGCCCAAACCTGAGAAAGATAAATTGTTATGTGGGTCCTACTGCCCGAGCTCACTATTAAATAGTGATGTTAAAGTACTGGCTAAACTCTTAGCTACAAGACTACAAAAGGTTATTATTCACCTTGTCCACCGAGACCAGACGGGGTTCATGCCTGGGAAGAGTACGTATGGCAATATTTGTCGTCTTTATTTACATATTCATGGGGCGGCTACTGACCAAAAAAGTGGACTAATGTTATCATTGGATGTGCTGAAAGCCTTTGGTACTGTCAACTGGTCCTTTCTTTGGGAGACCATGCACCGCATGGGCTTCGGCCCCAAAACATCAAGTGGGTCCGCCTGCTTTACACTAACCCTAGGGCCATAGTTTGTACTAATAAGGATATATCTATCTATCTACCTAGGGCCAGTTTATGTACTAATAAGGATATATCTATCTCACATCCCCCCTGATGATGACACGTATGCCCTGTGTCAAAGATGCGTAGGGGAGAGGCCAGGACGGAGTGTTAGGCAGCAGCAGCTGTCGGTGCTGGAGGGACCCCGTATCCTCACTGTTACATCCATACTATTTGCTTGTTCAGAGTGATGCACTGACGCACCCTCAAAATGTGAGTACCCCCTTTGGGGGAGAGTTTTTTATCTGACCTTGGAATAAATATTTTAAACGATATTGCACTATATGGTCCCCTTTTTTTTTCCCTATTTATTGTTTGAGCCCATGCTGGAGCCTTAATCCTGTGATCCACATAGAGCCCTGGGTGGCTCAAAAGCGTTTCCTGACTTTGTCTAGCGACTTAGTCACATTCTCTAAGGTGAGCGTATTACCTTGGGGGGGTCACCTTTTGTTTCACCATCGCATGATCTGTGGCACGTGGATTTTTAGACACATTTGAATACATCACCATTGAAGATCACTTGTCTGTACTTTTTTGAAGGACTTTTTGTTCAATATATATTTAGTTCATGATGGACTGTTAAGTATATTCATTGCGGGACACTTAGCACTTTTGGTTGGCACATGTCACTTTTTAGCATCTGTTTTGCACTTATGAATTATTTTTGAAGCAAAAGTATTTATTATTATTAATATCATTATTATTATTACTTTACATGCTAATTGTACCGTTTATTTGTGCACATTATGTTCATTTATTTTATGCGATATAGTATATAGTGTGGCAGACACCTCTGCACTTATTTGTATATGTACTATATCTCTTTGTGCCATAATAGGGGCACGTTTAGCACACTCTAGTGCATCATTATATTTTTTATTTACTTGATATTTCACACGCAGTACAAGGCGTGATTCATGCATGCGGCTGTGTAGTGCTTATTTTTAGCACTAGTTTCATTGTGGCTCGTAGGACTTCTTCTCTTGTGTAAGGATATATCTGATGTTTTTTTCTTTACAGAGGGGAACAAGGCAGGGCCGCTCTCGCCGATACTGTTTGCACTGGCAATAGAGCCCCTTGCTCTGGCGGTGCGACAGACAGTGGCGGTGGGTGGCATCTGTTATGGGGAGCTGTCTGAAAAGATCTCCCTCTATGCGGATGATTCCTTAATATATTTAGATGGCTCGGAACAGTCCTTTGTCTCCCTAATGGGTGTTGTGGAGGAGTTCGGGAAGGTCTCCGGGCTACATGTTGGCTGGGAGAAATCTGTGGTGTTTCCTATTGAACCCAACCTTGATTATACTTGTATATCCCAATCCAAACTGATCATTCAGCCCACCTTTAAATATTTAGGGATTTATATAAACGCTGACTATTCAAGGATGTCTTTATTACGTTCCATTTAGAGAAGGTAGTGGAGTAAGACCCTTTGCCAGAGTAAGCCGATTTATGTTGATTGTGAGCAAGCTATCTTGCAACTGTTTGTTTTGCTGCCCAATTACTTCCAATGGATAAGATACACCAAAATGCATTTAGACAAATCTAACGGCACTTTGATTTTTTAGGGTCTTTTAGTTTGTGGTTTCATGCAGCTTTCATTTAAAAATGCTTGGCAAAATGAAGATCCTTGTTCAAACACTTCCTGCCTGTAATGCTGTCTCTATACTCCTGCATCTTCAGCCTGTCATATGTGCAACTGATATGTTAGGTCTGTAGCACTCCCCAAAGAAAAAAAATATATACCTACTATACATATACATATAATATCCATTTTCAGAAGTCTTAATGCCTCAAGTTGTTATGGAACCCTGGTCCTCTCAAATCTGACCTTTCTAACTTGGGTTTGTATGAATTTATTAAGGAAGAATTCCAGGTTTTTACATAAGCACATTGATCCAGCTTGGACCAATGTAACAATGCATATACCATATCTGTGGGATTCCCTGTTGCATCCTAAATGCTCAGCATGGGAACCATTAAGAGATAGCTTTGCATTTTCTCAATGAATGCAAGATGTTCTCCTATTAGATGAGGTGGGGACATAGGGCGGTGACATCATGCCCTCCACCTCTTCCAATCAGAGAATAGTTTGCATTCATTGAGAAAATGCAAAGCATTCTCTAAACAGCACCCATGCTGAGCACCTGAAGATATTTTGTACATCTCTGAAATACATGCACATTTTCACATGTTTTATCCAACATGTTTTAATTTTTTTATTTTTGATGAAGTAACACCAATAAACATGCCGACATAGAGGCAATAGTAACAGAAATAACATTTACAAGTTACAAGAATGTAACCAACAAGTAACCTAAACTTCGAAATCGAACCCCTTGTAATTTTACCCCAGAATGAAAGAGTGCTGGAATAGGGCAAAGCGATTCAGGCAACAACCAGTCCAAGAGAACAAGAGGAGGAAGGGGAAGATGAAGACCTGAGGGGACCTGAGACCCTAAAGGGATAGGGGAGAAACCAGGAAGGAGGGAGAAGGGGAGAGGGATGAGGGGCAGGGTCCCCACAGGCTTGGTTCACAAATCAGAAACAACAGAGATAGATCAGGCTCTAGGCATTCAGAATTGGTAAGACATAGCGAAGCCATGGTTTTCACATTTTAAGGAATTTGGTTTGAGAGTCCCTAAGGATGCTGGTTATTTTTTTTTTTTTTAATGCATGTGCATATGATTTTTGTTGGTGCGAAGAGGCTTGGGGTAGGTTAATGTAGAAGGATATTTTTGAATCCTTCGAGGTACTAAGGTGAAAAAGAGTTTGGAGTAGTCTAAATGTTCTGGCCCAAAATGCGGTTAATTTTGGACAGGACTACCACGTGTGGAGAACCTTTTTTTGTTGGCCACAGCCTCTAAAACACCTATTGTAGTCAGGAGGATTCGCATGAGATATTCGAACCGGTATCCAACACCACCTGAGAAATTGTATGTGGATTCTAGTGTGTAGAATGAACACTTTGTTACATTCGACCAGACCTTGCTTCAGTCCTGTAACTCCACAGGGGCCTGGATGTCTCCTTCTCTATGTTTCACATATGATAAAGATGAAAGAGGGCCTTGTGTGTTAAGATACCATATGCAACCGAAATAAGCCTTTATAGTCCAAGGGCATGTAGGCAAATCTGTTTAACCACAGTTTTCTTGTACAGGAAATCTAAGTGTTTCCGCAAAGTCATTATCCAATGCTGAACCTGCAAGTATGGGTAATGTTGTTATTATTATTATTATTATTCAGGATTTATATAGCGCCAACAGTTTACGCAGCACTTTACAATATAATATGTTCTGAGTTGGCATTGAAATGTGCCCCGAAAGAAGCCCAAGAAGGAACATTATGAAAGGTCAAGAACTGGTGTACATGCTGTACAGTAGATGAACCCAAGGGTGGTCCACCATGTGTACCAACCTATTTGTATCTCCCCAGCTCAGAAGGAATAGTGGATTTTTGCAAATTGGCAGCTAGGGTAAGAATGGAGACATAATGTTTCCAGTGTAGTTGACCGAATTCCACTGTTTCAAGCTGTGCCGCATCAAAGGGCTTTAAGATGGTGTGCGGATTTTGTGAGGGAGCAACAGCAGGGCTGAGATGGGGGTAGCATCACAATTCAAGAGTTTTAGAAATATCCAAAGAGGGGTATCTGTGTAGCATGTAGTAGAGAGTTGAGAAATGTGCACTGCTTGGTAATATTTTGCCATATTGGGGACACCTAAGCCCCCCTTGTAGATAAATGAAGGATGTAACCTGGATCACTAATATATGGAAGTAGTAGAGAATTTTCAGTAGGGGAAGGGAAGGGGAGTTCCATTTCTGCATTAAAGAGGTAATGGTGCATAAAAGGGGGGGGGGGGGTTATCCCTTTTAAACATGCTGCAAAATAAAAAAAGTTGATATACCAGAAATCTAGTCTGCTCTAACCTTCCTCTTTGACATGACAACACAGTTCTGAATTCCATATGTTAGCATGTGGTGTCAACCCTGTCTACTTCATTTCTTACATTTCTTATGGGTTATAAAAACACCCCCAACTCCAAATCTCCATAACCTAAAAGAAAAAGACAAAAAGCTGCAGTACCACCTCCAACTCATAATTAGAGGTATTAGCACCTACCAGTTTCCCTGGCTCATACCCATTGTGAGCTTACTCAGCATCCAAAGTTTCAAAAAAGAAAGCAGGCAACATGGTGAGGTCTGCAAATAAGTCTATTTATTGATGTACATGAAGTGCACTCCTTGAGAGGTGCTAGGAGTTAGATAAGTTAAAATTAGTTTGGTTTTTTGTTAGGTAAATTTAGTTGCCACTCTCTATTGATTTGGTAGGCAAAAAACATATTCTGCTCACTGTAATCGGTGAAGCTTCAATCGTCTAGTCAGGTCTGCTCAGTGTGCTCAGCTGCTGCTAGTCTAGAGCTTCATCTGTATCCAGGGAACTTGAGAAGTTTCTGGATGATGGGTGTGAAGCTATGCAGATGACAGCATGAATATTGACACAGCCCTGGCCTATCCCAGAAAGGCAGGCTCTGATGGCATGCTGGGTACCTGTATATATTCAGTGAGAACAATGAGCTCTGGGTCTTTTCCCAGAGTAGATTATTCCAGCCTGGAGGGGGACACTGTCCTCCCAAGTGGAAGCTGCTGTTGGTGATATCTCAGGTGGTTGACCTAAGGGGTATGAATGCTGGGACCCAGGATCTAAGGGGAGTTGTCTGCGGAAGATCTCTCTGGTATCATGGGAAGGTTTTACTTGAAAGTTGGGCAGAGGCTACCAGCTGTCCTTGGGCCGTGTGAGTACAGACACTTGAGAGATCTTGGGTACCTTTGTGCTTTTGCTACCCCTCTGGTACCATATAGTCAGCTGTGGGTCTATGTAAAGGGGGCACCAGCTGGTGTTCTAAATAACTTTGTTCACCTAAACTCCTTCCTAAAAGGGACTCTACAGTTGTGGCGGCTCTATTTACTGCTACTAAGCTGAAATCTACTGTTTCAAGCCTGGACTTTAATATAGCTTATCCTGAAGTATACCTAAAACCTCAGTTGTACATAGTTCTTTTTTTTTTGTAGTACCCCACCACTACCATCAAACCTATCCAAGGTCTCCAAAAATAAAAAAAATATGAAATTAACATCCCCTAGACTGATTGAAGAAATGTGCAAATGAGCTTGTGTGCCTGGCTGCGGGGCAAAGCCTGTGGGGGAGACCTCTACAGTAAACCTGCAACTCCTACAGGAGTAGCGCTACATACAAAAGATGGGTAACTCCCGCCAAAAGGGGCTAATGTGTTTCAGTCCTCTCCTTGTGCACATGCAGAGATCACAGAAAGTTTTCAGCTCACAAATAGGGATGGGCTGAACGGCCCCCCATTCGGTTTGCACCTGAACTTTCGAACACTGCGAAAGTTCGGATCCGAATAACGAACCCCATTAAAGCTTGAGAAGCAGACTCCTCTGGGTCACTCAGGATGACAGCATCTGGAACTTCCTCCTCCCAGCCACGTACTACTCCCAAGGGTCCTGGGGTTGGAAAGCCATCGCTTTACAGATTGACGCATGTCTTCCTCTTCTTTGAAGCCTATGAAACTGTTAGAATCCTCCTCCTCATCCCCTCTCTCTCCTCCTGTGTGTTCTGTGAAATAGGAATGATGGTAAGAGAAATGTTAATTAGGGGTGGGTGGCGCTACCTTTAACAGGGTACCTTATAAAATGTTAAATATGAGTCCCAGAAATAAAGTATAAAATACTCATAAGTGCAAAACCTCATTCACTCAAAATACAAAGGGGAATGAGTGTGGTGGGCAACTCCTAAGTAGTGGACCTCGCTAACATGCCAGTCACATGTCATGCATAAAAGTGTACAACGTGTAGTTGACCAACAAAGAATGAATAATAAGTGACAACATAACGGTAAAAAATGACATTAACTCAATTCAATAAGCACCACAGTCTGTGACATGGAAGGGAATCAATCCGATAGGAATCCCCCCTTTTTTGAAAACCAATGTGTAATCCACTTTCCAGATGGCATTAGTCAGCATATGCAGCTGATATTATCCCATGCCTAGATCCTAAATTCATCCACAAGTGTGTCCAAAATTACATAAGTGAAAAAATCTAAACCGGCCAAAAATTATATATATATATATATATGGGTATACCCAGGTGGAGATCACAGATACCGGCAGGCGAATGCAACAAGCCTTTAAGATCTCTATAATTTGAGATCCTACAGATTCGGATATACTGACGGATACTTCACAGCTGGAGCGGGAGCACCTGAGGACCCAGAACGCCATATCGTTTCCTGGTTTTACATGCCTACTACCCCTGCAGGGGTGCAGGGAGCTGGTGAGTGGGGATCCTTGAGGGGGAGCACCACAAGTCACTGGATCTGAACAGCTGCCTTCACTAAAGTCACTTCTCACAGACGTTTTTGCTTTTTGTTTTTTCTGCTTATGCTGGATTCTGACACATCCAAAAAACTTTTTCCATAATTTTGTCACTTTTTTTTAGGGTGCACATTGTATCGTATGCCCCAGCTGGGACTACTTATGATATATATAATTTTTGGCCGGTTTAGATTTTTTCACTTATGTAATTTTGGACACACTTGTGGATGAATTTAGGATCTAGGCATGGGATAATATCAGCTGCATATGCTGACTAATGCCATCTGGAAAGTGGATTACACATTGGTTTTCAAAAAAGGGGGGATTCCTATCGGATTGATTCCCTTCCATGTCACAGACTGTGGTGCTTATTGAATTGAGTTAATGTAATTTTTTACCGTTATGTTGTCACTTATTATTCATTTCTTGTTGGTCAACTACACGTTATACACTTTTATGCATGACATGTGACTGGCATGTTAGTGAGGTCCACTACTTAGGAGTTGCCCACTCACACTCATTCCCCTTTGTATTTTGAGTGAATGAGGTTTTGCACTTATGAGTATTTTATACTTTATTTCTGGGACTCATATTTAACATTTTATAAGGTACCCTGTTAAAGGTAGCGCCACCCACCCCTAATTAACATTTCTCTTATCATTAAACTCACCCCTTTATGGGGTAAGTGCAAGGGGAGGCTGCAAACCTTCTGGTCCGTGAGCGTGGAAACCCGCCCCTCAGTTTATAGGAATGATGGTGTCTGGATAAAGTGGGCCTTGAGAGGAAAAAAAGTCCTCCTCTTTATCCTGCTGCTCTGCCTCCAGTGCCCTGTCCATAATCCCACGCAGTCTGCTCCAGCAGGAACACAACAAGGATTGTGTCACTATTGCATGCACTGTCACTGCTCACCATCCTTGTGGCCTCCTCAAATGGTGACAATACAGTGCATGCATCCTTAATGATCAGCATTGGAGTGGGGAAAAAAAGCAGAGGCGGCCTGAGCCTGTCGTCGTGCCGTACTGGCACAGATACTCACTGACGGACCCCTGCTGCATGTATAGCCGCTGCAGCATTCCCAGAGTTGAGTTCCATCTGTTGGGGTTGTCACAAATGAGGCGGTTTATGGGCAGGTGGAATTCCTTGAGCACTGGCTGTGTATGACCACCTGAAATGGCTACAGACTCCTCTGGCCTGTTTTAGTACATCTTGCAACCCTGGGTGCTTACTTGAACTGATGTTCATAGGACAATTCTGCAGAGGAGGGCATGGAGGTGGCGGAGGAGGAGGGGGTAGAGCTCACAGGTCTGGCATCATCACCACCAGCTGTATAGAGATGTGGGGGCACAACAAGCTGCAGCACCAAGCCCTGTCCTGCATCCCTTCGAGTTGCAAGCAGCATTACCCAGTGTGCTGTGAACAAAATATATCGTCCCAGCCCATGCTTGCTGGACCACGTGTCAGCAGTAAGGTGGATTTTACGGCTGACTACCTTGCCCAACGATGCCAGAACATTCCCTTCCACATGATGGTAGAGAGATGGAACGGCCTTACATGAAAAGTAGTAGCGACTGGGAACCTGCCATTGTGGTACAGCACGTTGTGTGAATTCACGGAAGGGGGCAGGATCCACCAGGCTGAAAGGCAGAAGTTGGAGAGCCAACAGCTTTGACAAGCTTGCATTCAGACGCAAGGACTGTATTTTTTTTTCAGCTGCAGCAGATGGGGCAGAGAAATATGCTGGCTACAGTCTACAGCTGGTGGTGTACTGCTGGCAGATGTGCTGCTAGGACCTGGGACACCCTGTGCTATACCATCATCCCTGTCAGTGGAGGCTGCTGAAAGGTAATGACTCGGTATCGCAGGGGCAGACTTAAGTGGGTAAGGAGGAGGGACAGATTTGTGCCCCTTTTGTGTGACTTTTAGGTGCTCTTGCCAATGGGCTGAGTGGTTGGACGTTAAATGCCTTGTTAGGCATGTGGTACCCAAATGGCTGGTGTTTTTGCCGCGTTTAATGTGCCTGAGACACAGTTTGCAGATAGCAACAGTGCAATCTGCTGCAGATGTGCTGAAAAAGGTCCAGACAGCTGAGCTTTGGGGAGTGGGCCGGGAGATGACAGCTGCAGAATGTGATGGAATAGGGTGGCTGCTCTCTACTCTTTCTTGATGTCAGCCTCCTTGGGGTTGTACTGCCTCACCTTCAGTTTCCTCCTCTGCTCTATCTGGCACCCAAGTCACATCAGTGACCTCATCATCTCCATCTCCTCCATCTTCATCATTACCACTGGAGACAACTTGGCAATACGCTGCAGCTCGGGGAACATCAATGCCCATTTGTCTACCAGTGTTCCTCCCTCTCTCTAGGCTCATGTTCCTGTCATCCTCAACCTCAGAACCAACATCTGAATCCAGTAATGGCTGGGCATCATCAAGGAGCAAGTGGCTGATGCTGTGGTCAAATAACTCAGCTGACTCCTCAATGGCTGATGTTGGGGTTATGGCGGGAATAGATGTGGACAAGGAGGCAGGTTTATCCACTCTGGCAACTACAGGGGACTGCACGCTTGTCTCTACTTGCATGACAGAGGATGAGGAGGATAAGGAAGGTTTAGTAAGCCAGTCCACCACCTCCTCTGCATGCTGTGGCTGGATAGCACGGGCAAACTCCCTAAACAGAGGAAATGATGCCCTGCCTGAGCACTGACCACCACATCCACCTTTGCCTGTGGACACATTTGTTGCTGGCCCCCTTACAGTGCCAAGGGAATGTCTCCCTCTCCTTGTTGTCCTCTGACTGTCACGTACCTGGTTCGTGAGCCTGACGAGTAGAGAAGGGCCTCTCATACCACACCAGCTTGTGGGTTACTGGAGGTGAGACAGCAGCCACAGAAGCACGGTGGAGTAGAAGTGCCTGGGATCAGTCCTGTAGTCTGTATGTCTGGTTGTCCGTGGATGGATGTGCAGCAGGCAGGCAGGTGGAGGTTAGGCAGACCAGGGCCGTGGCAGGCTGGGATTGCAGCTAGAGCTGGATCCAGATGTGGATTGCAGAGCAGAGCCCTGACAGGCTGGATGAGCAGGTGCGGGTCAGGCAAGCTGGGTCGGTAATGTTCAGGCAGATAAACAGAGCAGCAGGCAGAAGAGGAGTCCAAAACAAGCCAGGGTCAGGGTATCAAGCAGACAGCGTTAGTGAGAACAAGCCGGATCGAGATCAGAGGTCAGCACAGGTAACTGGTCAGAACACACAGAAGCTGAAGACCAAACAGCAATGAGTCTATGCACGAGCTAAGCTTAAATAGCCCGCCTTGCGTATGGGCGTATAGGCATACGCCAATGTGCTAGTGCGCATGTGCATACGCTGATGTGCCAATGCGCTAGTGCCAATGCGCGTACTGTGGACCTGTCTTCCCTCACACAGACATTATTGGAAGGGAGGGGGCAGTGCTTATAAGCAAATGTAAAGAAGAATTTGAAATCTGTACGTAGATGCACTTTAATCAATGTAAAGAGGTGTTTGGTGCACTTTAATTTGAGTACTCACACTACACAGACACACTCCACGGATACACTATAATATATTGCAATATAATGCGCCAAAGGTACAGTGACGCACAGAACTATATGGCGTTAAACTGGCAGTAATGCACACAAAACTATTTGGCGTTAAACTGGCAGTAACGCACAAAACTATATGGCGTTAAAGTGGCAGTAACGCACACAGAAGTAAATGGCGTTAAACTGGCAGTAACATAATCAAATAGATGGCTATAATATACTACAATATAATGCACCAAACATACAGTGACGCACAGAACTATATGGCATTAAACTGGCAGTAACGCACAAAACTATATGGCGTTAAACTGGCAGTAACGCATGCAAAATGATATGACATTAAACTGGCAGTAACGCAATCAAATAGACGGCGTTCAACTGTCACTACACTGATGCTATCTGAACTGTCCCTACTCTAGCTATACACTAATGTCAAGATTACTGACACGGTCTCACTACACTACACTGAAACTATATGAGCTGCCCCTACTCCACGCTAATGAATGTATGAATGACACAGTCTCACCACACTACAGTGAAACTATCTGAGCTGTCCCTACTCTAGCTGCACACTATGCAAAGCTGAATGATGGTCCTCCTCACTACACTCACACTATCCCTAGACTGACACTAAACTAATATTCTACACTGACAATTGAAGCAAAATAGCACAGTATAGCACACTAACTGATTAGCACTGAACAGAGCCCTGTTCTATCTCTCTCCACTCCGAAATCACACTGAAAATGGCTGCCATTGAAAGAATACTTTTATACTGTGGGGCTGGAATGAGCCATGATTGGATAAAGTCATAGTGTCCAATCATGACTCTGACAGTGCTCTGTGCCCTGATTGGCTGAGGCTTTAACTGCTTCAGCCAATCAGGGCTTGCAATGCACTGTTCAGCGCCGCAATGCATTGTGGTCGGTTCGGGGGCCGAAAAAAACGGTCGAGCTGTTCACCGAACAACCACACAAAGAAAGTTCGACCCGAACTTATGCTTGGGCAGAACCGTTCGCCCATCCCTACTCACAAGTTTTCTGGCAAAACCAAAAGGTATTTGTTTGCACTTTTATAACAAACTACTTCCAATGGTATATTTAAAAGAAAATTAAGAGAATTACCTTTTTGGTGTTTACATGCATTTTAATGGATTACAAATGCTGAACTTACAAAGTTCTTGTATATGTAGGATGGGGGCACAGATATAGTTCCGAAATTGGTTATTAGATGTCACCATAGTTAGGGCTGGGGACCTTGTAATGAAGAATAGGTAGTCCCCTGAGTGGTGAGTGAGGTGTAGCATAGATTGAAAGGAAGTGCCAGCCCTGCCCCTTCCAGTCTGGGGCTTCTTGGAAAAGATAGCACTGTATAAATAGTCTTGTGGGTCCTACTGGTAACCAGTTGGTTATGGGAAGCAGTGCAAGGACCAAGCCATGTGAAGATGTAATCTTTGAACTTTTAGCTTCTGAAAGCCTCCCCTTAAGGAGGAAGCAAGGAAGGAGAGGTGCAGAACTAATGGGACTAATTGAACTACTTACATCCCTTTTGGTTGGGATGCAGGACTCTGGCAATGCCCCTAAAGGTATGGGCTGTTCCCTATTTGATTTCAACTTAGCAATGAGCCATCACAACTAGGATGGCTGAATGGATGTATATAGGTAAATCAACTGCTATTCAGTAGAGTTAAAGGTTTTTGTTTGTGGACTTCCTAACCTCAAGGTGTGAATGTCTTCTGGAAATGAACAAGTGCTTGATGAGGCTGTTGTTGGTGTCCCTTGGCATAAGGCCGGAAAAACATGTAAAATTGCTACTGGGTGGTACTGGTTACGGCAGGCCTAGGGCCTCCCAGGGGTGGCCTCTGTATTTGCGTTTAGAGCAGGCTCTTTTGCCCATAGAGCCTCAGTGATTCCAGAGGAACCAATCTATCCTGGGCAGGAATGGGGTAAAGGGTGTACGTACCCCCCTACCACATGACTGTACATGCAGGACATGCAGCCCAGCATGTGGATAGAACAACATGTATACTTATTGATTTGTCCAGTAAAGAAAAAAGATTTGCCAAAGAAATTAGGTGGCAAAAAAGGAAGACTGTGCAATAAGTACACACATTCAAATGCATGTTGACAATATAAACATCATATTATCTAACTATAATTGGACCTAACTCTTTTTGGGCAGCGTAACTTATTTAAACCTGTTATTATTTTCATACATTAAAAAAGATATGCTTTCAAGTACAATTATCCCTTTTTAAGTTGCGAACTGCTTCACTTTCAAGTTTAGAATTTCTGTGTTACTGCTCTGATGGTCTCATCGTAATATTTTTTACATCAAAGACAAACAGAACAGTAGACTCGGTTCCTTAGGAAAATGACATTACTCTTTGAAATGTAAAGATTTGATGAAGGATTCCAATGTAGCAACTAATGTTGTTCAATTATGCTCAACAATTTCCAGACATTTCTGATTTCAAGCACTTACCTGCAATGTCCTTTTCATGTACTGGATTTGTTCTTCAGAGTGAAATCATTAAAATTATCTGTAATACATTCCTCACTTTCACGGCATCACTTATGGACACTGTCCGTGAGGCACTGAAAAATCTAAAGTAGATATTCGTTATTATACATGAAGTTTGCATTAGATTGAATAGTTGCAGTATATGTGTCATAGCATACTAGTTATTTTTTTAGTATAAAATTTGGTCTAAGTTGATTGCAAAACAGGGTATATAACAAGAAAAAATAGAAATAGAAGAATTGGACCCCTGTGACTTAGCCCCATTTTTTTTTGCATTTTATGCACAGATGTTAAACTTAACGTTTTAAGCTTGACTATTTCCTAAAACCAAATAACCTTATATATTTTCTGAAAGCAGAATACGTTTCACCTAAGGAGACCTCATCTGGGGTGGTGATGATGTCTCCTTAGATGAAACACATTGGGATGAGCTCTGCTGATGTCATTGCGTTGCTTTTATTCATGATTACAAGTGCTTGTTTTACTCTTCCCAAATGTAAGTGTTCCCAATTTTTTTTTTTTACATTAAACTTAGTATTCCTACGGGTTTATACTATGTGGAGTTTTCTGTTTCCTTCTCTGTTATACTGCATGTTACAAGGTTAAAGACACATCCCATTGAGACTTGTGGACACCATTCTTTCTAAATGGACCCCATGATCTTTGCCCTGTAGTTTAGGTAGAACTGCCTACTTCACTCTACTGTCTTGCAGGACAATGATCAATCACCCTGCATATGTAAAAATATATTTGCAATACATTTTCATAATAAATATAACCTGGCTAAAACTGAGAAAACATTCTATATACAGTATGCCTTGTGTTCATAGTCTGTTCAGCAATCTGTAGAGGTTTTTTTGACAAAAGTCCTTTTACTTAAAAATATCCTTATGTCACAGTATTAGATACACATATATTGACTTGTATAGCCTTGATAATATATGAGAATCAGCCAAACAGTGCAATTACAAATATAAATACGATGTAAATATGTAGGGAGACATTATTTGTACAATATGTTATGTACTTGGATTATACATGGGGAACTGGCAAACATACACCAAACTCTGCATAGCAGTCGATCGCCACATCATTGAACAACATCGTTTGTAAGCCATTCTTTGCACAAGAATCTGCCATTACTGCATTCCCATCTAAAATATTATCCTATTATCTCCTAAACGTGCGAAGGAGGAGATATTAGGAGATAATAGCAGTATTTACTGTATACTGCGCCGATGATGTCATCGGCGCATGCGCTCTGAAGGAACTGCACCTGTGCTGTTTCTTCAGAAGTCAGTACCGTGACCGGCAGGTCTCGTGCGCATGCATGGGAGTGACCTCACACGGCTCCGGCCAGTCACAGAGCCGGAGTCTGCGCCCCCGGAAGAAAGATGGGCGAAAATGGATGTGGCCTGCAGCGGGAACGATGCGGGCTTCATTTGCAGGTAAGTGTCACATAATGCCTTTACTTTGCAGGGAAGGGAAAAAAGAAAAAAAATTATAAGAGTTTACTTCCTCTTTAAGGCATTCTGCATTTTTTCAGTTATATTTATTGTTTTACCCCTTTTTCAATTATTTTCTTTACTATGCCCCTATGGCACTTCTAACTTTTTTTTTAAACAATATTGGTTGCCATTGTTGGCCTGTCAACATGGGGAGCCAATATGTTGACAGACAACATGGCCACTGGCATTCAAATCTGATTGTCTTGTCATTTCAGATGAGCGGTATCTTTGCATGTTTTAAAATTTGTGGCAAGTGAAGACCATGTAGGAAATGACCCCTGACAGCCATCTGTTAGTCACTGAAAGCGATCCTACTTATTCTCATTAAGAAATCAGTAATTGCTGTGATTGCATTGCATTTGGCATTGCATGCCAGCAGATAAATATCCTTTTAAGTCTTTGTTTTCATTTTTACCATGACTTTTTAACAGCTGTGTGTTTATATATCGCTTAGAGCTGTGCAGCGGTGCTTGGCTCAGTATCCTAAAATTAATCCAGATACATCCACATGGCGTTCATTAAAAGGGGATTATAGACAATAAACGCTTGATCTCCAATCAGCAGATTGAAGGTAGATATTGCAGCACTACTATTGTAATTATACAACAGCCAGGCTTACAGACTGTCAGGAATTTGTCATGTTTTTTCTTTTGGATTTTTAAATGCATACAGTATATATTATAATAGTTTGTGAATAACACGTATGAAAAAATATTGGTTTTGGTTTAGGTATTCTGTCCAATCTTTGTTGAGGTGCTAAAATATGCTGTTTTCCATATCCTTGTGCTTAAAGATGTTGTTTTATTAAATTGTGATACAACTTAATTTAGCATATATTTCATCTTGCCCTGTGTTGTGTCCTACACTTGGAAAAAAAGTTAGGTCAAGGTTAAAGCAGTGTTGCAATCCATTGTTTGCGCTCAGAGCAAGAGATCAATTATGTTTTCCACATGATTAGAAGAAATCAATATTAAGTAGAGCTGCACGATTCTGGATAAAATTAGAATTATGATTTTTTTGCTTAGAATAAAGATCATGATTCTGAAGAACTTTTATTTTAAAAATTTACAACCCCTTGTTATCAAACAAGATGGCAAAAAAATAAGACATAATACTCTTTGCTTTAACCAAACAAGATGGAAATAATATAAGACGCAATACTTTATTCAAATTTAAAGAAATGTAATGAAAAATAATGTAATGTGTAAAGAAATAAAAACATTACTATGAAGTTATATTAGGGTCTTTTTTTTAGTACTCGTCAATACCAATTACCGATACTTAACGCAACTTTTTTGTTTACCCTTCAGCTGCCATCAATGGTACAAAGCATTGAAAAGTTATTTTACAAATGAAATAAATTGCGCTTTTTTCAATGTGAAACCTGTAAATATATGTTAAAGGTGTAAAAATATTAATGAACAAAGCAAACAAAAAAAAAGTTTTAATTATTAATAGTTGATAAAATAGAAATAAATAAAAAAATCAGCAGGAAAATAATAATTAAATGGAGAAGGAGAATAAGGAGTTAATAAGGCTGATTAGAGTAAATTAAAGTGGATGTAAACCCAATTCATGAAATTAGAGCTGGGCACATATATTTGCAGTGTTTTGTTATCTCTCTTCATCTCTCTTCTCTCCCGTTGCTGTCTTCTACTCCGTTCTTCTGTTATCAGTCTGATAACTCCTGACAAGTTCTTCATCACATATGATAAAAGCAGCCGAGTTTTGTGTTGGGGAGGATGCTATAAATAGATTAACACAGAGCTGAACTATTCAACAGATAGAGCTGAAAGTCTCTACCTATGAGGAGAGGGGTGTGTGCCTTTCCTCCAATCAGCTGTCTTGGCTGTATGCCCAGGCTTCACAGTGCTGAACAGGACAAGAAAATCTCCTAACACGATGTGTAGTTTCTAAACAGTATATAAAGATGAAGACAGCAGATATACATGTAAAAATTATGTAGGGAGATTTGTTTCATCCCTGTGTATCATCTGAGGCTGTTCATGTCACTGGGTATATGTGAGGGTTTACATAAACTTTAAGGGCTTTTAAGGGGTTAAACAGAGGAACAATTTAATAGTAATAAAAAAAATGTTTTTTATTTCTTTACTTGACAAGGTTGCTTTAAACTAGGGTTGCACCGATACTGATACTAGTATCGGTATCAGTGCCCATACTGAGCATTTGCACGAGTACTTGTGTTTATGCAAATGCTCCGATGCATAATCTGAAACCTGCATAGTCAGGGGTGAACTACCTACAAATCTTGGACACAACAGCTCATCGCAGGAAATGTTAACTAAGTACAATATAATAAGTGTTATATGTGTGCATTAAATGAAAGTACACAGTTATGATAGGTGCAACCCTCATTATTTTTTAAATCTGGCAATGGGCTTAATAGCAGCTTACACTGATTTCCATAATTCTACAATGCTTGCAATACTATTACACTATTGTACTTTTGTATGAATTGCCATTGTGTTTTTTTTTATTTTATTTTTTCCCAAAATTGTGTTTTTTTTTTAATGTACAAACGTAGAATGGAAAAACCTAAGCCCCAACCCAAAGCTGGATATATTGACTGGAAGATCATCACTATCACAGATGGCCTTAAAGCGTTTTCGTAAGGCCATGCAGTCAAATCATTTAATTGACTGCTGGAGGCTGCTTAATGCATCTACAAAAGACTATAGTTATTATTCTAAGGTTCAGAAGATGTATTCTAGAATTGACTTGCTATGGTTGGATCAGTTTTATTTATATCTGTTAGAAGGAGCAGCTATCGAACAGATTACGTTGTCGGATCATGCTCCGGACTCAATTACGATTAGGGCATGGACCTGGCGCATGAACGACTACATCTTGGATGACCCTATGGCCTTAGCAGCAGTCACTGAAGCAATTACAACATACTTTGAGATAAACGACACAGAAAAAGTTTCCCAAAGGGTAATATAGGAAGGGCATAAAGCAGTTATTAGAGGAGTTCTGATTTCACAAGGTTTGAGGCTTAAGAAGCTAAAATCAGAAGAAATACAGCGTTTGCTTTCAGATATATAATATATGGAAAACTTACATAAATGCTTCCAATCTTCTGAAATCGAGAGCCGCCTCAATGAGATACGCGATAGATTGTCGGTGTTCCTGGAGAATCCTGCAGATTAAGAAAAGATTAAGGTTCTGGGCTCATAGGTTCTATGAACATAGCAACAAACCTGGGAAAATGTTGGCCAATGTATTGAGAAAGAGAAAGGAGAAGTGCCATGTTCATAGGCTTGTGTCATGGGATGGACAGGTTTTTCAATCATCCAAAATAGCTAGGCTGTTCCAAGAACTCTACTGCAATCTTTACTGCTTAAATCCAGACAGATTGTCACATGCTTCTTTAAAAACATAGAGGATTATACGCTATTTAGCAGAGATAAAATATCCAAAATTATCTCCTGACCTACAGTGCCCTGAAAAAGTATTCATACCCCTTGCAATTTTCCACATTTTGTCATATTACAACCAAAAACGTAAATGTATTTTATTGGGATTTTATGTGATAGACCAACACAAAGTGGCACATAATTGTCAAGTGGAAGGAAAATGATAAATGATTTTCAATTTTTTTTTGTACAAATATCTGAAAAGTGTGGCGTGCATTTGTATTCAGCCCCCTTTACTCTGATACCCCTAACTAAAATCTAGTGGAAACCAATTGCCTTCAGAAGTCACCTAATTAGTAAATAGAGTATACCTGTGTGTAATCTAATCTCAGTATAAATACAGCTGTTCTGTGAAGCCCTCAGAGGTTTGTTAGAGAACCTTAGTGAACAAACAGCATCATGAAGGCCAAGGAATACACCAGACAGGTCAGAGATAAAGTTGTGCAGATGTTTAAAGCACGGTTAGATTATAAAAAAATATTCCAAGCTTTGAACATCTCACAGAACACTGTTTAATCCATCATCCTAAAATGGAAAGAGTATGGCACAACTGCAAACCTAATAAGACATGGCTGTCCACCTAAACTGACAGGCTGGGCAAGGAGAGCATTAATCAGAGAAGCAGCCAAGAGGCCCATGGTAACTCTGGAGGAGCTGCAGAGATCCACAGCTCAGGTGGGAGAATCTGTCCACAGGACAACTATTAGTCGTGCACTCCACAAATCTGGCCTTTATGGAAGAGTGGCAAGAAAAAAGCAATTGTTGAAAGAAAGCCATAAGAAGTCCTGTTTGCCGTTTGAGAGAAGCCATGTGGGGGACACAGCAAACATGTGGAAGAAGGTGCTCTGGTCAGATGAGACCAAAATTGAACTTTTTGGCCTAAAAACAAAACGCTTTATGGAGCGGAAAACTAACACTGCACATCACCCTGAATGCACCATCCCCACCGTGAAAAACATGGTCGTGGCAGCATCATGTTGTGGGGATGCTTTTCTTCAGCATGGACCGGGAAGCTAGTCAGAGTTGAAGAGAAGATGGATTCAGCCAAATACAGGGCAATCTTAGAAAAAAACCTGTTAGTCTGAAAAAGACTTGTGACTGGGGCGGAGGTTCACTTTCCAGCAGGAGAATGACCCTAAACATACAGCCAGAGCTACAATGGAATGGTTTAGATCACAGCATATTAATGTGTTAGAATGGCCCACTCAAAGTCCAGACCTAAATCCAATTGAGAATCTGTGGTAAGTAATTGCTGTTCACAGGCGCTCTCCATCCAATCTGACAGAGCTCCAGCTATTTTGCAAAGAAGAATGGGCAAATATGTCACTCTCTAGATGTGCAAATCTGGTAGAGACATCCCCAAAAAGACTTGCAGCTGTAATTGCAGCGAAAGTTGGTTCTACAAAGTATTGACTCAGGGGGACTGAATACAAATGCATGCCAGATAAAGGGATTGGGAGCTTGGTCCCCAACCAAGCCTCCCTAAAGGAATAGGGCAATTGGACTATCTCGGTACAGTAAAGCATGGGTGAATTCAAGTATGTAAACAGATATTTAAAAATAATACAAAAGTTTATTAATACAAAATTACTTTATCTCTAAGTTTCTGGATGATGGTACATTTCTTCACATTTCTTTTATTACGTGTATTGACTACAGAGGCTACCTCTATCGCTCACAAATGCATGCCACACTTTTCACATATTTATTTGTAAAAAAAATTGAAAACCATTTATTATTTTCCTTCCACTTCACAATTATGTGCCACTTTGTGTTGTTCTATTACATAAAATCCCTATTAAATACATTTACATTTATGTTTGTAACAAATTTGACAAAATGTGGAAACTTTCAAGGGGTATGAATACTTGTTAAAAGCACTGTAGTTGCTTCCTGTGAGAAACCAACCGTTCAGGAAGAACTGGAGAATATTTTTAAGAACCTACCTAAAGGGAAGAGTCCAGGACCAGACAGATTTAATAGTACATACTATGGGAAATTTTTACAGCTTCTACTCCCGCATATGCAGGATTATTTCAATTCACTAACCAAACATAATGATATTTTACCAGAGGCCCTTATGACCCTACATTATGTACGAGCTACTGTCCAATATCTCTTTTAAAACTAGATATTAACATACTAGCAAAAGGTACTGGCTTCTAGGTTGCAGCCTTATTGCAACCTTTTTTTTTTTTTGTAAACAAAAAATAATAAATGCAGCGCTAAGTGAAATGGAAAAAATGGAAATGAAGGGGTGAATGGCCACCCTAAATATATTTAGGATGTGTGTAGTAATCAATCGTACACATAGTGGTGATTACAAATCACATTAAATGACGTAAAAACACAAACTTCAGTTGTTAGGAGCAATGTCCATAGTGCAATATGAATTCGTCAACAAAAACAATGTGGTGTTTAAAGTGAGAGGAAAACACATGTGAATGATGTTCTTAAATCGAGTGGGTAATTTTCATGTATTCGGGGTCCACACGTAAATATAGGGGGTAAATGCGCTTACCAGAAGGGATGGACACGCTCACCGTACGGCGGGGTGTCATTCAGGCCTGTGGATCTACCGATCCTGGGAATGCTTGCTGAAAGGTGCTGGTGGTGGGTTCCAGTAATCACATCTGAGGCGGCCTTGAATAAGGGATGGTTTTTGGATCCTCAATGGATGGATGAATTCCCCTCTTGCAGTGAACAGGTGGCTGAGAAGTGCAGCTCCTTGCTGCAGTGTTTCTCTACCCTGATTCCTTTCACATGTGTGGTTTGGCTGACCATAGGTCAGCACAGCCAAACCACACACGGAGGATAGGCAAACTTCCCAGTCCTCCACTGTCAGGTCAGGGATGTCCCTTCTCCATTTAGTTAGGGTCTTCTCCAATTTTTTGTGGGGGCTATGGACAAATGGAAGTAAAGGGAGGACAAGAGTTTATGACCTTTGGCAGTGAGTAATCCCTCTACTGAATCTGATTTGAGGGTAATAGAAGGTGGGAATTGCTTACTGTATGCATGACATAATTGATAATATCTAAATAGCATCCAACCTGGCAGCTGATATGCATCTCTAAGGTCAGGGAACACACTCAGTTTGCCGCCGCTAACTATATGTTTAAGGTTCACTATTCCCTTCCTTGCCCAAATCTGGGGGTCCGGGACTTTGTTCAGGTGTGGGAGGTTAAGATTACCCCAGAAGGGGAGGTGGGAGGAGTATGTCCCGGGGAAACTATTCTGTGTTCCAACCCTGCGCCACACCGAGATTGTTGTACGGATAAGTTCTGTAAGGCCGGGGTGAGAGCTCAGTCCCCTGAACACCAGATTGCTGAGGGAGGAGTACGACCCCATAGTCGCCGCTTCGATGGTCACCACTGGATTGTTTTTGGGCTGAGAGAACCACCACCTGACTGAGGTAGCACCACTCCACCGAGTCAAACGCTTTCTCTGCATCCAAGCAGGCCACCACCTCTGGACTGTCCCCGTCCGCCCTGGAAAGATGTGTAAGATGCCGCCAGATATTAATATTAGTCCCCCGTCCTGGCATAAATCCGGATTGATCTGCGTGCACCAAGGCAGTGATCACAACATTCAAGCGCCCGGCTAATACCTTGGCCAATAACTTGGCATCAACATTTAGGACAGATATCGGCCGGTATGATGAGTACTTCTCTGGGGCCTTGCCCAGCTTGAGATTGACTGTGATAACTGCCTCAGCCATAGTCAGGGGAAGACAATCCTCCTCCACAGCCTTTTGTAGCATGAGTTTAAATGAGGGGAGCAGTTCCTCCACATAGGTTTTAAAGAGTTCAGCGGGGATGCTGTCTGGACCCGGTGTCTTACCGTTTTGCAGGGAGGTCACCACTGAATCTCCTCTAACGTGATAGGTGCGTCTAGTGCATCTCTGTAGGTGGACGTCAAACAAGGCAGGTCTCCTCCAGGTATGCTGTGAGTTCCTCATCTGTGCACGCCATCCGGGAGCTGTACAGCTCCCGGTAGAATGATGCAAATCAGCCATTAATGGCAGTAGGGTTTGTCATCAGCGACCCATCAGAGTCAACTATAGCCGATATTGTCACAGGTGAGGAACTCTCCCTCGCCAGCCATGCCAGCATGCTACCTGTCTTCTCCCCATGCTCAAATATACGTTGGGATTGGTGTAAAAAATTAGTTTTGGTAGCGGATGTTCGGAGTAGGAGGACATCCCTTAATGCGGCCTGAAATTCAGAATATACCCTGGGATCCCTGGTAGTGGAGTATTCTGTCTCAAGTGCAGTCCCCTTTGTCTCAGCCCTCTGTATATCCTCTCTCGTGTCCTTTCGAATCCCAGGATGTGGTCAAGGGTATAGAATGTTCAAGGTCCCGCCAGTATTGTATCACTTCAGATCTGTATGGCTCAGAGATCCTCGAGTCAGATAGCCAGAATCTGGACAGTCTCCATAGACCCTCCCCCAGCCCCGTGGACACGCTCAGCTTCAATGCCAAGGGAGAGTGATCCGATATGCTCAGGGGAAGGATGGAGATGTCCCGAACCCTAGAGAGAACAGACCCCCCCCCCCGCATAGGTCAGGTCTATGCGTGAGAACGTTTTATATGAGGCTGAATGACATGTGTAGGCTCGCTGGTGAAGATAGCGCCACCCCCACACATCAGTCAAGTTGGAGGCATCCGCCCATGAGAGCAGGTCACAAAGTGGACCCGCTCCGCCGTCTGTCACAGTCTGTCCAACCCAGGTTCCGGGACCAAATTAAAATCGCCCATTATCACCACATTATCCATAGCAAATACAGCAATCTTGGATATTAGCTGGTTGAGTAGTCTCATGGAGGCCGGGGGGGGGGGTTAAGTAAAGACCCACCACCACCAGCTCCAGCCTATCCACCACAGCATGCAAAATGACATATCTCCCGTCCAGGTCCAGCTCCAGCGCCAGCAGCCTGAAAGGTAGGGACTTGGGAACTAAGATGCTAACCCCCCTGGAGTAATTGGTATAGGTGGAGTGGTACTGGTGCCCTGCCCAGGGCTTTCTAAGGCTTAGAAGTTTGCTGCCTGTTAAATGAGTCTCGTGTAGGATGCAGATCTGGTAAGTATTGAGGAACTGAAATACCAGTGATTTCTTCACGGAGGAGTTTAGACCCCTAGTGTCCCACAAGATTATATTGCACTCAGCCATATTCGCCTTGTGGTGTTAGATTAAGCTGGAATACAACTACTAGGCCCAGGAGCTGAACCCGGACCATCACATAAATCAGGACATGACAACCCAAGCATCCCATGTCACATATTAAAACATCGCTTGTGAAAGAATAATGAGATAACAAAACATAACCAAACAGTCCTAACCAACCCCCCCACCTTGCCAACCATGACCCCAACTTTGGGGAGGCTTAGGATCCCAACTCGAACCAAAGGCGAACACACCTGCAATGGGGAAAGTGAGCAGAACGGCATCCACAGTCCAGCGGTTAGATGACACGCATTTAGTCCTCTGCTGGGGACCGGATCAAAAAATGTGGGTGCAGTCTCCCAGCGGTGCTGGGGGTACAAACCTAAACAATAACGAAGTACGTGCTGCCAAGCCCAAGGGCCTGGGTCTCAGGATGGGGAGATGGGAGGAAGAAACAGGATACAGTCTCGTAAGTATACTTCCAGCAGTTAGGCCTCAGGGGAAAGTACGGAATATAACCTCCTGGTCTCCAGGGGTCATGAAATAGGGAGCACAGTCACACGTTGAAACTGTCGTTGACCAAAGAGGTAGACCCAGGTCAGTGTATACAAAGAAGGCACGTTCATAAGACAGCAGGTGAAATTGGCCTGTATGTGCAGGCAACCATGTTAATTACTTATCTGCGCGGTAGGGTGTCGATCCACATGGAAGCCTCCTCTGGGGATGTGAAAAATCGTACAGCTTCTCCATCCTCCACCCTCAATCTGGCTGGGAACAACGTGCTATACTTGATATGTTTGGAGCGAAGCCTGGCTCTTACTGCATTGTAGGATTTATGCTATTTCTGGGTTTCCAGCGAATAGTCCAGGAAGATTAGGAGCTTGGCGTTTTCAAAGCGGAGCTCACCTTGAGCTGTAGCTTCCTTCATCACCGTATCCCTATCCCGGAAGTGAAGCAGCTTGAAGATAAAAGTGTGGGCCGGTGCTCCCTGGGGCCCCTTAGTGGAGGGTATACGATGGGCCCTCTCAACAGTAAAAAATGGAGAAAAACGTGCTGAGGGGACTAATTGTTGCAATAAGCTTTCAGCAAAGGCAGTGGGATCTGCGCCCTCAGCCCCCTCAGGGAGACCCAGAATACGCAGGTTATTTCTTTTGTTACAATTTTCTGCGTCTTCTGCGCGGGATTCTAGCACCTTAACCCTGGTCTTAAGTGTATGGAGGTCATCCCCATGATCATGATCAGCTCCACCTCAGTCATTCGGTCACAAAATGTATCAAAGTCTTTCCTTATGAACTCCACATTGGCCTGTATGTGGTCCACTTTATCAGTCAGGGTGTTTATGGCCTACATGACCACTTTAAAATTGGCTTCAGTACCAGGCAGCCGTTCGGGGGCTTCAGCCTGGTTCTCCATTCAGGCAGGAGTGTTAGGCAAGGCCGTGGCTGTGGCCTTGTCCACGATGTCCGGCTTCGCTGCCTTTTTCCGGGATTTCGTCTGGGATTTCCTCCTGTGCATGCCCCGGAGAGGCTGCCGAAGCTGGAGGGGCACAGGAGGGTAGTTTTAGGTGGGTCTGCACCCTGTAAATGCAGGATTATAGCGCCGGTCCTAGGGAGCTAAGATACACACATCTGCTCCCATCGCCATTCCGGACACGCCCCCACCTTATTGCAATCTTATTTACCGTCCTTGATAGGCCTTGATCAGACTGGGTTTATCAGGGGCAGGTAAGCCAGAGATAACTCAATAAGAGCCCTGCCTCTAATCCACTGGTTACCTGGCAAAAAATACAAATGCCCAGTCTACTCCTGTCCACGCTGAGAAAGCGTTTGACAGGGTAGACTGGGTATCTCCTGAGGAGGTCCTGGTCACCGTGGGCCTGGGTCCAAAAATGCTAGGCTGGATTATGGCCTGTATGGGAAACCCTCGACCAGGGTGAAGGTCAATGGTGTCCTCTTCCCCCCTTTTGAGATAAAGAACGGGACTCGGAAGGGGTGTTCATTATTACCCCTGCTGTTTGCACTGGTCATAGAGGCACTGTTATGCAAAATAAAAGAAAACCCCAATATCCATTGTTTTAAAGCGGGCCTTGCAGAGCATAAACTTTTCACTTATGTGGATGATATTCTATTTTTTATTTCTGATCCATTACTAACTTTACCTAATTTAATGGCAGACCTAAAGGAATTTGGAGTTATGTTAAATTTCAAAATAAATTATAATAAATACGAACTCTTGCTGTTACATATACCCCAAATTATAGAGGATTCCCTTAGGCAGTATTTTTCTTTGATATGGAATAAACGATGTATTAAGTATCTAGGAATTAGTATGATGGCAGATTTATTAAAGCTATATGAGGAAAATTATATTCCGCTCCTTCAAAAAATTAAGGGAGATCTGGCAGATTGGGATAGAGCTTCCCTCTCCTGGTTAGGAAGAGTTAATATTTTAAAGATGGGGGTGCTCCCAAAAGCTTTATTCACAATGGAGATGATTTCTATCCGACTTCCAAATTCATTTTTTGTTAAGATTAGGCAGATTTTTACTTTGTATGGCGAAAGACTAGATCAAGACTTGCATATCATATGCTCACGAGGTCTAAACTGGATGGGGGATTAGGTCTCCCCAACTTGAGAAATTATTATGGAGCAATTGCCTTAACCAGAATTCTTAGCTGGAGACACCACACTACTCAAAGGCCTGGGTGATATTAGAAAAGACATTGGCGGGCCACGGTTTAGCCCAAGCTCCATGGGTCCCGTACCCATATAGAGGGCTTTCCAAAACTGCCTCTTTTCTTACTACCCACACCTTGAAGTGTTGGGATTTAGTCAACAACCAAGCCCTATCCCCAGAAATCTCTCCATTATTACCATTGGGTGGTTTCTGTTGGTTACCCTGGGTGAGTTATTACCTTTCTTTAAACCTTGAGCGACTGATGGAGACACTAGTTGTCTCAAGCTTATGAGGAATGGGAGAATGCGCCCGCTGAGAGACTTTAGAGAGGAATATGGTGAGTTTCCAATGGATACCTGGAGATATCAACAACTACAGCATTTTTGTACTGTTCACCTACAGGGGATTAGAAAGGCTGAACCTCTCTCTGATTTTCAATCTCTATGGCATAAACAGCCAATGGATATGGGGTTTGCTCTCTATCTCTTATAAATTGCTGAATAGACATAGTGTCACCACAGGGCCTTAGATTTTTTGGAGAGTGGGAAACAGTTAGACCGTCACTTCACAGACTTACAGAAACTGAATAGCTTAAGACTGGTACATACATTTCTATAAATACTAAAATACAGGATACAAATTATAAACTTCTGTCTAGGTGGTACAGGGTCATGAAGATGTTGGCCATCGCATACCCCTCAGTCTCAGATAGATGTTGGCGGGGCTGCGGGCAACAAGGCTCTCATATCCACATCTGGTGGGAATGCCCTAAGATTAGGCCATTTTGGTCTGAGCTCAGGAATTTGATCTCTAAAGTAACAATGGCCTTGATCAAGGTTGACCCTGTACAATGCCTCCTTCATGGTACTCAAAGTTCCATCAGGGCATATAAGAAGAGTATAGTTCCACATCTGTTGGATGCAGCTAAAGGGCTAATTCCGGTCTATTGGAAAAAGCCACAAGCACCTACTATAGAACATGTCAACAGACATGGTCAACAAAATCATGAAAGATGAGAAATGGGTCTGTACCAATAGTAATAGTTTGGAAAAGTTTCATGCTAAGTGGGAACCATTTTAGTACAGAGAATAGGAGTCTACAGTTCCCTCCTCCATGAAAGGGAGGTGACACTCCCCCTTTTTTTTTTCTCCAGATGTGGAACTCTTCCTTTTGGGAATTCAGATATCTTATTATGTTGCAGTGCTAAAAGACTCAGGGACCCCCCCCCTTTTTTTTTTAATATGAATGGGTGACGGTATTGGGGGATTTGTATGAGGTAGTTTTTTTAACGTTTGTTGGTTATATGTTTGTCAACTGATTGTAAAAAAGAAAATTTAAATAAATATTATAGAAAAATAGAATGGAAAATGTAAACTATACCATGATGGAACCCATTGCACCTGTTACTGTAAATGGAATATGAAAAAATAAAGAAACAAAAATGGAAAATGCATCATATTGATTTAAATTATATTAATGCCATTTTTGTAGATAGTTGAAACCAAGGAAGTATAAAACAGGAATCTTCTTCATGCAATTAGTAAAGCACAATATTTGTACAAAAGTCACCTTAAAGTGGAACTCTGGCCAGACTATGGAACAGTTTTTAACTTTAAAGTGACCCTGTTACTATATGGTCAACACAAAAGTAACCCTAGTCTGCAAAAGTAAATATTGTATACTTACCTTTCCAGTGTGTTAAAACTGGTATCTGATACTTCCAGGTGTGCCGAATACCTGCGGCTGCTCCCTCCAATGCACACTGTGATTATTCCTGCTAGATCATACACCCTGTAAGACATACAGTAGGTACTGTAGCTATTCATTCTTTTAGGGAGTTAAATAATAGACTGGGATCATCTGTTTTATTAGTGTATCTATTCTTCTTCATAGTATTTGTTTCAGGGGACTGTCAAAATATCTCATGGGCATAATGGTATAATCAATTTATCCCCAATTTCCAGCTGGGAAAATCGTTGTCCTGAGTATTATGCAATTTTATACTATTGCGTAATTATGCATTCTGAATTAATTCAAGTGACTGCGTAACAGATTGTTATTTATCATTTCACTGTATTTCATAAACAAATGTGCATTTACCATTTGATCATATTTTGCACATTTGTAAACAGAACATTGTGATTATTTTCAGTCTATATGGGGTTTCCTTATTCTCATCATAGACATCATTCACACATTTCAAGGCAGATTTTTTCCTGAAATGAAAACTAAAAACAACAGCAAGTGCCAAAATATTGCTTTCTTCTGTCAGGATTCATTAAGCTTTTTTCCTGTATCACAGATGGGCTGTGTATTGCTGGCAGCTGAGGTCAGGTCTTTGTGTTTCATGGTACAGGATTGTGGCTGGATCAGCGTTTCTCAGCTAGTCAGTCCTGAGGACACACAGTATACTATGGCTTTTAGAGGCAAAAGATCAAGTATCTAAGTCTTCGTTCTTAGGGGCTTACAGTTAAACTAAACCTTTATATGCCAGTAGATAAAACAACCACAGACGTTTCTAATGCATACTTGCATTTTGTTGTAAATTGTAATTTTTACTAATTCTATATATGTCTATAGATATTTCTGATTGTAGTCCTATGTGTGGATAGCATAAAAATGGACTATAAAGATTAGTCTTAAAATCTGATGCAAGTTTTTTTTTATTATTAATCTGTTGTGGACTGTGTTGTGTTTTGGATGTTACAGTCAGATATATACATTTCCCCTAACTGTTCCAGATCCCTTGGGACCATCCCAGGTTTTGAACAAAATCCCTAGAGGTCCAAGAACTGTCCAACCAAGGAAGTGAATGTCTAACTTCAAGCCAAGCTGTCCATGGGTTTTTGCACTTGCAGGGCCTCGCACTAACAAATTACACATCTTTTCTACTGATGCCAAAGTATTTTTTTTAAATCTGCATATTTAAAGCTAATCTTAAGGAATCTCAAAATTCCACCCTTGCAGTGGGGCTGTGCCTGCACTGCAAGGGTTAAATGCTTGTTTAGGTCTAGGAGAAATAAATCTGTTTTACTTATTCAATTCCCCTGCAGATTCATCTGCACTGTGCTTTGGCAGTCTAAGGTCCTCTGCTGTAATTAAGACTTATGCAAAGACCATAACCCACACCCCTGTCTGCTCAACAGAAGCTGGTCTTTAGAGTGATTTCTGTCAAACAGTTATGCTGGAAAACCAGCATAAGATTAGTGCATGCAACCAATGGCTGCAGCTCTGATCTTTGTATTCTGGCGGGGGTGGGTGGGGGGGGGGGTGTGGATGGTTCCCTTCTGTTAGGATAAGCTAGAAAAAGTTAGACTGAATAGAATATATATATAAAAAAGTTCTTTATTGCACACAGATATATGAAAAAAACACATGATTTAAAAACTACATGAGATCTGGTATGCATGGTATCCAAACATGAGATGTCAATGTTACAAATGCAAATAGCAAAAAAAAAGTTTAACATCGAATGCTATTGCTCAGAGAAGAGCCCCAATTTGAAGATGTCTTCATCCCCCTGAGGAAGATCAGAACAACATACGATCGAGATGCATTGGGGCTCTTCTCTGAGCAATAGCATTAGGGGTTAGGAAACTCCTTTTTTGCTATTTGCATTTGTAACATTGACATCTCATGTTAGGACAGAGTGTTGTTGCCCTATAACAGGAAGTGCCTGAACAAGGATCTTCATGTCAGAATATCAGGAATTTTTTTTAAACTACAGATTTAAATAAACTGGCATTGGGTTTATATGTACTTTAATTATGCTTTGTGAACTATTCACCTTTTAGATGACCGTGGCATCTGTTTATCAAAGTGTCCTTCTTTCTCACGTTCCAAAGCTGGGAAGTATGCACATATGAGGGGGTCTTGTGTGTTGGTGCTAATGTGGTGCTAATGTGCATAATCTGCATATATGACTAAAAGCAAACAAAAACATTTGTGTTCCATCACAAAACAAGTCTTTCATATTTGGATGTAGCATGCATGTTCCAATTGCATTATCAACCAAAAGACACTGGAAGAGGTAACCTTTACGCTGGGTTCACACTTATGCGGATTTCCCCGCATCCCAATTCGCATAGCAGGAGATTGTGACTGGCTCTCTATGGAGCCGGTTCACACATCTCCACAGCGGCTCCGGGGCGAATTGCATAGGAGCTGTGTGTGTCTTTTGGTCCGTTTCAGGTCCGAATTCAGCCCAAAATTCAGGATGAAATTGGAGCTGAAACGGTAAATGAAGACGCATCGCACCCCTGCTGTGAGCCGCTGTGTGTTCTAGTGTGAAGTCAGCCTTATACATAATATCTCACATTTTAGATCATATTTATTCCCCATTGTAAAGGGAACTAGTCAGAAAAAAAGTCTGTGTCATATAGTACGTATGTTCTCTTCTTTCTCACCTAGAAAATAATAGAAATAACACAAGAAAATTGCTGCCTTTTATGTTGAATGAAGACAATCTTGTGTGTAATTTGTCACCTCATATTTAAAGTAATTTAAGAGTGAAAAGAATAGAGTCCATTGTGTAATATAGTTATTCTTGCATTTCAGTCATGATGCATAGAATGAGTAGGGCCAGACAGCTATAAGCCACCTTAAAGAAGCAATCATGCTAATTGAGAAATAAATGATTAAAGTGGTTGTAAAACCACTATGATATGATCATACAATAGCCTCTGTTAAATAAGGACATGTGCCCCACTGCATGTGTTTTATAAAGAATATGCCGATTTCTTCCTTATTTCACAGCGCCTCCTGGTCGCTGACATGACTTCTCGTCTCTCTCCTCTCCTGGGCTGACAACTATGGTGGGAGGGGCCCAAAACTTCTGCTGACCTCAGCCGGGAGGAGGAGAGAGGCAAGCAGTCACGTGAGTGCCGGGAGGTGCTGTGAAATAAGGTAGAAATCTGCATATTTATTATAAAACACATGCAGTGGGGCACATATCGTTATTAAACACAGGGAATGGTATAAATATAAGGAGGGTGAGCCATACTTGAAGTTTAAATGTCACTAGAAAGCAATATAATGAGCCACACAAAATGCATTTCATGTGTCAAGGTTAAATGCTTAGGTTTTACTTATTAAATTAAAAGAGAAGTATGTTTTTGTATTTTTATTGGCCAATCATACTTACCTAGGTGGATGCCTAAAACCTGATACTAACTACAATAATTTTATTTATCTCTCCTCCTTCCTTCTACCTATCCTGCATACCCTGTGTACTTACCTATTCTTAATCTGCTTCAGCCTAGTCACACGATTCTGTAGCTCCAGCTCAGTTGTGCTAGTGAGTGACTGCAACAAGGGGGAAGAGGGAGCACCGACAATGGCTAGGCAATTGGAGCCCATGGGTGACGTCATGGGTCTCAGAATTCACAGCTGTTGTCAAACACTCCATTAGACAGGGGAGCCGGAGCTGCAGGATCACATGACTGGACTAGACCAGATTAAAAAAAGGTAAGTACACAGTTCATTTTTACACAGGGTATGCAGGGAAGGAACATTTTTAACCACTTTAATACAGGGCCCTCCCCCCCCCCTTTCTGCCCAGGCCAATTTTCAGCTTTCAGCATTTTAAATGACAATTGTGCAGTCATGCAACACTATACTCAAACAAAAATTTTTTGTTATTTGTTCCCACAAATAAAACTTTCTTTTGGTAGTATTTAACCACCATTGGATTTTTTATTTTTTACTAAACAAATAAAAAAAGACCTTTTGTTTTTGTTATAAAATTTTGTAAACAAGTAAGTTTTCTCCTTCACTGATGGGCACTGATAGGCGGAACTGATGGACACTGATAGGTGGCACTGATATGCAGCACTGATGGGCATTGATAAGCGGCACTGATAGGCAACACTGATGGGCACTTTTAGGTGGCACCGATGAGCACTGATAGGCGCACTGATGTGTGCCATTGATGGATGGCACTGATGGGCACTGATAGGCAACACTGAGGATGCACTGGCAGACACTACTGATGGGCACTGATTGGCATCTTTTTAGCGCACTGATTGGTACCTCTAATGGGCACTGATTGGCATCCCTGGTGGTCATGGGTGGGCATCCCTGGTGGTCATGGGTGGACATCACTGGTGGGGCATTGATGGGCATCACTTGTGGACACTGGTAGGCATTGCTGATGGGTCTGCACTGATTATCAGCGCAGACCCCTTCTGTCAGGAGAGCAGCCGATCTGCTCTCCTCTACCCACGCCTTGTAGAGGAAAAGCCGATAAACGGCACTTCCTTGTTACCATGTGATCATCTGTGATTGAACACAGCTGATCACATGGTAAAGAGCCTACGTCATAGGCTCTTTACTGAGATCGGTAATGCGGTGTGTCAGACTGACACACCACATCAATGATCGCCGAATTGAGCGCCCTCGGCGTATCCTGCTCGACATCATATGACCTCCAGTCAGGATAATGAAACCACTTTGCAGTCGTCGTATTGCTATATGGCAGGCTGGAAGTGGTTAAGAATAGTTAGTGTAAGGCTTTACTACCACTTTAAGGCCGATATTCATAAAGTAGGTTGATTAATAGGAACATGACAAACATGTGTTGATTACAGATTAGCAGAGCAATTTGAACAAATAGATTTTGCAGCAAAATTACTAGTCTTGCCATCGTAAAATGTTTACCAATTTCACTAACGTGCAAGCTCTTAGTTCACTTGTTGAACTCCTTTCAAAATTAGTTTTTTTTTTTTAAACTCTTTTTTAGGGCATTCTACTATTTATTTAGTGAAGAATGTTAACTAGGAGCACTTTTGCTAGAAGGGTCCTCCAGGTGCTATATACTGTACATTGCAGACCATCCAAGGTAGCAGGATAGAGAGCTGACAGGCACTCCAGCAGCAATTACAGGAGAGAAGCAGTCTGCAAAGATATGCAGAAAAACACTTACAGGATTACAGAGTAAACAGGCTCATCAATGTATGAAGTCCTCCTGGGATGTTCTTCCCTATCACTGTGCTGGCCTGCATTTGCAGGAACCGAGGGTCTGGAGGAGTAAGATGGTTGCTGCACTTCCTGAAACCACCATGGAACACAGGGGGCGGAAGTGATATCAGCAAGGGGAGGTGACTAGTTTTGGAGCATGCTCAAAAGCTCCTTCTTCAAACCTCTACTATTTATTTAGTGTTCATTGAATATGTGTTTCTGTGTCATCCAGAAAAAGCCTCCTTTATTGGCCTGTTTTTCCTGGGCTAAACCCTACCAACTGCCATTTTGCGTTCTAGTGTGATCACCCTTATTGACCAATGAGGCATGGGCACCCTTGTTATACAGGGGTACTTGTTAAGTCAAAAACACAGATAGATGAGGTTTTTATGGGATGAAAAGGCAAGCAGGATTCTTGTGGTGTCTGCTCTAATCTAATAATTTAAAGCCATGCATCCATGTGTAGCTCAGTGTACAATCTAGGCATCCAGTGGGTACTGAGATGATGTACCCACGTGGCTTTAAGTCAGGCCTGACCTGCAAATCAAGAAGCCTGTTAAAAACAAAATTGTAGAGTGTTAGAGCAGTATTAACAGATCTTTATGAAGTGGCAAGGTGCTTGGCAGGTTTCCCTGCTACTTGCTGTGCTAGCAAGCCATGACTACAGTGCATCTGGATGCTAATAAATGAATAGTTGTCAGGTGGCATTTAGCAAATCTGCTTCCCCCGTGGACAGCATTTTCTCCTAAAATTTGAGATCTTTACTGTTAGTAGAACTATAGGCAAAAATTTTGGATAGCGCAAGTGAGGGTTATAATCTCTATCAGATTATTTTTTTCACCATCTGTGTCGCATTGTGGAGATTTCCCTGTACTTCCTGTCTCATAGCCATACAGGACGTATGAGGAAATCCCTGCAAATTAAGGGAATTCTTCGTGGACCCCACGTCTTCAAAACTAGTGACCCCATTGGAAGATTTCTCCTCTAAGACAACCCAAAATTTCAGATTTTCTTTTTACTTCCAATTTCAATAATAATGGTAAACAGGACAAACAATGGGGGCATAGGCAGAAATAAAAACTGACTAACATTCTAATCCCTCTGCACTCTATCCAAAACTATAAAAAAAAAAAAAAAGTTTTGCCTTCAGTTATACCTTTTTTAAATTATTATTCAGATACTCACAAAGTAGAGTTGATTTCTCAAAATAGGGTTAAGAATGCTCTACATACTCAGCAGCAGCTTGAGCATTCTTCATGGTTCTTTTGCTTGGTAGGAGGGGTGCAGTCCTAGAAAGTTACTGGTGACTCTCATGTCCCATGTTCTTCTTCTTTCTTAACAGTGAGAAACATGATAAAGTTTTCATTTATTTCTTCTAGGGGGAACACGGCGATTTAGTGGGGCACAGTGGCACCTGCAGAAAATTGTGAATGACTCGGTGGACAGCTCTGATGATGAATTCTTTGACGCAAGAGGTAAGTGAAGATAAGTCTACAAGTTTTGTGCACTCTGTTTCTAATTATTGCCTTGTAAGGCTTAATGTAGAAATACAGCTTTTTGTAGAGTTTGGAAGAACTTTTGTGCATTTTTTATTGCTCTCTGTACTTTCATTACGTCCTTATGTCAGTTCTCTTTGGGAAAGGAAATAGGCAGAAACTTTTATGGCAGGAACACATACAGCAATTAAAAATGTACGCAAGTTCTAACCCTTCCCTTGCTACTGAAAAAGGTGTTTTGTTGCAATTTGTGTCCCCATTGGAGAATCATCCCTGCCTTTTCCATATGTTGAAACCTTTAAAGGAGAAGGAAATCCCCTAATAGGGACACAAATACAAATTACAAACCTGACAGAGGTTTTATCCCTCATAATTTTGTTTTTGGTAGGCAAAAGACTTATTTTGTATATTATTTGTATAATAGTAAGTAGATTCAAAAATGCTTGGGATCAACAAAGATCTATACAAAGTTGAAAAAAAAAAGAAGAAAAATGGGTCAGACGATGAACCACTAGGTCTTTTTTCTGCTGTCACTCTTGTATGTTTCAATGTGTTTGTACTGTAAAATACTGAGTTTATGCAGTCCCCAATAGGATGGGTGCTGTACTTTATAATCCAGTATTCATTTGTCTGTCAGAACTCAGTGCTTCATGTTGCCTGGAGTAAGTGTCATCTAGACAAAAAGCTGAGACAGCCAAAGTGTTCCACGTAGATGTGTTATTTAATTAAGGCTTGCAAAAGTGTTCCCTGGGGGATTATGACTGGCAGAATTCTGTATTCACACAGCAAATTCACAGAGCTGTGAAACACCCTTGCATTTAAGTTAAGAGTGTGAACTCTTCAATGGATAATAGTCATCATGCATAAGATATGGCAACTACCATTGCTGGTCTCCTTCTGAAAAGGTTAGTTGACCGTCACAGTACTGACCCTCTAGATTCAACACTTTTCTTCCTTTGTGAACAGGAAAGCAGATTAGTAAATGTAGGGGTCTTTATTTGAGTGTTTGTTTTTGGTCAGTTTGATTTACTAAAAGGGTAAAGGCATTTTTAATTTGCAAAGTGAATTTTCAATTAGCTTAGTGAATGAGGTGAGGCAAAATGAAAATTCACTTTGCAAAGAGTTACCAATCATGTCCTATAAATCATACCAAAACTGAGTTTTTTCTTGCACATACAGTAATTGGATGATTAAAATCAAATGGTAGGAGGGTATGGAATGACACAAATGATAGTAAATTGTAGTGAATGACACAAATGGTAGTAAATTGTAGTGAATGACACAAATTCATGTTTTTCACTAAGCTAAGTGAAAATTGTTGTTGCAAAGTAAACATACTTTATACTTTTAGCAAATCAGAGTCATTGTGTTATGTGGTAGTTAAAAAACGTGTGTGTGTGTGTGTGTATATATATATATATATATATATATATATATATATATATATATATATATAACCAATCAGGTGCTAAAGGCTCAGGGACAATTCCATATACACCATAGTGTTGAAATAGAAATAGAGGCGGCAATATTTTCCGGTTATTTTTAAGTCAGGCCTGTGCTGTGTTGTTCTTTTACCTTTCTATCTCCAGCAAAGAGTAAACTATTGATATTGCACAATACAGTCACATTGTTAATTTCTTTTTACTGAGTTAGGTTTCAGGACAAAAAAAGCAAAGGCACATTTGGAAAAACACCCACAGCAATGGAGAACCTCATGAAAAGTTCACTATGATGTACATATTGTGTATTGTATGTGCAAAACCCTCTTTCTTAAATGCTCTCTGTTTTCTAAAACTTAATATCTAGCTTAAACAGTACTACTGCTGTGGCTCAGACTACAAAAAGTAACATCTGTTTAAATTATTGTAATCTTTCAATACCATGACAGTACTACTTTCTCTTTTATTTCTCTGCTGCCGAAATTCATAACTGTTCCACGTGCCATCTTCCATTTTTGTTTCCTGAGCATGATCCTTTGATTTGTTTCTCCTCCTCCTTTGCATGTACTTCAGGTATTAGACTTGCCCATACATTTCATCTACAATGTGCCTTCATATCTCTAAATGCTAGTCTTGGCAGCCTGTTACCTAGCAGCATCTCGTTCTTAGAATGCAGATATAACAGCCCTAAGAAATATTGGGTGGCAATAGAAAAGTGAAAGCTATTGCTTAGATTTCTCTTTTAATCCTAAATATCAGTTAAAAACCTAAAAAGGTAAACCGACACATAGGGTAAATTGGAAGGCGCTCAAAAATAATCCAGATATACCTTGCAGTGTACAATATTGATGACAATTTCTATTGGTCACTAGGTATAAAATAATAAAGGTGTATTCTACCGTGTATAATGGTGATAATACCCTCTATTAGTGAATCAATCACCTAAGTGTAGCACGCCTCTATTAATCAATGGGTTAATTGGGTGTAACTAGTAAAGGCACACTTTACAGTGTACAATAGTGGTGGCACCCTCTATTGGTGAACCAATCACCTAAGTGTAGCACACTGGGTTAATAGTGGACCACAAAAGTATATAAACCTGTAAACATAAAATAAAATAAAACTTTCAAAGTGTATAGTGTGACCATATGAATAATTACACACATATATAAAAGTGACAGCAACTAGAAAAATAAACTCGTGCAAACATTTCAATTCATGCTGCAAAAGTTAAAAACTCCATATACAGTCCATGAATGAAACCAGCCTCCAAACAGGCTGCAGGTGATATAAAATGGTGACGATGAAATGTGAATCAAAAGTCCCACACAGATGATTCCTCAGTGATAAATGTCAAATGATGAGTAACTTCGTGCTTCTTCCACCTCACCAACGTGCCAGTGAAACACACTCTCCAGACATACACTCACCGAAATAAAATGCCAGCATTCTCATGCAAGGCAAAATAAGCTCTCTTTACCACACTCCAGGGTAGATAGTACATACGAAGTTCACAGCGATGGTGTTCAATGGATCTGTGCTCCTGGTGAAAAATTCCAGTACTCCCCTCCAATGTTGCAATCTGATCAATGTGTCAGCAGCCTGAGAAAATGATTCCTCCTGCCTGAAGCAAACTGATGAAAAATGTTTGCCTATGCTTTGGACTTTGCATAGGCAAACATTTTTAATCAGTTTGCTTCAGGCAGGAGGAATCATTTTCTCAGGCTGCTGACACATTGATCAGATTGCAACATTGGAGGGGAGTACTGGAATTTTTCACCAGGAGCACAGATCCATTGAACACCATCGCTGTGAACTTCGTATGTACTATTTACCCTGGAGTGTGGTAAAGAGAGCTTATTTTGCCTTGCATGAGAATGCTGGCATTTTATTTCGGTGAGTGTATGTCTGGAGAGTGTGTTTCACTGGCACGTTGGTGAGGTGGAAGAAGCACGAAGTTACTCATCATTTGACATTTATCACTGAGGAATCATCTGTGTGGGACTTTTGATTCACATTTCATCGTCACCATTTTATATCACCTGCAGCCTGTTTGGAGGCTGGTTTCATTCATGGACTGTATATGGAGTTTTTAACTTTTGCAGCATGAATTGAAATGTTTGCACGAGTTTATTTTTCTAGTTGCTGTCACTTTTATATATGTGTGTAATTATTCATATGGTCACACTATACACTTTGAAAGTTTTATTTTATGTTTACAGGTTTATATACTTTTGTGGTCCACTATTAACCCAGTGTGCTACACTTAGGTGATTGGTTCACCAATAGAGGGTGCCACCACTATTGTACACTGTAAAGTGTGCCTTTACTGGTTACACCCAATTAACCCATTGATTAATAGAGGCGTGCTACACTTAGGTGATTGATTCACTAATAGAGGGTATTATCACCATTATACACTGTAGAATACACCTTTATTATTTTATACCTAGTGACCAATAGAGATTGTCATCAATATTGTACACTGCAAGGTATATCTGGATTATTTTTGAGCGCCTTCCAATTTACCCTATGTGTCGGTTTACCTTTTTAGGTTTTTAACTGATATTTAGGATTAAATTAACTATTGATTTATTCTGTGATTTTAAGGGGGCAGCTCTATATATCTCTATATATATATTTCTTTATGTTCACTATTTTAATTTGATCACTGTCACTGGTGTATATTTATTTATTTATTTAGTGTTTTTGAAGATTTTTTGGGGTGACATTGGCGCGGTGGAGGTGTTCCTCGTGCAGAGGGCGTGAGCATTAAGGATACCTATTTGTTTTAGATTTCTCTTTTACCTTCCCATCTTTTAATGTACATTTTTTAATTTTTTTACTCTATTCAAGAAACAGTTTTTGGTTCAAGACCTTCTAATACATATTTATCTTATAACTATTATAAAATGACCCAAGTTATCCGCAGTGGCTACCAAGAGGCTAGTGGTAAACTGCTAGTTTAGCACAGTTCTTAACATGCTTTTATCACCAAAGACAATTAAATACAATTTCTTCCCTGAAAATAATGTCTGACCTCTAACATCCACAAGGCATTTTCATCCACACAACTACCGCTCACTGAATATTTTCTTTTTTTCACACCATTCTCTGTAAACCCTGGAAATGGTTGTGCATGAAAATCCCAGTAAATCAGTAGTTTTTGAAATACTCAGACCAGCCTGTCTGGCACCAACAACCACACGATGCTAAAAGTCACTTAAATCCCCTTTCTTCCCTATTCTGATGCTTGGTTTGAACATCAGCAAGTTGTCTTCACAATGTCTAGATGCCTAAAAGCATTGAGTTGCTGCCATGTGATTGGCTGATTAGCAAGTTGTGTTACCAAGCAATTGAACAGGTGTACCTAATGAAGTGGCCGGTGAGTGCATATTGGTCCAGCCTTCCTATACAGTATATGCATCTTGAGACACTGAGTCCTATGTTTGCTATATTGTGTATGTCATGCCATTAGATATTTTGCTTCACTACAAGTGGATAAAATGTAAATGTCATTGTAACTTGTGTGTTTTGATAAATAAAGTTCTTAAAAAGGGTGTACTATGCTGTGTAGATGCAACACGTTTGTGCAGCTGGAATCTGTTAAGAGTTAAAAGTAATTTTTTTATGGTGATTGGCCTGGGAGGTGCAGCCAGGAGGGGAAAGTGGAGAAATAAGAGACTCAGAGAACACACATGAAGAGACACAGAGGGGAACAGAAATGTGAGACCAGTAACTCTGGTGTCTATTACTGGCTACCGATTCTAAAGTGGACATAGACCCCTCCTGCCCTGTAGCTTTGCTGACTTGGGTCTAAGTAAGCCCTGCTTTTCTTAGCCACCGCCTCACTTACTCCTGGTGGAGGAGAGGTATTACAAGCCTCAGCTCACCTTGGACTTGTGCAATTGACACATTGCACTCCCATGTAGAGAATGTAAAACTAGAAACATAATGGCAGAAAAAGACAGAGTAGTCCACCGTGTCAACCCATGTTTTTTTCCCCCGTTAAATTAAGCTGAGTATACAGTAGATCTACACTGAGCAGGGTGCTCTGATTAGATAGACTGTGCTTGTGATTACCCCTACAGCTTCACCTTAGGGCTGGATGGTGTAATGCGAGTGTTGGTGATTGGCACTGTAATGCCTGCTGGAACAATTGATCATGTACAGTATTTCTTGAGCTCAGAGGAGAATGGAGATTGTGAGAGTTTCAGGACCCGATGTGAGAGCCAGAGTATCCTTTCGTCACATTTGGAGGACAAACCTACAGGAGTAATGAGAGGCCTTTTGGTCATCAGTACTTTTTATACCTATCAATGGGTGCTCCAACAAAGACACACAACTCCAACACCAGCCAACTATATATTTAGTCAAATGGCCAGTTAGACACTGTCAGGACTAGGAGTGTACGTCAAAGTATAAACTGCCTAGAACTGTTCAAGTGTACACTAATCTTACTTAGTCAGGTCTAGCCAATCACTGTATTTGTAGCAGCTTTTACTCCTTTTGCTGTTGTTTGTGACTATTCATATTATTGTTTGCAATTTCTGCAACTATAGGGAGTTGTCTTCTAGAAAACAGAGAAACTTATTATAATCAGTGGATCCTCAGGGGTTAGTGCTAACCATGTACTGCCTTCCACATACACTATATTACCAAATGTATTGGGACGCATGCCTTTACATGCATAGGAACTTTAATGGCATCCCAGTCTTAGTCCGTAGGGTCCAATATTGAGTTGGCGCACCCTTTGCAGCTATAACAGCTTCAACACTCCTCTAGGGGCTACCAGATCTTCAGCCCTGCAGTCAAGTGTGGTTCAAATTTAGAGCAGCACAACATAACCTAACTTATTAAAGAGCACAAAACATCAACATATCCACAGAATGAGTGTACACTATATTGTCAAAAGTATTGGGACACTCGCCTTTACACGCATATGAACTTTAATGACATCTCGTCTTAGTCTGTAGGGTTCAATAATAAGTTGGCCCACCCTTTGCAGCTATAACAGCTTAAACTCTTCTGGGAAGGCTGTCCACAAGGTTTAGGAGAGTATCTATAGGAATGTTTGAGCATTCTTCCATAAGTGCATTTCTGAGGTCAGGCACTGATGTGGACGCGAAGGCCTGGCTCGCAGTCTCCACTCTAATTCATGCCAAAGGTGTTCCGGGTTGAGGTAATGGACTGTGTGCAGGCCAGTCAAGTTCCTCCACCCCAAATGCGCTCATCCATGTCTTAATGGACCTTGCTTTGTGCATTGGTGCGCAGTCACGTTGGAACAGGAAGGGGTCATCCCCAAACTGTTCCCACAAAGTTGGGAACATGAATTTTGTCAAAAATATCTTGATATGCTGATGCCTTAGGAGTTTCCTGTGACTCTTAAGGCATCAGCATATCAAGACATTTTGGACAATTTCACTGGAACTAAGTGGCCAAGCCCAACCCCTGAAAAACAACCCCCCCACTATAAGTCCCCCTCCACAAAATGATTTGGACCAGTGCACAAGTTATATAAAGACATGGAAGAGCGAGTTTGGGATGGAGAAACTTGACTGGCCTGCACAGAGCCCTGACCTTAACCCGATAGAACACCTTTGGGATGAATTAGAGCAGAGACTGCGAGCCAGGCCTTCTCGTCCACATCAGTGCCTGACCTCACAAATGTGCTTCTGGAAGAATGGTCAAACATTCCCATAGACACACACCTAAACCTTGTGGACAACCTTCCCAGAAGAGTTGAAGCTGGTATAACTGCAAAGGGTGCTTCAATTCAATATTGAACCCTACAGGCTAAAACTGGGATGGCATTAAAGTTCTTGTGCGTGTAAAGGTGTAAATACTTTTGACACTATAGTGTACACTCATACCTTAGATATAATGATGTTTTTTGCTCTTTAATAAGTTATGTTGTGCTGCTGTAAATTTGAACCACACTTGACTGCAGGGCTGAAGATCTGGTAGCTCCTAACTGTTGTTGAACCAGATCTCCCAGCATGCAGCACATCGTCAAACAAGCTCGCATAAGTACTTCTAGATCACATACCCTGTGTAGTCTATCATAATCCCCACATTTTCTAATTAATATCATTAGTACTCTTTTTGCACAGAGGGGAAGAGGTTGCAGAGAATCGCTGTGAAATCTGTTCATTATTGTCCTCATAACAAGCAGCTATTATTGGATTTAGTCTTGACCGTATCCTTTGGAACCAAAGCAGCCTCTCACCGCATGGGTATTTGCTGCAGGCTTTGAAATGTCACCATGGCAACCAGAAGATTTTGACAATAGTAGCATGTCTGTCCATTCACATTACTGCTCTAGCTGGTCTGTTAAAGATACCACAGCGCCCTATTGACTCTTCTGCTAAAATATGCTGTTTGCAGGGCGCTTTAACGTATCTAATTTGCACCACCAATAGCAGAGCTATTACAGCTTGTCTGTTCCTGGTTTATGGTGCCAGGCTGCTGTGAATAGAAATATTGTAAGGCGAAGGTTAATGCAGCCGTGTTTACCAACAAGCTGCGGATTAAAATAGATTCCGACAAAGAGCAAGGCAGACTACATTAGCTGTTTATATGGCGCTGAACAAAAATAAAGACTTCTACAGGCTCTATTAAAAACAAAGGATTTAGGATTACTACGGATATGTATCATCGTGAATTACAATCTTAACAAATTGTGATCATCTGAGTACTGTGTAACTGAACACTGCATAACATATACAGTATTTGCAATGTATTCTTTTTATTTTGAAGATATAATCAGGCTTACCTAAAGATCTATACTCACAGCACACACTTTCATTTTTGTCAGAAACCATGAATCAGACTGAGTCAGAAGTACAGTTAAATCTCACTTGTTTAATAATAATAAAAAAAAGGTAAACAGAGTAAACATAGTCAAAACATAGCCAGAGTTCAGGAACCGGAACGGATAGTCAGACAAGCCAAAACGTCAGGGGGCCAGAGATGAGCGTAGTGGAACAGCAAGCAGGATCTGGAGCCAGAAGGAATGTCAGCCAACCAAGTTTTTAACAGGAACACAGGAGAGCGTCTCTAGAGATGTGACCAAGGCAAAGACAGAGATCATCCAGACTGGACGGCTTAAGTAGGCAGGACTGACGAGCAGGATAACATCAACAGGTGAGTCAATGTGGAGAGATAGGAGCTGGCAATGAGCCGACAGCTGAGCGGCCAGCTCAGAGAAAGAAAGGCTGGGCCCAGCCCTGACAATTTTATAACATCAGCATTGTAATAAATATACAAACAAAAGTTATTTTTTGACAATCCAAAATAAGCTTACTTGAAAATCTCCTTTTGTGTTGTGAGTTCTGTCTGTCTGCTGGCCCTCTCTTTCCACAACCTCCTGGATTCCCCGCATGCTTTGCAACTTCTCCCCTGCTGATTACTTTCCATTTCCAAGGAATACATAGCCCATGGTAAACAAAATAATAGTGAAGTGCCTCAAAAACCATAAAAAGCAAAAAACATAAAGCATAAATAAGTAGTTAAATAAAGGCCAAATATTGAAGTTGAAATTCCAATGTGATGTCCAATATAGTGACAAATATCAAACAATAACACCATTGTTGATGCAGCAATTCTTCATAGAAGTGCTTCAGTAATCTCCCAGTGAATTTCAAACTCACCAAGGGGTCCAACCTTGATAACATCCCATTGGACGAAACGCGTTGGAGGATAGATTGTCGTGCTGATGTCACACCGCTGCTCGATTTCAGGTCGACAGCAGCTTACAAATGTGATTTAATTGATTCACCATCCTTTATCTGTTGTATGCATGTTTTTACCAATAAATACTACACTATTGGAACTTTCTCTCTGGGTCTTGGTGAGCTTCATTCATCTGCATTTGGAGACTTTCAAAGAGGTTCTTTCTTAGTCCCTATGCTGATATGTTTTCTTGTTGGATCAACATACTGTTTTAGGCGTTTTTGCTGCTGTGATGGCAGCTACTCGCTTTGGAGAGTTTGAAATTCACTTAGTGGTGGGAGATCACTGAAGCATTTCTATGAAGAATTGCTGCATTACCATTGGTTTTATTACTGTTTGATATTTGCCACTATATTGGACATCACAAAAAATACACAAAAATAAATTCAAAATAGATCCAAACCAATTTTTAAACCTATTCTGTGTAAGCAGCGCTAGACAATTAACACTAACCAACCCAGTGTTAATATAAGGTATTTAGATATACCGTAATCCACTTCAATATTGAGGTGTAAAAACATCAAACAAAATTATATTAGATGATTCAAAATATCTCTCTATATTCAATAATGTATGTGTACCTTAAAGTCTAAAGTGCAGGTAGAACATATAATGTTAATCTCAGGCGTAGATACAGTCACATCAGATATTCCTTCCACCTATATAAGTCTTGGATAACGGAGAAATAAATCCACCTATAAAATAAATTCTTGCCAGACCAAGTTGGATCACAGGCATGTACCGGCGAATCGTCTGTGATTCCGGATCTCACCACGAGATACTGCACACTAGAACGACTGCTGACAGGGAGGTCGGGTCTCTCGCTAAATGAGCTCATTCACATGGAGAAGAGAAAAAAAAATGTGCTCCATAGCATAATCCCGTTTCAATATTTTATTAAATACACGTTCCCCCCTATAAGAATTACACTTACTTTTTCACAGTAAAAGAGGCATATAACAAATTTGCACCGAAAGGAATCAAGTGAAGGTGTCTCTTATGTTGTTGACGCGATATTTAAACACCCGGTATTCAAACACACAATATCTCTCTCAATGGTTCTCACTCTATTCAGTGCTGTCATATAGCCACGCACTGACGCGTTTTGTCATTTGTGACATCATCTGAGGGTGTGGCTATACAACCAAAGTCACTCTTTATATATGCTCAGCACTGTGCAATTGTCTTTAACCCATTGTCTACCAATCCATTTCATAATCAGTAGCTTTATCAATTCTATCTTATGTCAGCATGCTCAGGCTATACTCAATATCGTGTCCATTATTACACTGAGGGTCTGACCGGACAATCGGACAATCCGATAACCCCCACACGCTACCCCATAATGAGATAACCATATATAGTACGCTACAAAGTTAAGGGGCTTACAATCTTATTCATCTTAAAGCACCGGCGGGTAAGAAATACTCATACCACTCTAGCCTTGCAATGGCGCCGGGCGAGATTCTACTCTACAGACACTTCGATCCACACAGATCGGGTGTCGGGGCAAACGATCCACATTTCCACCAAAGATTATATTAAATTCAAATTGAATTAGCAAATGATTTAACAATGGGTTTAAACAATATACAACAGTTTAAAACAAATTTTAAATGAATTTTAAAACTATTTAACGCAATGTGCACATTGAGCAATTAAATAAAAAATACATCAATTAATAATAAAAAAACGAGAACTAACAAATTATGATAATAAATATTCAAAGATGGCGGCAATCCCATTAAATTATATTATACTTAAAAACAAATGTATGTTCCCCAAAATTAAATGTGCGGCAGTTAACGCAAGAGATCCAAAAAGCGTTAAATATACATACATATATACCGAAATTAATCGGATATACATATATATAAATATAGTAATATCTAAAAAATCTAAAAAAAACCATAAAATCATATATATATATATATATATATATATATATATATATATATATATATATATATATATATATATATATATATATATATATTACATTTATATGAATTAAGTACGGCAAAAGAAGACTCTAAATTAAATTAAAGATGAAACTGGCAAAATATTAAAATATTCAAGTGAGATACAAGCTTGATATGTTTTCAGCTAAAGACATTTATTTCACCTATTCCATAAGCGCTTAATATTTGTAGACGGAGCTTTTAGGGAAACTACAATTTTTAGGGTATTATATCGGACATCACATTGGAATTTAAACTTCAATATTTTGACTTTATTGCATTACTTATTTGTGCTTTGTTTTTTGCTTTTTTGCTTTTTGAAGCACTTCACTATTATTTTGTATATATTCACTGAAGCACAGTTATGCTGCTTTTTGGTGTAAGCAGCCTTACTTGAAATTATTTTACACAGCACGGATATTACTTTCTGTATATATCCCATGGTACCATTCTGCCTACAAGAAGCGATTCCTGTACTGACTCTGCCTTCTGAAACTCCTTCTCACAGCATCTCTGCAGTTCAGAAGGCAGGCTCTGTGAAATGTGTGACACAGTAGTGCCTACTCACAGGGCATTGGGAATACATGTCACAGAATTCAAGGAAGTGTGTAGGGACCATCACAAAGTAAGTTTATAAACTTCAGGATCATTCATATTAAAGCGGAACTGCACTGTATCTGAGCACCACAAACCAAAAGTGCTATTTTAATTCATTTTTAATATTCAAAGCAGACTCCCCCATCTATCTGTGTCTCCATGCTTTATTTTGCTGAAAAAAATCACTTTTCAGATGATTCATATGGCATTTCCTGGAATCCATCTGCCCTTATCAAACATGGAAACAGGAGGGTGTGCTTAGCTGGGAAAACAACTCCTCCCCTCCTGAAGACTCCTGGGATGTATGACATCATACATAAAAACTGGGAAGTTACTAAATAAATCCAAAAAACTGTTTAGAACAAGTAAATATGACATACTTTCCTATCTATTTACTAATGCTAGCAGTATAAGGATTCAAAATAGTCAATGTTGATTGAGAGAGTGAAATTCCACTGTAGCCTCCCTGGCGGTATTCCCGAGTGTGGCTCGGGGTTAAAATTCAGTACCATTAGCGGTAACCCCGAGCCACACTCGGGATCGCATTGCAGGATCCTGGGGCAGCGTTACTTACCTTGTCCCCGGGATCCTGCGATGTCCCCCGCAGTGTCCGAGGGCTCCGTCCTCCTCCGAAGCCTCTCCGTGCCAGGCTCCGTTCCCTGCGAGCGGCGCGACGCACGGGGGCGGAGCCTGGCGGCAAATTCAAAAAAATGTCAAAATCATAACACATACAGTACTGTAATCTTACAGATTACAGTACTGTATGAAATGATTTCACATCCCTTTTGTCCCCAGTGCTCTGGCCCATGCCCTGCATGCAGTTTTACATGATATACACTGTTCTTTCTGCCTGGAAACTGGAGATTGTCCATAGCAACCAAAAAGTGTCCCTTTACGTCAAAAGTGGCTTTAGACCAGCTAGAAAACAGCGATAGTAAATTAGAACACTTGCAGAATTGAGCGATAGTGAATTGTGGGGAAATTTATTTTATTACTATTTTTTTTAATTTTTTTTAATTATTTATTTTATTTATTATATTATAATTTATGTTTTTGTGTTTCAAACTTTATCATACCCGGGATATCTACTAGACTCTGGTTTGGACAGATTTAAGTGTGTTATTGTTAAGATTTACAGACCTACAATATAAAACGCCAAATTTCCATGCAAAATAATTGTACCGCTTTCAGCACCTAAAATCCGAAAGAATCATACCGCCAGGGAGGTTAATAAGAGTAGGCTTGAAATAGATGAAATACAATGTAGAAATGGATATATGATTCTAGATTTTAACTGCAGATACATTTTAACATGTCAGTGTAAAGAATAATGATGACTTGCAAGGCGTCTTCTTGCACTACAGTTTTCATTAGTTGCTATGGGTTATAGTTTTTTGCACATTATTTTTTGTCTTATTATTAATGTATATTTGTCATAAATTTAACAAGCCCACTCCCCCAAACTTACCATAGAAGTGTAGATAAGGCACAGAAAAAAAAATTGCTTCAAGGATTTCCTCTGATCCTTTCAAGCCTGCAGGGTGCAATCTTTGTACACCAAGGCAAATCCCTAAAAGCAATGCAGTGCATTAGCAAGCTATTTAGAGGTGCTCTACATTGTATTGTTGGGGTTTAGCTTAGCACTGCCACTTCTGAAAGTAGGAAATACTGAAGGCAGTTGTTGGGGTTTTCAAGGGCAATTGAATTGCTCCTGGCAGTGCCTTCACTTTGTTTATAAAGTTTATTCACAGGGAGCAATTATAAGCATTGTAAGTGTCAGAAGCACTCATCTCACAGGTTGGTTTTCCAGCTTGTTGCAAAATGTATGTGCAGGCTGGCAGAACCTTTCCTTTTCATATGTCATTTAGGTCTATCAAGTGAGTTGTGTAATAAATAAACACTAAAACCTGGGTCACTGATTAAACAGTACAGACAGTCCTGCTGTACCAGGCCCAGGCCCCATCAGAGGGGCCCAGGCAGCTGTATTGTATATTTATGGATAAATGTGTAAAATAGACCACCAAAGTCCACCGCTACTACTAGGCTTACCAGGACTGAAATTTAATTTCCCTGATCAGTCTAACAGGGGGGGGGGTCCAAGAGGAGGGACTTTTTTCATTTTCAGCATACAGGACGAAAATGCCAGTGCTGCAGGTCCTGATGCTCAAGGCCAACTGCTCACAACCTTTCCTTTGTGGAGTGATTCTAGATAGCTCTGCTTCCTCAGTGCTGAGGGCTGGGGTGGACGAGGATGTAGCTGGCAGTGAATGAGAGGTGACTGAGGGCGCAGCTCCGGGATCTCATGGGGGGGGTGCAAAGGCTGCCTTGAGCCCTTCCATTTACTCTCTGGAAGGTACAGTCCTCAGCAAACAGTAGAGCCAGTCCAGAACGCATAACTGCACCAAACAGTCATGTGACAGACAGCCATAGAGAATCTACTATACTGTGATTATCATCACGACAATGATGATGATCATAAGTACAGTGAGATTTTAGTTTACACTTGTGGTTAAGGGGCAGTACAAACATGTGGCTGAGCTGCATTTATACTGCCTCCCAACCACTCCCCTTCAGAGCTTTGCTGTCAGGTCCACTCATCTGTTTTTTTCCTGATCGGAACCTCCATGCAGCTCTATGGGCAGACTGATGTAACTGGACTTGTGGTCTATGTACACCTGCCTACCTCTGAGTTCCTTCAGGTCCTATCAGGTAGGCCGTATGGGGCCCAATGATTTCTAACAGCAGCCCTGACTATGCGCTATAAACGATGGACAGATATCTCCTGAACTGAGATTCTTAGGCAAACCTATCCCTGTCTATGACTAGCCTAAAAAAATTCAGAAACTATTTAAAAAGTCTCTGGAAAAGGTCTACATACACCAAGGACTTAAAGGTTTACAGAATAATAGCTCTTTTACGTCTAAATTGTTGGGTAAATAGCTTAAAAAACTCTGCTGTCCAATATAGCAACATTTTGAGCTGTTTCCCTAACAATGTACACAAAAAGAGCTACTTAAATCCTTGGGGTAGGTTGACCTTTTACAGAGATTTAGACTTGAGCCCAGTGGATGCTGAAAGTCTGGTGACCGTTAATTGGTTGGTGTGCTTTCCACATACCTATTATTATACTATCAGGAACTATTTAATCATGCATTTTTATGGAAATTTGTCACAAGATAAACATGGCTGCCACTTAAGCAAATGCTAATTGCCTGGCTGTCATCATAACACCCATACCTCTATACTTTGAGTCTGTAACTTGGAGCAAGCATACAAATAAGGCTTTATTGACACAGGGCATACTATACTGTATGCCTGTGGAGGGTCATGTTTACAGTTAGTCCTATTGATGTAAATTGGAACACAGGGGCTGCATGGACATAGTGCTGTGTCCCAATATGACATCTGCCTGGTGTGATATGGGGTGAGTATTGGCTCTCATGGTACTGTAGATGTGCTTGTAATGGGCTTGTGTCAGTCCAGACTGCAGTTTTAGGGCATGTCAGCCTGTTTTTATTAAGCAAAAATAAAGTTCCATACAAAGTTGCCCAAGCAGAGGTTTTAACTTCACAAATTAAACGAAAAATGTAGATCCACCTGGCTCCCTTGTTAGCATCACCACTGCTCTCTTTGGTCTCCTAGATGGCAGGTTGTCAGCGTGGGTACAGACAGGTGCATGTCAAATGCACAAAGAGTGAGTTCAGGAACGTGCACCAATATGAACCAGCACCCACACGGATGTGTCTGTCCAGCTACTGTGATTCAATAGACATCAATAGGACGCTCTACACGGGGCTGCACGGAACACCACTCTACACGGGGCTGCACGGAACACCTTTGCATCCCCATGTGGGTAAACATAGCCCTGCATGAACGTACTATATAGTACGCCCTGTGTGAACGAGGCTTAAGGACCTCTGACTTATCTCTGACCTTGCGATCTTCGTATTTGTTCTGGGTCCATGTCTCAAAGTTATCAAAGCAAGAGGAACAGCATAATAAGCACCCAGCTAATACATGAGTCTAAGTGATGGCTTCCTCTGTAGCACCTCCGGAGGGGCTTCTGAGAATATGCCCAGGCCTCTCTTGCTAATATAGAGGCTGCCTACCACAGACACAGTTCCAAGCACAACAACAACACAGGCTCAGTCTGTTTTTGTGTATGTCTTTTTGTGGATTTATTCTGCAGAAACATGAACAGGAGGAGATTTAAGGGTTCAGGATACTCAATCAACGGGATGACAAACTTCTTACAAAATCCTCTGGAAACAGCTTTGAGGAAAGGTAATAGGGAAGGACCAGTAATTCCAGGTCTCTGTAAGACCCAGTCCATCCAGTAACCTCTGACACTCAATTCCCTCTAGCAAATGCACACTTGAGAGTCCAACACCAAGTCTTATTCACAATGTCCTAGGATAGCTGTCTGCCACCCAGTTTTCACACCACACTCTTCAGTGTGAGAGACAAAAGGTTCTTTTTCAGAGCAGACTCCAAGGTTATGCCCTTCAAATTCCTTTTAGCATATCTTCTCTTGGCCCTCAGCCCAGCACCTGCTGAGGTCCACATAGCACCTCCAGTACATGGACTGCATCCCAGATGCAGGAGCCCCAGGACAAGAACACGCTGAACAGGTCTCTCAAACATTTATCACCTCCCCAGCTACCTTCTAGGCATTCTACTCCCTAGGGATTGGCTGGGCTCTGATAAATATTCATAAATCAGTAGTTGGTCCTTGAATTCTTTGTTCTGAAAGCCTCTTCCAGAGGCAGACAGGAACAATCTATTTGTTCTATTTTCAGCATTGCTGAAATCTGGCTTCTATTCCCATGTGGTGGCAGGCCTCTGTTTGGACTCTCTTTTGACAGCTATATATTTTATGGACTTTTAATATGTCTATTGGGTTACAATAGTACGCCAAGTGTTTTGTACCTTTTACTTGTATTTGTCAGGATCAATCAAGCACTGGCCTTGGTAAAAAAAAAAAAAGATCACCACTCCACTTAGTACAGTGAAGCCAAAAAGGAAATTTAGCCTGACCAGGTTAGGGCTCTAGACTGTATTTCTTTAAGACACACACATACCTTGATCACTCCCACTGATCACTGATGGTTTTTTTTTGATCATTTCAGAAGAAGTTGTTGAAGGAAAAAATGCAATACTTATTGGAATGAGTCAATGGAACTCAAATGACTTGGTGGAACAAATTGAAACCATTGGAAAGCTAGAAGAGAGTCCAGGTAAGAATTATTACTAAATACAATATTTAAAGCCTGCATTACATCTGCTTAATTGTTAATTTGATACGATTTAAGGAGATTATGGGGCTGCATAGTAGTGGTGGAACTAGCACACTGTGGATGCACTTTAAGTTTATTTTTTGCACAAAAACACACCTTCCTGATGATTGTCTGGAGGTGGATATCACTGTGATCCATTTGTGGATATTCCATATGTGTACTATTTGGGATCAACTTCTGGACACTTCAGCTTATGAACTTTTTTGCACTTCCTTATCTATATGTGGACACCCCTAGATAATATATGAACATCCTATTTATATGTGGATATCACTATATGGTATATGAATTGTTTTGAATAATATTACTGTATGATATAATCATTTTTGTTTCATGTATATATTCTTTACATGCACTGTGACACTTTAATATCATTTTATACTAAATGGTAGAGCGCTGCACTATTTTGTATGTTAGGCTGTTCATATTGCAAGTGAATTTTCACTTTTCAAAGGAACTTTCCCTACATTAGTTAACTTAGTTAAAATTCGCTTTGTAAAGGATACCCAATCAACTGCAAGGAAAGTATTTTTGCAAGTGCAAATAGTAAATCAATGTCAATGTAATTTTACATTTATATACTGTAGTAAATAAACTTTCTTTGAACAATTTATCAAGAATGTATGAGACATCCTTTCTGATTTATAGATGAGTGGATATGAAAATGTGGATGACAGTATCACCCCATTTTCCAAGTACTGTAAATCAGTACATTTTACAGTTTTTCTCGGGTTAGTCCATGGACCTAGTATCTAAGACATCTGTTGAGGTAATACATTATCTTTCATGTGATAGAGACTCCGTGCTGGTAGTCTTGGTGCAGACCTCCCAGCAAAGAGAGAAATGCCCTGCCCTAAGGTAAACCTCACACTAATTTTCCCTGTAACGAAACACCTCACACCTTCCCTGGAATCTTGACAATAACACTAAACCTCTCTGTAATACTGACCCTTACACTCAGCTTTCCTGTAATCCCAACCCTCAAATAAACCCTCAAACTTACCTATTTATACTCCTAATTTTAACAATAACTCCAGTTGTAAGACAAACTCTCACAAATAATCTCACATTTATCTTCCTTGGAACCCTAACTTTAACATTAACCCTCCATGTATCCCAACTCTAACATAAACCCTCACACTTACTTTGCTTGCAACCCTGACATTAACCCTCCATGTAAATCCATCTCTTGCTAAACCCCTCACATTCACCCTCTTTGTAACTCTAACCATCACAGTAAACCTACTGCACTTTTAACTAACTCTACCTGTCACAGCAGTGGCTGAGCTCAACGTTGTGTGACAGAGGGAGAGAGCACTATGTGTGGATTTTCAACGTGGCAGAGCACTCATTTCTGCAGTGCTGGGGGCACACACCCAACATACACTATATTACCAAAAGTATTGGGAAGCCTGCTTGTACACGCCTTTAATGGCATCCCAGTCTTAGTCTGCAGGGTTCAATATTGAGTTGGTCCACTCTTTGCAGCTATAACAGCTTCAACTCTTCTAGGAAGGCTGTCCACAAGGTTTAGGAGTGTGTCTATGGGAATGTTTGACCATTCTTCCAGAAGCGCATTTGTGAGGTCAGGCACTGATGTGGGTGAGAAGGCCTGGCTTGCAGTCTCCACTCTAATTCATCCAAAAGGTGTTCTGTCAGGTTGTGGTCAGGACTCTGTATAGGGCAGTCAAGTTCCTCCACCCCAAACTCGCTCATCCATGTCTTTATGGACCTTCCTGGACCTTGAGGAATTTGACTGCACAGAGTCCTGACCTCAACCCAATAGAACACCATTGGGATGAATTAGAGCGGAAGCTCCTAAACCTTGTGGACAGCCTTCCCAGAAGAATTGAAGCTGTTATAGCTGAGCTGCGAAGGGTGGGCCAACTCAATATTGAACCCTACTGACTAAGACTGGGATGCCATTAACGTTCATATGCGTGTAAAGGCAGGTGTTCGAATACTTTTGGTTATATAGTGTATGTTGCATTCTGGTATCTAGGCAGATTGGTGGGGGTTGTTCACACTAGGAGTTCTAAGCACTCTGTAGATTAGTGTGTTGTTTTCCTACAACAGTGCAGAAGATACTGTGTAACAAAAAGGCAAATATGAACACTGATATACTTTATTCTGTTTCTAAAGCCCTGTTGGAGAGATAATGCCTCAAATCCTTTCCCAGTAACCACAGAAAAACTGAGAGGAACTCTGCTATACAGCAAAACATTACTAAACCTTTAACACTTTACTCAAAAAATATTTTTTACTGGAGTTTCTCTACTTTAAGCTAATTTCTCATGTTTAAATGAATGGACTGGGTCAATGGAGAAGGGTCTAAGGTTCCGTTTGAATTTAAAGCAGATTTCACCTGCCTCCTCCCTTACGATCTTGTTGCATGAACAGTCATATTATATTCAACCTTTTAATTAATATTAATTTAAATGAATATGAATTTATTTTCGGCCATTATCGGCACCAATGACCCTATTTTTGGCCGATTAATTTTTGGACGAAAATTATCTGCACCTTTTTTCTATCAGCAAAATGCCTATAGCCCTATTTTCAGCCGATCATTTTTGGCAGCTGATATATCGGTGCATCCCTAGTAATTTGATCACTTGCACTAGACCTAGTCAGAATTCTGGCAGCTGATTTTTGGACATCCTGTAGTCTGTTTAGTGTGGAACTAGGTATCCCAGTAAGTAGAGAGTTATAAATAGTTAGGTTAGAAGAAAAGGTATTTATCACCTTTTCTGTCACAGTGTATGATGGCACAGGACACAGTTAAGTGATGTTTCTCAAGCAGAACAAAAGTGTTCTGACAACATTGTGTGCAAGTGTATCAAGGATCACTCCTAGATTTTCAAATTTAGACTGAAGCTCAAGTACAGTTCCGTAAACAGATAGAGTTAAAGGACTGGCTTTGCAAAGTTGATAGGGGTGCCAATAAGCACAACTTCAGTCTTGCACAGTTTCGTTGGAGGAATGGGGTTATCCATGTCTTCATGTCAAAGAAACAGTTGAATAGGGAAGAAACAGCCAATTTAGAATCCTGTTTAATATGGTTGTACAGTATAACTGGGTATTGTCAGCATAGAAATGATGGTTTCAAAGAGAGAGAGTAAAGCTGGCCATAGAAATTTGGCTGGTTCAGCAGAGACCGGCTACACGATTAATGCATGGCCATCCCTCTTTAACAGAAGTTGAATATTAAATTGACTTCTGTTGAATGGACAAATTGGCAAACGTTTGTTGATCAGCGGCTGTAGTCAATGGCTGCAGCCACTGATCAGTGTATTCTGACAGCGGCAGGGTGCCGCTGTCACAATATTATGTTCTGGTGGGGGGGGGGGGGATTTCTCCATCCAACTTGTTTGTGTGGATGGAAGAATTTGTTAGTTTCCACCTGCAGTGGAGAAAGTAGACTGCACCTGTCTACAAGCAAGCAGATTAGGAAAGTTACAAATTCAGAACATCTAAACCATGGGTAGCCACTTCCTGCCCGGCCTATAGCAGATTGATGGCCGGATGATGGTTCTGTTATCCTGACTGGGCATCATATGATGTCCAGCAGGATAACATGCTGGTGCGCATCCGCAGGGGCGCATGGCGATCGGAGGTGCTGTGTGTCAGTCTGACACACTGCATCTCTGATCGTAGTAAGGAGACTCCTTTTTTTTTTTTTTTTTAATTATTTATTCTTTAGTAGAAAATTACTATATATATATATATATATATATATATATATATATATATATATATATATATATATATATATATATATATATATATATATAATATATATATATATATATATTATATATACTATTTCATTCTGTAGTTCACTTCCGTTACAGCATCTCTTATCTTAATTTTAAAGTTATTATAGAGTAGCTTATCCTGAGTGTGCATTCTGTACCTATCACCTTTCTTTAAGTGGTTCACAGAGCTTTCTCTATCCTCTCCCCTCTAAGGAGGGGGGGATCCCATTTTAATCAGCCACGGTCTCCTCATCCTTTCAAATTCCCTGAGATTTCCTCTTTATGTAGACTGCTTTTTCTTTCCATATAGTCTCATTTATAGTATTGATGCATTTATTCATTGCCGGGGGTGTCTTCGACTTCTTCTACTAGCAATGTAGTACAAACAAATTGCACATGATCACACAAAGCTTCACTCACGAGCAGTTAATTTCTACTACATGCTACTGTTGCAACTAATGTAAAAGGCAGGCATCTGTTTAGTGAATGCTTGTTACTGTCACTGATAAAAGCTTATAGTGTTACTACACCCACAATGGTAAAATCAGTCTGTATCTGCAGGAAAGCATGCTTCTTATACTCACTGTGGAACCGAAGGGATTAATTCTCTTCATTGTGTAAAAAGGCTGTTTGATCCTGTCTTCTCTGATCTTCCCCTTCTTGCACTGTCAATCCATCTTTTGATAGTATAGTGCAGGGATCTCCAAACTACGGCCCTTCAGCTGTTGCAGAACTACACGTCCCATGAAGCATTGTAAAACTCTGACATTCACAGACATGACTAGGCATGATGGGAATTGTAATTCCCAACTGGAGGGCCATAGTTTGGAGACCCCTGATATAGTGCCTTAAGGGCACTGTGCACATGCTCAGTTTTTGGTGTGTATTGCTAGAGAGGTTTTTTTTGGGGGGGGGGATGGTGCATGTGAATAGCACAGGGCCAATCAGCACTGTCCAGACAGAGGGCCAGGGATCCTGCAGCCTCATAGGACAGTCAGAGGAGAATGAAAACAGTGCTTGGCCGGTCACTGATAGAAGTTATATGACTTCTATATACCACTGGTGAGAAAAGGTATGTAGCAGTTTATATTTACTAAAATAATTGCATTTCTATGTTCTGTGTACTGTGGGAGACCAGATATAGTGAATGCATGGTAATGGGTTTAGTAACACTTTAAATTTTCAGGTACAAAATCGTCCATTTAAATATATTCCTCTAGAGCAGTGATTATCAAACTCCTGTCCTCAGGACCCACTAACAGGCCAGGTTTGCAAGATAACTGAAATACATGACAGGTGATCTCATTTGCTGCTCAGTGATTGCAGTATTCTAGTCTGCATCTATTCAAGGTAATACTTAAAATCTGACCTGTTAGTGGGTCCTGAGGACAGGAGTTGTGAACCACTGCTCTAGAGCCACAAAGGACAGAAGTCCACTTTGTATGCACCAAATGCTTTTGCATTCCCAGTTATTATCATAAACAAACTGTGCTGCCCATAACCTATATGGAGTGCCGAGCTGTGGGAGGGACCTAGCAGGCCCACCCACTACAGGCTGCCTGGAGGCATAGACAAGATCGTGCACCCTGCACAAGCAGGAAGAGCAGCAGTGACTAGTCTTCTTTAAGGAAGCTCCTGCACAGGGGCAAAGTTTCATGCTCAATTACTGCACAGATCTGAAAGAAATACACCAAGCACACCAAAATACAAGTAAGACTATACATGCCTCTTGTTTTTAGACAATATTTTCTTATCCCAAAGTTCAGCTTTCCAATTAGTGTTTCAAAAAAATAATAAATTTTTTTGCTACTGACAGATTTAACAATTTGTTGTCCGTAACCTTATCTGCTTCATACTAAAACAATGTGCCATTCATGAGATGATGAGCAGCAAGTTGTTAAATTTCTCACAAACAGATTTAATAGCTTGTATAGCCCTAGGGTAATCTTTAATGATTTCAGTAGAGTAATTGAGCTACAATGTACATAAAAAGGCCTGTGAGTTCCTGTACCCAAGGACATCACAACCTACTTTCCGAGTTCTGATAATCAAGTTAGCTACAACATATCCAATCAGGCTTTGTTCTTTTTTTATCTTTAATTACAAATTTGTTTTCTCTACTAAATTATGACTAAACAATATTTATTTTGAATGCGAAAAAATGTCTTTTCTAAGGACAGCTAAAAAAATTGCATACTGTGATGATTATATATTGATTTCAAGTGAAATGAAAAACAGGAAAGTAATTTGAAGAAACTCAAGTGAATACACTGTAGCGGTGCCAGGACGAGGTCATCCAGTGCCCAGAGCAAAGATGGCAAATTGTGACCTCTCCTTCATTGGTTGAAGTAGGGGCTAATAGATGTGTGTGCAATGCTGACACAAAATATGTAATGGCTGTGGTAGTCGCTAAAAGGATGCCAATGGTTGTGGCACACCACAGCGAACTGAAGAGTTTAATAGTGATGCACTTTCTGTCCCACGGTAGAATATGGTGCTAACAATGGCAAGGGAAAAAATTTCCCATCATTGGCATCACTGCAAGAAATAAAATGCCCCTGTGTTGGCCGTGTTACTGGAATCAAATATGCCGCTGAGTCAGCGGTGGTAGGGAAAAAATGCTGCTGTGTCCATATTGTCAGCTCAAAGAGGTCTAATTTGGCATCTGTGTTGCTGGGATAAAGGAGGGGAGTTGCATAGTTGGTAGTGGGGGGGTCTCTGTGGGTGCATTTAATTAAACATTTAATTAAACAAGCCTATTCCTAGACAGTCTGCCTCCATTAGCCATGTCTGCTGGTCAAACCTGCAGCCTGGAAAGCCTCCGTGTAGGCTTGAACCCATGCTGTCTGCCACTGGGAAAGAGGGCTTACGTGATTGGCTGTCTCTTGGTCCAACCTGGAGGGACAGTAGTCTTCTCTCCTGCCCAGGTTCCAATACTGCACTGGGCTGGGGGTGTTACAGTGTTCCCTGAAGAAGTGAGGGAGGTGGAGCATCTGTATCAGTGAGTGGAGTGGCCATACTGAGGAAAGAAGTGTGTTCTCAGTAGGCACTCTCCTTGCTCATGCCTTCAGTAGGCTACTGCTGGAGGGGAGAAATAGCAGAATCCTCCCTCCTGCAGCCATCAAGGCCCTTGGTCTGACCTGAAGGAACAGCAGTCTTCTTTGATAGGTGACGCACTGCCCATCACTCCTGTTAGCAAGGCAGCTGGAGAATGAAGCAGCTGAAAACTCCTAGCATCCCCCATTGTATATAACAACATTGCATCCAGAGCACATGCCCCTTTTGCCCCCCATCTTCTTTCATGCATCAGAAAACTTTTTTTTCTACTATTTGTTTTTTGTTCCATTATTAAGACAGATGTTTCAAAATGTGTTCAGATTTAAAAAAAAATGTTTAATGAATAGACCATAGACCATACTTGCACTAAATGCATTTTTACCAGTTCTGCAAGTATGGTTGGTGGGTGCTGTAAGCACAGCTGTATTACTGTTCACTTTTACCAGAAGCAGGACTTCCACTATCCCTATTCTGTAATGCCTCTGCAGAGTATGTTTTTCCCTTTTCTGCCACATGTACTACCCATTATGGTTCCTACACATATATTCAAATTGTTCAGGTTACATCAGTTTTTACATCAGTATTCAGTTTCGTTTAGATAACTTTACGTCCATTTTTACATCCACCCACCAGCGTCCTAACAAGCATGACTCACCCCTGCTGTCAGCCAAGGATTCCAGGCTGACAGCAGAATGTAAAGAAAGGAGCTGTCAGTGAAAAATAAAAAACACTGCATGCCCCCCCCCCCCCAATCCCTACCAGGCCCTTCTGCTTTCAGACTTCCATAACCACCAAGCCAGGGTTGTGGGGAAGAGGCCCTTGTCCTCATCAACATGGGGGACACAATGTCCCTCCATGTTGAGAGAATTTTTCTGCACCTCGGTTCCTATGTTTTCAAGCATAGTTGAGTCGCTAAAGCCAGCCACATACGGTTCAGAAGGGAATGGCCAAGATTCGAACCATGTATGGGCAGGCTGATTGTACCCAAGTTGATTGATCGATTTAACTATAGTACAACCAGCCTGTTGGGTATTTCTATAGCCACTAGCAATAATCACTCCACGGGAGAACACAATAGCTCCATGGGAGGGATTCAACATCGTCAGTGTTGATGGGGAATTTCGTGATTTTCTTTCCTGCAACCCATGGTTTCCACATCTGAGGTTTGGATTTTTGGCCTCAGTTCTTCCATGAAGACCTTTTCTGGCCAGACTGCGGTAGATGGGAATACCTGTGGTTTCTGTCAGTTATGTGCTGATGGCACTGCCATGCATCTTCCGACATCGAAGGGAAGTAAGCATGATGTGTCTTTAACCTGCAGTCTCCTTGGCCGACCACTGTGTCTGTGGTTTTCAAAGTTGCCTGTTTCTTTGTGCTTCTTCAAACAGCACATCTTGAAACCTCAGTCTGCTTTGAAATCTTTGTCTGGGAGAGATATTGCTGTTGCAGCATAACTACCTTGTATATTGTTGTCAGTCTTGCCATAGTGTATGGCCTGTGACATGAAACTGTCTTCCACAACCTCACCTTAGTAGCAGAGTTTGGCTGTTCCTCACTCAGTTGTAAGCCTCCTACACCTCTATTTCTGTTTTATTTAATATATAATTATTATATATGTAGCCAGGTGCTGGCTAACTGTGCCTGTGTCATTGTGGGACATTCTGTAACGTCAGCTGCAGTGAGCCTGTTTCCCTCTAGTGCTCAGCCTGGACACTGTGTCATCATCTTCTGAATTCAGAGTAAGCAGAAATCACAGCTGAAAGCAAGGGATCATGGGATATGTGGTCTGAGGAGCCAGGCTTTGCATTGGAGCCAGATTGCTGCAGGCTACAAGTTTCAGCCTCCTGGGAGAGAGAGAAGAATGGTGGGTGAGGACATTAATAGCCTGGTCTGAGCAGAGTCTTTCTCCTGGAACCGCAGCCTTCAGCTGAGAACAGGGACCTGGCCACTCCAGGGGATGCGAGCAGGCACCGCGGCCAAGACAGCGTGGAGAGTCTTCAGGCGAGTGAGCAAGCAGGTCCACCATTGCCAGCTCCCTGTCGGGTGAGTGACTGTTGCGGTTACTCTCATCGTCACCGCTACAGTTACAGCAGAATCCCAGCGTCGCTAGGTGCAGGGCCAGGCACCCTTCACTGGTTGCATATTCCGTAACAGCCTGTTTCGGGACATCCTATTCCCTTGAGACTTGGTATCATCAGGATTGGTGAGCGGGTAGAAGCCCACCCTTTGTACACGCTACAAAAACACTGCATACAGACTCATTTATTCCATCTCTTTACATTAAAGCCTCAAAAAGGAAACACTTTGCTATTTTCTGTTGCTGGTCGTCATTGCACAGCAGTCCTTCTGGGCCCTTATTAAGCTAGCTGAAGACACCAAACATCTACATCACAAGGACTCCTCCACACTCCTCTTCTCCCCCCACTTAAAGGACTCTTGGCACAATATCTGCACACTTTAAGGGGAACTATACTAATTGTAACTTGTTGTTTTATAATTGTGCCACAAAGTTTGTTGGGCCTGTGGCATTAGGATTTGAAGGGAACAGTCTGACATAAAAGGTCATTCTCTTCTCTTTTATACCTGGGGTCATAGGTTCTTCCAGGACCTACTGGTTACTACTGTTTGACTTATTGGGATTTTCTTTGCATTGCATATTTACCAAGAGTAAGAGTTTAACACTGAAATCAACTGTGTTTTCTCTTTTTAAATCATGTTGAAAACAGAAACTACCCAAATGACCCTGATCCAAAGTTTACATACCCTGGAGATTTTGTCCTGATTACAAGCACACAAGTTGACACAAAGGGGTTTGAATTGCTATCAAAGGTAACCATCCTCACCTGTGATCTGTTTGCTTGTAATTAGTGTGTGTGTATAAAAGGTCAGTGAGTTTCTGGACTCCTGACAGAGCCTTGCATCTTTCATCCAGTGCTGCACTGACGTTTCTGGATTTTATTCATGGGGAAAGCAAAAGACTTGTCAAAGGATCTGCGGGAAAAGGTAGTTGAACTGTATAAAACAGGAAAGGGATATAAAAATATATCCAAGGAATTGAGAATGCCAATCAGCAGTGTTCAAACACTAATCAAGAAGTGGAAAATGAGGGGTTCTGTTGAAACCAAACCACAGTCAGGTAGACCAACTAAAATTTCAGCCACAACTGCCAGGAAAATTGTTCGGGATGCAAAGAAAAACACACAAATAACTCCAGGCGAAATACAGGACTCTCTGAAAACATGTGATGTGGCTGTTTCAAGATGCACAATAAGGAGGCACTTGAAGAAAGATGGGCTGCATGGTCAAGAAAGAAGAAAGCCATTACTACGCAAATGCCACAAAGTATTCCACTTACAATGTGCCAAACAGCACAGAGATAAGCCTCAAACCTTCTGGCACAAAGTCATTTGGAGTGATAAGACCAAAATGTAACTTTTTGGCAACAACCATAAACGCTACATTTGGAGAGGAGTCAACAAGGCCTATGATGAAAGGTACACCATTCCTACTGTGAAACACGGAGGTGGATCGCTGATATATTATGGCAAGATAAATATTGATGGCAAGATAAATGCAGTATGTTATCAAAAAATACTGGAGGAACATTTGCATTCATCAGCCAGGAAGCTGCGCATGGGATGGACATTCCAACATGACAATGATCCAAAACACAAGGCCAAGTTGACCTGTCATTGGCTACAGCAGAATAAAGTGAAGGTTCTAGAGTGGCCATCTCAGTCTCCTGACCTCAATATCATTGAGCCACTCTGGGGAGATCTCAAGCATGCAGTTCATGCAAGACAGCCCAAGAATTTACAGGAACTGGAGGTTTTTTGCCAAGAGGAATGGGCAGCTTAACCATCTGAGAAGATAAAGAGCCTCATCCACAAATACCACAAAAGACTTCAAGCTGTCATTGATGTTAAAGGGGGCAATACACAGTATTAAGAACTGGGGTATGTAAACGTTTGATCAGAATCATTCAGGTAGTTTCTGTTATCATTATGATTCAAAAAAGAGTAAACACAGTTGATTGATAATAAATGGCTTCAGCCAAACACTAACCATGAGTGAAAAAGTTTTTGTGTTATCATTCATATTCTCTGAAAAATGGCCAAGAAATCATAAATTCTGCCAGGGTATGTAAACTTATGAGCACAACTGTGTATATCTATATAAGTGACAACACTGAAGAAATAACACTTTGCTACAATGTAAAGTAGTGAGTGTACAGCTTATATAACAGTGTAAATTTACTGTCCCCTAAAAATAACTCAACACATGCCATTAATCTCTAAACCGCTGGCAAAAAAAGTGAGTAAACCCCTAATTGAAAATGTCCAAATTGGGCCCAAAGTTTCAATATTTTGTGCGGCCACCATTATTTTCCAGCACTGCCCTAACCCTCAACCCAGTTCACCAGAGCTTCACAGGTTGCCACTGGAGTCCTCTTCCACTCCTCCATGATGACATCACAGAGCTGGTTGATGTTAGAGACCTTGCGCTCCTCCACCTTCCGTTTGAGGATGCCCCACAGATGTTCAATAGGGTTTAGGTCTGGAGACATGCTTGGACAGTCCATCACATTTGAAAAGGTGCATCGGAAACACTGCGCTAACAAGTGGAAACAGGGGAAGCAGCTACATACGGTCTGACAAAAACAATGGATAAATAAAATTAAAAATGTAGCGCATAATGAATAAGTGTATAATCAAAGACAAAGAAATTCCTTGTTTGTACTTCAATCTGAAAAAGTAATAGTGAAACATCAACCAAATGGCATGTGATAAACATAAAGTCAATCAATACATTTATATATGGGGGATATAATGTCCCAATGCACAAAAATATGGATGTGCTCCAGAGGGTGATGGTATTCAAATGGTTGGCAGAAGTTTGACTTCACAGAGAAAGGACACATCAACCAGATGAGACGATCATGGAAAGGATGTTATGTAAAAACTCTTACCAGATCCCGTGGATTCCCGTGTCAGCGACAGGGAATCGCATGAGCAGTGTGCCACCAAGGGCGTGGAAAGGGACGTCCTGTCACTCCAATCCTCTAGGCTGGACTCTGCATGGATCTCCGGAGACCACCAGGTAGGTCCTCACAGCAGGCAACCAGGATGTGGGTCAGACGAGCAAAGACATCACTTGTGGAGCGGTAGTAAACACTTGACCTCATTCAGAAGGTATGTGGAAAGAAAAAATATGCCTCCACATGGTGCAGATAAAAAAGGGGGTGTTTTTTGTTTCTAAAAAAACTTTTTACAATAAAAACGTGATCACAATGAAATAAAAAGAGTGGGCAACATGGAGGATGATAAATGGGCCCGACGCGTTTCCACCTAAGGGTCTTCAACAGGGGCATAGGGCATTATAGGACATTATATCCCCCATATATATATTTATTGATTGACTTTATGTTTATCACATGCCATTTGGCTGATGTTTCACTATTACTTTTTTCAGTTTGAAGTACAAACAAGGAATTTCTTTGTCTTTGATTATACACTTATTCATTATGCGCTACATTTTTTATTTTATCAGTCCATTACATTTACCCTCAGCTTTTTTAGCAAGGCAGTGATCATCTTGGAGGGAGGGGATCATGCTCTGCTTCAGTATGTCACAGGACATGTTGGCATTCATGGTTCCCTCAATGAACTGTAGCTCCCCAGTGCTGACAGCACTCATGTAGCCCCATACGATGACATTCCCACCACTATACTTGTCTTTGTACTCCTTACCTGGTTACCGCCACACATGCTTGACACCATCTGAACCAAATAAGTTTATCTTGGTCTCATCAGACCACAGGACATGGTTCCAGTAATCCATGTCCTTAGTCTGCTTGTCTTCAGCAAACTGTGGGCTTTCTTGTGCATCATCTTTAGAAGAGGCTTCCTTCTGGGACGACTGCCATGTAGACCAATTTGATGCAGTGTGCGGTGCATGGTCTGAGCATTGATAGGCTGACCCCCCACCCCTTCAACCTCTGCAGCAATGCTGGCAGCACTCATACGTCTATTTCCCAAAGACAACCTCTGGATATGACGCTGAGCACGTGCACTCAACTTCTTTGGTCAACCTTGGTGAGGCCTGTTCTGAATGGAACCTGTCCTGTTAAATTGCTGGTCTTGGCCACCGTGCTGCAGCTCAGTTTCAGGGTCTTGGCAACCTTCTTATAGCCTAGGCCATCTTTATGTAAAGCAACAATTCTTTTTTTCAGATTTTCAGAGAGTTCTTTGCCATGAGGTGCCATGTTGAACTTCCAGTGGCCAGTATGAGAGAGTGAGATACCAAATTTAACACACCTGCTCCCCATTCACACCTGAGACTTTGTAACACTAATGAGTCACATGACTCTGGGGAGGGAAAATGGCTAATTGGGCCCAATTTTGACATTTTCACATAGGAATGTACTCACTTTTGTTGCCAGCGGTTTAGACATTAATGGCTGTGTGTTGAACTATTTTGAGAGGACAGCACATTTACACTGTTATACAAGCTGTTCCAATGTAAAGCATTGAGTGTACAAAGTGTCATTTCTTCAGTGCTGACACATGAAAAGATATAATAAAATATTTACAAAAATATGAGGGATGTACTCACTTTTGTGGAAAATCAATAAAAACGGAGGACGCACTGGCCTAGTGCATTATCCAATGACAGATTTATTAGAGATAAAATATAGCTACTCACAAACATAGCTAGTGTAAGTGCTCATCCAGCCACTGCATGTGGCTACAGTGTCCCAGCTTTGCAAAGCCTCTAGCTTGAGGTGGACCTCACCAGGGTCCCTGCTGGCTGGCACGTTTCAAAGGTATGTCCTTCTTCATCAGAGCCAAATAACAAAGGCTGTATGATCCTTTGTTGTTTGGCTCTGATGAAGAAGGACATACCTTTGAAACACATCAGCCAGCAGGGACCTTGGTGAGGTCCTTCTCAAGCTAGAGGCTTTGGCAAAGCTGGGACATTGTAGCCACATGCAGTGGCTGGATGAGCACTTACACTATTTATGTCTATATATTATCTCTAATAGAATTGTCTTTAGATAATGCACTAGGCCAGGGCGCCCTCTGTTTTTATCTATTTTCCAGCTTCTGTCTTGGCTGAGGGACCTCTGGCCTAGCCGCCTGAAGATTGCAGATAGCTATTCTAAGCATCCAGGACACTGACAATCCCAAGTACAGAAACTGACTGATACTACAGGCAGCTACACAGAATTCAGGAAACCGTGAGTACCTGCTTTCTGGGCCTAGAGACTTTTTTTGGACTCATTTGAGAAAGATTTTCCTTTGTCGATTCAGAACTATACTTCTGCTGAGGAGCCCCTATTTATTACCAGTTTACCTTCACTTTAAAGGGGGTGTCTTTACCCTGAAGGAATAGTTCAGATTAAGTGTCCTCTACTGCAAGTTGTTAAAGTTTATTGGAGTATCCCTAGGCTCCCTCTCACCCTATCCCCATTCTCTAACAAAATAAAAAACACAAAAAAGACATGCACAGCCTGTTTTCTGCCTTGAGTGAATGGGCAATACCTGTGCTTGGCTGTTGTGTGCCTATCAGGGAATAAAATCTGGAACCAAACAGCCAGAACAGTCCCGCCTCTGCACTACATATGATGTTAGTGTAAGGCTAGCCAGTTAGCTGTGTTGGAAGGGTAAAACAAGGTAGTTGGCCTTGGGTGACGAGAGAGATGAATCCAGCCCTATTCACCAGAGATGAGCTTCTTCTCTCTATTCAGGAGGGCGATGCCTTGAATATAAATGACAGTAAATGCAATTGTTTATATAAGCTTTACTAGCAGATTTGTTAGCATTTGAAAGTATCTCTGTGACAGCATCAATATACTGGTTAATATTTATAAAGTATAAATTTGTGTGCTAATCTAATTATGGTAAAATATGTGCTTCGTTATCTTGTAGCAAAATGTGGCTATCATCATAAATAAAACTTACTGGCTATAAATCTGACATCACATTGTCCAAATAAGAATAGCTGTAACATTAACATTAGAGCAAACTGGAAATGAAAAATTCCTTTTTCTGGAGAATGATGAAAGTAGGCTGGCGCAATTTTTCCATTGAAGTAAACACTGCCTTGAAAAATGAGTTCAGCAAATGCAGACATAAGCAAGATCTACAATGGGCTGATGAGACTGAAATAAATGACTCCGTGCCAAAGAGTTCAACCTTTCCCCTGCAACATGTGCTGTGTATTCTGCAGAAGTAATAAATTATAAAGGTGTTTTTAGAGAGAGCAGTGACCGAATTCTGTATTGGACTCCTAAAATAGAGCCCCCTTTATTAGTTTTTTTTTTTCCATAAAATTTTTATTGAAGTATAAAACGTATGGTATTAGTTTTTGATTCTGTCTGGCCAAGTGTGTATAATGAAAATAGGGAAAATATTAGGAGATAACATTTGGAGATGATGTATGCAGAATATGGTATTTCATACTATCCTTGAAAAACGGGGGAAAACTGCTTTACTAATAGGTAATCAATCAATGCACTCCCAATGGCTTAGAACCACTGTACATGATCTACAGTCACAAAATCCATTTAAAGGATAAGTTCACCTTAAAAAATAAAAATAAATAAATGCAGATTTTTTTTTTTCTGGTAAAAAAAATGTGCATTTATTTATTTTTGGAACCTATAAAGCATTGCACCAGTGATCAGCAGATCACTGATGCCATGCAAGTCTTCTATAGATCTTTCTGTCTATCTGTGTACCCGTACATCCCATGCGGGCAAGTAGATACACTGACCGGAATTATCAATGAACTACCACGAGACTTCACAGCCCCATGGTAGTTCATTGAGAACTGCAAACTGACAGCCGCAAATGTTGGGGGGTTGTAGTTCATTCACAGACACAGAGCTGTGCGAATGAATTACGTGGTTTGCGGAGTCCCGCGCGGGAGCACAGATTCAAAAAAGTGACAGCTAGTACGGGCAACTTCTCCCTGTACTGCTGTCACAGGGAGGGGGCGGGGATTGGGCTGGAGCTGCAGCATTGTGAACATGTTTACGTGTTCCACCCTAAAAATCGGTGGAACGTGCAACATGTTCCCAAAGGTGAACATATCCTTTAAAATGCAACAGCTAAGTTCTTATGTAACAATGTCTTATTTTGACTGTACTTGCATTGCTAGGTTCCTTCCTGATTGGTTGTGCTGTAAAGATTTTTTTTTATAGTTATACTATCTGCCAGCCTCTGTGGAAGTATAGAGTGTTATGTACTAGGAGTCTAATATGGACTAATTGCATTTTTGACAGCTTTTCAATCACTGATGAGTTCCCAGCATGATGAGTCCGATTGCACTGTTTAATACCTGGAACATGCTTATGGAAAGCTCTTTGCCTGTTTAGATTCTCCATGTGAGTTCAGAGCCTGAAGTCTCAGCCTTTTGGAACTGAGAGTGAGAACTACTGACTCTTGTTAAGGACCTAACCCAAGTGGCTCTTGCTGAGGAAAAGAGGGCGGGGAACCATGGAGCCATACTAGAACCTCCACTGGTCTGATGTCTGCAGTGATAGTCCTGGTACAAAGAAAATATACTGCAGAAACCTGTTTTGTGAAAGCTTCTTCAGCCTGCTGTGAGAGTAGATCGGTGCAGTTAAGTCTAAGCATCTATTCAGAGGTTGAACTTTGGATTTTCCACCCATCCCCCAAGTTCTATGAAAAACCTAGAACTTTAATGCCTTTTTAAATATCTGAGTCCATGAAAATACTTGGAGACCAGGCTGTTAACTTTTTAAAGGAATTTGCATTCTACGGGAATTTACCCCAGAGCTTAGTGAATGTGCTGAAGTTTAACAAAGTACCCAATCATGTGCAAGGAAAATAAAAAAATAGCATTGTACATGACGGGATGATGGAAGTCAGCAGAGCTTCACCTCATTAATTAATTCACTTGCAAATTAAAAAGACTATTTACTTGCAGTAAATCAACCCCAAGGTGTCCTCAATCGGATGTCCCACTTCTTAAAGAGGAATTGCAGTCTGCTCACATAATTTGTAATAAAAACATCTTTGCATTCTGAAGCTTCCCTCCAACCACTTTGCATATTATTTTATATATACTGTGATTCTGTACTTTCCAAATATGCTGCAGAAATCTCCCTCCACTGCATCTATTTTAACTGTGGGCAGCTGAAGCTGCTGCCTGTTCACTTCCTGGATTTACACAGACACAGAGGCACACCGTCAGCTCTGCAACTCTCATTGGCCCTCTTATGACTCATCCCTCCTCCCAGGAAGTGGGCTGTATAAGGTATTTACTGGCACAAAAAAAAATGTTTTGCTATCCAAAGTTAAAACAACAAGGGCAGAAGAATTAATAGATGGAAAGTTGAAAAAATGACTGGAGGTCCGCTTTAAAGTGGTTGTAAACTGCTGGGTGTCTTTTTTTTTTTTTTTTTTCTGACCTGCAAGGTAAAGCCATAATGTGCTAGTCTGCATCATGTACTAGCACATTATGTGAAACTTACCTGAAAATGAAGCCTTCTAGCGATGCGCTGGAGGCCACTTCTATCTTCACCCATCTTCCTTCTGGGTCCACAGACTCTGGCTGTGTGACTGGCCGGAGCCGTGATGAGATCACTCCCGCGCATGCCTGTTTAGGAGATATTTACAGTACCTATAGGTAAGCCTTATTATAGGCTTACCTATAGGTACAAGTAAAAGATTGAAGTTTACAACCGCTTTAATACAAGATTCAAGTTTACAGCCACTTTAACTACCACTCCTTATGCACACTGGACGTTAAAATAACGTTGAAAAAAGCGTTGCTTTGCAGTGAGTTTTTCAACGTTTTTCAATGTTTTTGCAATAGCATTTGTAGCATTTATTAGCGTTTCTCCGGGTTAGCGTTTTTTGTTTTTTAATTTTTTTAATGGATAAAAAACACTAAACGCTGGTGAGCTGCGTTTTTGAGCACTTATTGGCGTTTATCAGCGTTTTTTGACATTAGAGCGTTTTTACAGCTGAAAAACTCCTCTCAGAACCCACTAGTTTTGGGGTTTTTTAACAGCCAAAAAACGCCCCAGGTAAAAACTGCTGATAACAGCCTATGTGTGCATGGACACATAGAATAACATGAGCAGTTTATTGACTGGAGAAAAAAACGTCTAAAGCCAAAAACAGCAGCTATAAAAATGTCCAGTGTGCACGTCCAGTGTAGGCACAGCCAGAGAAATTTGTACAGTAAAAGACCCCTTCTCAGTCTCTAGTTACACAGGTTTATTTATTTTATTGGCCAGAATTTTTATTTATTCTGCCCATTGACTTTATGTCCAAAAGCTCCTTCCCTGAACACAATTCTTCTGCTTTCAGGAGATGGAGCTTTGACTGCCTCTAAACTCTTCTGCTCCTAAACACCTCTAAAAGCCTGTGGGGTTGATTTACTAAAACCTTTTAAGGTGAGACTTCTTATACTGGGCCATCGGTACTTCAGTGCAATGGAACAAAACTCTCCAGGGCTCCAGAAGTATCTCCTGTCCTGTTATGTCCTGGATAACATAAGCTATTCTTTCCCCTAAAATATTTGTTCTAGGGCAGGTCCACCACATGTGTGCAAAAAGGTTCCAGGTGCATCGCACCCCCTCCAAAACACAAGCGATGCCTCCGCCCCAAATCTCCTCACTCTTACCGGAGTCACAAGCCATCTCGCCATCTCACAGTGGCAGCAATTGATGGGCACAGTGGCTGTGTTTGATGGCACAGTGGCTGCGTTTGATGGGCACAGTGAGGCCCATCAAAAATGTTTTTTTCAGAGTTTTTAAGTTTGTGCCCCCCCAAAAAATTTTGAGCACCAGCCGCCAGTGGATACCGGGATGATAACCACTTGAAGTCCAGCGACACCTGGGTAAGTTTCTGGTCCAGAAATGGTTGATTATGTCTCTCAACTACAGTGTTTCCTTTTTCACCCAACAAATAAAATACAAGTAATAATTTTTCCCCGGTGAGAAATAATTAATATGAATTAAAAAAAATCGAAACTGCCTACATGTCCTATCCCATATCTTAAACACATTTTTGGTGAGTGGATTAGTGCTTCTATTTAATTCTCTAAAACTTTGTGGAATCCATATTGTCATCTCTAGACCTGGCTTTACTCTGTGCCACCTCAGTCCCAACCCAACTTTTATTTGTTTCATTTTGAACCCAATTAATCATTATTTACTGCTTTTAAAATCTGACAAACCTATTCCACCTTCCCCTTTTGCCTTAACCAACACAGCATAAGGGATCCTTGGGAGTTTATGTGACCATATGAATTTCAATATACTGTATGTATTGGCGTATAACACTCACTTTTTCACCATGAAAATCGGGTGCAAATAGCGTGTGCGTGTTATACGCCAATACTTTAACCACTTCCCTACCCACATATAGTCATATGACGTCCTGGGATTCCCGGCTGTCTTAACCCCTTCACTGCCTGTCACATTTACACAGTAATCAATGCAATTTTATAGCATTGATCGCTGTATAAATGTGTATGGTCCCAAAAATGTGTCAAAAGTGTCCGATGTGTCCGCCATAATGTCGCAGTCACGAAAAAAAATCGCGATCGCCGCTAAAAAAATAAATATATTTTTTTAAAAAATGCCATAAATCTATCCCGTATTTTGTAGACGCTATAACTTTTGCGCAAACCAATCGATATACGCTTATTGCGATTTTTTTTTTACCAAAAATATGTAGAAGAATACGTATCAGCCGAAACTGAGGAAAAAATGTGTTTTTTTTTTTAAAAATTGGGATATTTATTATAGCAAAAAGTAAAAAATATTGTGTTTTTTTTCAAAATTGTCGCTCTTCTTTTGTTTATAGCGCAAAAAATAAAAACCGCAGAGGCGATCAAATACCACCAAAAGAAAGCTCTATTTGTGGGGAAAAAAGGACGTCAATTTTTTTTGGGTACAACGCTGCACGACCGCGCAATTGTCGTTTAAAATGTGACAGCGCTGAAAACTAAAAATTGGCCAGGGAAGGAAGGGGGTGAAAATGCCCTGTATTGAACCGGTTAATTACCCAAACCCAAGATTAACCATGCCGAAAGTCTTGGAGGAACTAAACCATTATGGGGATCTGTCAAATTTCAAAATCGATGCAACTAAGTCAGACATGTTGAATATTTCAGTCTCAAGAAAAGAACAGAAGGCGATACAACCCACATTCTCTTTCACATGGCATAGGAAGGAACTCAGATACCTAGAAATAAAACTGCTGGCTTCATTTAGTGACTTATATAAATCTAATTACATTTTGCTACTTAAATCAGTTAAAGAGGAGTTGAATTCCCTCAGACATAGACCGATCTTGTGGCTGGGAAGAATTAACACAATTAAAATGAGAATACATACCAATATGCTTTATACATTCCAGATGCTTCCAATAGCATTACTGCAAATGTATTTATTTTAGGAAATTAAGATCAATTACCGTATTTATCGGCGTATAACACGCACAGGCGTATAACATGCATATTCATTTTAAGAGGGGAATTTCAGGAAAAAAAATTACATTTTAAATAAGGAGCTTTGAAGCAAAATAAGGGTCAGTGCCCATCTGCAGTCTCACCATTGCCATCAATGCAGCCTCATCAGTCCACATCAATGCAGCCCCCATTGCCATCAATGCAGCAGCCTCACCATTGCCTTCAATGCAGCCTGATCGATGTCAATCTGCAGCCTAGGGGGGACAGTGAGGGGGGCGGGATGAGCGCCGACAGATTACATACAGTGAGAATCTCCTATGATAGACAGAGCAGTGGTCCAATGGCGGCCCAGGAGAAGGGACTTCCTATTACAGAGGCCGCCAAGTAAACAGGAGATTCTCACTGTATGTAATCTGAGGGCACTCGTCCCGCCCCCCTCCTTGTCCCCTCCGAGGCAGCTAAAATTAAAGAGTACGTCTTCTGCATACGCGGCAACCTTGCACTCTCCATGTCCGACTCTTACCCCTTTTATGTTTACATTCACCCAGATCAAAGCTAACAAAGGTTCTAAAGGCAGAACAAATAACAGGGGGCAAAGACACCCCTGTCTTGTTCCATTAAACAACTCAAAAGATTGAGATAAGCGGCCATTTATCTGCACCTGCATTTGCCGAGGGATGTAGTATAACACTGTTATCCATTGCATCATTCTTGGCCCGATGTCAAGATGTTTCAAAGTTGCCAGCATGAATCCCCAGTCTACCCTGTCACAAGCTTTTTCAGTGTGCAGTGATAGTAGTAGAACTGGGGAGCCATCTCTTCTGACACTATGCATCAATAAAAGTGTCTTAAGGGAGTTATCTTACCCCTCCCGGCCTGAGGCAAATCCTAACTGATTTGTGTGAATCCATTATGGCATCAGAGGTTTTAATCTATCCGCTAATATTTTGGCATAGATCTTAGTATCTATGTTTAAAGGTAATTTCAGCCTATATAAGTAAAGAAAACAAAAAACCGCACTCAGCCTTATACATGTGAATGGCAATGTGATAAGAAAAAATGTATATTTAAACAGTCCATATAGTGCCTTAATAGTCCAAGATTATAAGTGAATTCAAATCTTCAAAGATCAGTCAAAGTTGATAGGTGCACAAACGGATCAGATGGAACAGCAAATAGTATATAGAATGCTTGCCAGATGGCAAGCCAAATCAAACGAGTGGCTTAAACCCAGCCTGGGCCTTTAGGGAACCAATCCAGGTGCATATGAGCAATACTTCCACTCGTAAAGAATAAACGTGAATCCAAACGAATTTATCCCAAAAAATTTAAAAAAACATAGTGTAATATTGTCAAAAAATGGGGAAAAAAAGAGAAAGGAAAGCCCTTACACAGTGATGAATCATAGAGGATCATATAAAACACCCAGTGCCCATAAACACACAAAGGGTCTCTGTGCAAGTGACATAAATAAATAAATAATGGAAATGAACCCAATGGTGAGTATAACAGGAAGCATGCAGAGTGACTGCTTACCAGATATTAATGGAATAAGGTAAATAAAACAGCAACCATCGGATAGTTGAATGGTAGAGATAAACACAAAGTGCCGCAAACCACACCAATTTCCTGCTTACCAGATGGAAGCCTTGGATAGACACACTGACACAGTTAGGGAAACAACCTCCTTAACCGGGCACTGTACGCCAATCACGTCCGTCTTAACCAAAGCCCCACGGTATTGATTTTGATCTATCTCATCGAATGCACAGAGGTAAGGGAAATTACTGCGAACAGCTTGAAATTCTTCCTGTGAGATGTGACCATCACCATCTTCATCAAAAAGCCTAAACACAGAAGTTGTAGCAATCAGGCGCTTGCGGCACACTCCATATAATTAAAAACAGCATCAAATGCAGAATTTTGGCCACTAGAGACCGGCACTATCCTGGGCATATGTACATGGACAAGCTCAGAGGTAGATGTCTTTCAGATGTCTTTCATCCAATTGGTATACAAGGGGACACTTAAACATAGATGTATTCAGCGTGTGTCACTCTCTTGATGGTCTCCTGTGAACACGTTTGGATTCACGTTTATTCTTCACGAGTGGAAGTATTGCTCATATGCACCTGGATTGGTTCCCTAAAGGCCCAGGCTGGGTTTAAGCCACTCGTTTGATTTGGCTTGCCATCTGGTAAGCATTCTATATACTATTTGCTGTTCCATCTGATCCGTTTGTGCACCTATCAACTTTGACTGATCTTTGAAGATTTGAATTCACTTATAATCTTGGACTATTAAGGCACTATATGGACTGTTTAAATATAAATTTTTTCTTATCACATTGCCATTCACATGTATAAGGCTGAGCGCGTTTTTTTGTTTTCTTTACTTATATTTGGTGTACCCCACTTTTAACCGCAGCATATCCACTCCATATCAGCGCAGTTTTTTCTTTTTCTTTTTAATTTCAGCCTATAGCTTGTGGGCAATGATGGAGCCTTACCCTCTTGTATTATAATTAAAATATATGCTAGTAAAGACTCTATACGCATATGTACTCCTCCAGTTAGCAAATTCAAATACTCGCACAGTCAAGGGAGCAATTGCCTTTGAAATTTTTTATAATACATAATCGTATACCCATCTGGACTGGGATTCTTTCTAGGTGCCTTACTAAAATCTAGTGCCTGCAAGTATTGTTGCATCATTACATTACTCTTTTCCTTCACAAGGTTCCTTTCATTTTGACTTACATGATATAGTCTACTATATCCACTTGAAGACCACTTAACTGCAACTAGATGCCATAACCCCAGTATTAAAATGTATTAGCCGCTGAATAACTTTAGAAGCGGCGGAGGGGTCAGTTCCCCCTCCCACTGCTTTCCAGTGGTTCTCGGGCTTACCTAACTCATCGGGAAGCCCAGGAACCGATTCAGCGGTGGCTGGCCACAGGGCCACTGACGGGGCCCCCTTCATCCACACCCTCAACCCCACCACTGGCCCCACCCCCTGCCTTAAGATCCAGAGAAAGAGCTGATAGGGTTGGAAAGGGGTTAATGATGCCAAGAGGTGCCCATGTCTTACTTTGTAAACTTACAATCTGTTTATTTATGTGCAGATCAGAGCCCCCTCCTCCATCATATCACAGCCCCCTCCATCACCTGCCCCTTTTACTTGTAAATAAAAAGTGTCAGAAGAGGCCTGGTCCCTAAAGTGTTACTAAACCCACAACAGTAAAATCATTCTGTACATGAAGTAAAGCATGCTTGTTATACTCACTGTGGATCCTAAAAGGGTTAATCCTCTGCTGTATTGATTTGTATTGTAAGTGTACTGTCTCCCCTCATGTTGTAAAGTGCTCCACAAACTGTTGGTGCTATATAAATCCTGTATAATAATAATAATATTATTGCTGGAAAGTGTTTTATTTTCTTGGCAGAGTGCATGTGATCAGCACAGGGCCAATCAGCACTGTCCAGACAGAGGGTCAGGGGTCCTGGATCCAAATAGGATAGCTCAGTGCAATATGAAAACTCCTCCTACAAGCTTTAACCAGGAACTGATAGAAGTCATAAAAATGCTATATACTGCTAATGAGAAAAGGTATTTAGCAGTTGATTTTTACTAAAATAATTGCATTTGCATGTTCTATGTACTGTGGGAGACCAGATGTAGTGAATGCAGGGTCCAGGGTTTAGTAACACTTTAAGTGGATTTAGTCACTGCCTTTTTTTTTTTCCCCTCAGCGCCCTCACCAGCCACTTCCTAGGTTTATTTCCCCATATGATCTCTTTCTTTATTAACAATGACAAATGCATCTAGTTTCTTGCTACATATACTAAAATGGCTATTTCGCTGTTTATCTGGAGTAACACTTTCATTGATCTGAGTTCTATGCATCCCAGAACAGCTAATTCTTCTTCTTGTTGATAAAATTCCACATTGCGGGACCTTCCTGTAACACTTGGATGTAAGTGGTTGAGACGATAGTGGTCTCAGAGGCACTTTTTGCAGAAGATCAGGGGTGGGGCAGAGGGAGGGGGGTAGGGGATGTGGTGCTGCTTCAGTGGACATTTTAAGTAGACTATTTTTTTCCTTGCTCCCTCTCCTCCTGCATGTCCAATACATTTGTTGCCAGATCCAGCAGGGGAACTCACAGGAAGGGCATATGGGATTTGGAAAGATTGCCTTTTTACCTCCACACTAATTTGTGTGTAAGCCCTATGATCTCCTAAAGTTAACATTTTCCTCCTGACATCTAAAAATAACTTGAATTGTTAAACACTACACTATTACTGCAGTTTAAATCTTCCTAGTGCTATAAATCATCTGGATAGGTTCATACTGATCTTATCTACTTGAAACAAACTTCTGTAATCTATCTCTTCACCAGGGCACAGTAACTAATTTCTGCAAAAACACTTTAGAAATAAACAAAACTCAGCAAAAAAAAAGTCTGTAGTTAAGAGCATGCTTTACAGTGGTATAGGTGGCTTTGGACTTGTGTTTTGCTGCTGAAATAAATTTGAGTATGTGTACATCGGGATTTGTTTTTTCCGCTTGACATATATCTGTGCAAATGTACATGGGTATTTGTGTTTTGCTGTTGACATACAATATGTATTCTACATGGGCATTTGTGTTTTGCTGCTGACATATCTACTTTACATGGGCATAAGTGTTTTGTTGCTGACATATGTACTCTACATGGGCATTCGTGTTTTTTTGTTTTGCTGCTGACATATGTACTCTACGTGAGCATTTGTGTTTTGGTGCTGTCATGCGTAGTGTTCATGGGCATAAGTGTTTTGCCTATGACATATGTACTCTACATGGGCATTTTTGTTTTGCTGCTGACATGTATTTTGTACATGAACATTTGCATTTTGCTGCTGACATGCGTAATGTAAATGGGCATATGTGTTTTGCTGCTGACTTACAATTTGTGATGGGTTTGTAAGAGTGCTGGAACATGGTGTTTGAATTTTGAATTGCATAGAGAATTTGTAATTTGCATTTATTGTTGCTTTTACCATGCATGTGTTTTAATTACCTATTATTTATTTGATCATTTAATGAATACCTTTCTTTTGTGTTGCACTGTGCACTAATGTTGGTACTGTTTATGCTTGGATTTTAAAGTTTTTATACACCTATTTATTTATCGATTAATTTTTTATTTTTTTTATTTTTTTTTGGTTTTGTGTGGACATCTGTTTTTTATGTTTTATTTGTGTATGTGTATACATAAGGAAAATAAGGAAAACATTTAAACTTAATAATAAGTATCTGACATAACTCACATAAAGAGTGTGGGCAATGATGGATTGTCAATACTGCGATCCCCCAAGTGCAGCATAAACCTAAAGTCTTGTACACACTATCAGATTTTCTGCTGATTTTTTCCTTCAGATTTACCAAAACCATATAATATGAGGTCAAACCTTAGGAGTTTCAATTTGTATGCAATCAGGCAGGCCCTTGCACTACATGGTTTTGGTAAATCTGAAGACAAAAATCAGCAGAAAAATTGATAGTGTGTATGGGGCTTTACATGCATATATAAATTGCACTCGACATATATATTTCTGCATAACTTTGGGATTAATCATGTAAATATTTATTATATTATTATATATTATATTTATCATGTATAGTATTTGGTTATTCGAGCATTGATGAACTAAGTAGAAATTAATCTGCCATAACTAAATATTTGCCTTTGGCAGGTTCTCTTTTTAATTGTTTCTTTGTTTTAGGCTAAAAAAAAAAACAAAAAAACTTTTTTGATCTCATAAATAGCAAACACTTTAAAGCGGAGTTTAACTCTAAACCAAAAATGTAAAATATTGCAGCTTTCCAATCATTAGATGTGGTGGCTTCATTAGTTTTCTTTTTTTGGGTTTTTTTCCCTCTGTTTTCACTTGGTGATCTGGCCGGTAGCACACTACCTGTGTTAAAGTGCCCCCACTTTAAATGAAGAAGAACAGGGGGCACATCAAACAGCAGCATTGGCAGTCTTTGGGGGGTGGGGGGTGTTAAATGTAATAGCAGATTTAACCCTTTCGCTGCCAGGTCCATACGGTATCTGGACCTACAGCACTGCATTCCTTCTCTGCTATAAGCTCATAAACTTATAGCAGAAGTATTCAGCATGAACAAACCTATAGCTCTGATCAGCAGATTACAATCCAGTGATCAGAGTTATTCACCTCAAATGTGAACACCCCCAATGCCGCTGTTTCTATGTCTCCAGCCTCTTCACCTCCCACCACTCCTCTTCCTCTAAAAAAGGCTTTCCCCACTCTTCTTTCCTATCTCCTTCATCCCCCTTCCTCCCCCAGCATGATTTCCTCCCCCACATAGATCTGACCCCCCCACAAACCCGATTCCCTGCAGCTACCCTTGAGCCGCTGGTTTTGTTTCTCTGCCTCTCCCGCTGGCTTCAGGTTCTGCAGGGGCTTGGAGGGGATCACAATATGTCCCCCCCCCACTCCAATCCCCTCCAGCAATGGCCCCTGCTTCATCAATCCTCTTCTGCTGGCTGGCATTCCCTCTTTCCCCTCCTGCCACCTGCAGCTGCTGCTCTGACACTTGTGTGTGTTTACCAGCCCCCTCCCTTTACTACTATGTACACAGTCAGCGATTACTACCAATCCCTCCTGTGTCAATTGGTAACTGAGCATAGTAAACCGTATTTACTATGTGCTAGTTTATGAATAAACAGACTCCTTATTCATTCATGTAATGTGCAGCTTAGACTGCAGAGAAAGGGACTGTGTTCAGTCTCTTTATCTGGCTCAAAAAAGAGGCATCAGGGGTCTGTTTAGACCCCAAAGACCAAAAAAGAAAAGGTACAAAATATAAAAAAATATAATTGTAAAAAAAAGTGTAAAAAGTTAAAAAATATATATAAATTAAAAAAAAACATCCTTTCACATGGAGCAGACTCTGTCAAGCAGATCCACCTGCTTAGCGGGGGATCTGTCTGCTGATCCCCACTAAGCCGATGGATGGCAGGTCCGTGTCTGCTCTGCTGATGCAGAGGGGACATGGACACAGCCTGCTGTTCTCTATTGGGAAATCCGATAGAAACGGACCACCTGTCCATTTCCATCTGATTGTCATCCAATTCAATCTGCTAGACGGGTGGGGAATGGATTGAACTAACATTAAATTTCCACCATTTTGCAAAAAGGCGCAATTTAAAATTTACAAATATTTGTTATTTATTAAGGTACAGGTTATACAGGTTAGGCTTTTATATTTAGTAGGCATTTAGCAGGAATTTGGTAAAATTTGCTGTGTTTGTATCTGCTAATAATGATTTTAGTGTATTTTTAGCAAAAATATTGCTTTGGTAAACACTTGCGCAAATATCGTGTGGCCTTAAAAATCAGTATCACCTTCCTTTTATTCTACTGATCCTTTGCTTTCAGAAAATATATGGTTTGGGGGGTCTTTTACAAACTCTGAAAGCTGTAAGTGAAAAATGAAAACCTCCAGATTTTTTGAAAAATGTGTTTTTTTTATTGTTTTGTGTATGTTCAATTTTCACCATTTTGCAATGAGGCTCAATTTAAAGTTTACAATTACTTGTTATTAACTTAATACAGGTTAAGCTTTTATATTTAGTAGGTATTTAGCAGGAATTTTGTAAAATGTGCTGTGTTTGTATCTGCTTAATGATTTTAGTGCATTTTTAGCGAAAGTATTGCTTTGGTAAACATTTGTGCAAATATCGTGGGGCCTTATTGATTACACCCTGTTCCAAATTATTATGCCAATGATATTTTTCTTATTTACCTAAATAATTGATGTAAACAACAGTCAGCATAATTCTCATGTTATCAACTATTAAGAGTACAATTCAAATTTTATTGAACAAACTTCCTAATGATAACAGTTTTTTTTTCTAAATAAAAAACTTACAATGCACTGTTCCAAATTATTACGCACAGTAAGTTTCAAAACACTTTATAGGTTGTAAAGAATTGAAAATTGTCATTTGTTGTGTTTGCAGCATATTTACTGAAATCAAAAGCTATTTCAATCAAACTTTAAACACCATTTTAACTTTTTAAACATTTTAACAGGTCACGTTACATTTTAACATAGGACCCCTTTTTTGATAGCAGCCTCACAAGTCTTGCATCCATTGAACTTGTGAGTTTTTGGACAGTTTCTGCTTGAATTTGTTTGCCAGACGCCAGAAAAGCCTCCCAGAGCTGCTGTTTGGATGTAAACTGCCTCCCATCCTCACAAATCTTTTTCTTGAGGATGCTCCAAAGGTTCTCGATAGGATTGAGGTCAGGGGAGGATGGAGGCCACACCATGACTTTCTCTCCTTTTATCCCCATAGCAGCCATTGATGCAGAGGTATTCTTTGCAGCATGAGATGGTGCATTGTCATGCATGAAGATGATTTTACTATGGAAAGCATAGTTCCTCCTTCCAGGGAAGGAAGTGGTCAGTCAGGAACTCCACATACTTTGCAGAGGTCATCTTTACACCTTCAGGGACCCTAAAGGGGCCGACCAGCTCTCTTCCCATGATTCCAGCCCAAAACATGACTCCACCACCACCTTGTTGACGTCGCAGCCTTGTTGAAACAGGGTGGCCGTCCACCAACCATCAACTACTCCATCCATCTGGACCATCCAGGGTTGCACAGCACTCATCAGTGAACAGGACTGTTTGAAAATTAGTCTTCATGTATTTGTCTGCCCAATGCAGCCCTTTCTGCTTGTGAGCATTGGTTAGTGGTGGCCGAATGGAAGGTTTATGCACAGTTGCAAGACTCTGGAGGAATATACACCTTGATGTCCGTGGGACTCCAGAGGCACCAGCAGCTTCAAATATCTGTTTGCTGCTATGTAATGGTGTTTTAGTAGCTGCTCTCTTGATCCGATGCATGGATCTTGCAGCAATCTTCCTCAATGTGCCTTTATCTGCACGAAACCCGTCAAACTCTGAATCAGCCACAAATCTCTTAATATTGCGATGATTACACTTACGTTTTCGTGAAATATCTAATGTTTTCATACCTCGTCCAAGATATTGAACTATTTCACTCATTTCGGCAGCAGAGAGATCCTTTTTCTTCCCCATATTGCTTGAAAATGGTGCTTTGCTTAATAATGTGGAACACCCTCCTTTAGTAGTTTTTGCTTTAATTGGGCTCACCTGGCAATCTAATTATCACAGGTGTCCAAGATTGTTTTCAGTGATCAAAAGAGCCCTGAGACACAATGCCATCCATGAGTTAAACTGAAAAACAAAATATTTAATCTTTGTGACACTGAAATAGAATTTGCATAATAATTTGGAACAGGGTGTAGTAGCACATTTCTTTTATGGTTTGGGGGTGTTTTACAAACTCTGAAAGCTGTAAGGGAAAAATGAAAAGCTTCAGATTTTTGAGAAATTTAGTTATTTACATTTTTGCATATGTTCATATGTGCGTCATTTAAAAATTACAAATATTTGTTACCTATTAACTCAAGACAGGCTAGCTTTTATATTTAGTATGAATTTTGTAAAATTTGCTATGTTTTTATTTGCTAATAATGATTTTAGTGTATTTTTAGTGAAAATATTGTTTTGATAAACCTTTGTGCAAATATGATTGGACCCTAAAAATCTGGTCATGCGCCTTCAGAAAATATATGGTTTGGGGGATCTTTTACAAAGTCTGAACGCTGTAAGAGAAAAATTAAAAAATCTATTGAAAAAATTGCAAAAATGGTCTGGCCAGCTAAATTTAAAAGTGGAGCACAGGCCTGGCAGCGAAAGGGTTAAATACACTAACACATTGAAACCAATATATCCTGTGGTAAACCAATAAACTGTCATTTGGCAAATGGTTTGTTTCATCCCTGTAAACTGAAAAAACTGGAAGAGAGCTTATTCTTTTGAAAAACAACAGACTTACTGGCCAGATCACCAGATGAAAAGAAAAGAAAAAATGAATGCAGACATCACACTTAAGAATTGGTAAGCTAAAATATAATAAATGTTTGCTTTTGGGTTTAATATTGCTTTAAGTTCCCAGAGTAATCATTCCACCAATGAATAATACTAAACTCAACTGAATGTGCTGTTTTTAGCATGTTTATATTTATAGTCAGTATAGTACAATTGGCCACTACTAATTTGTTGGGCAATTTCTATGTTGGTGACTACACAGAGCTGGCACCAAATACTGACCAGTCTGGGTATACTGTAAGGTGTTGACACATACAGTCATTTGTATTGGGAAGACATTGCAAGCATTGCCTAAGATGCCAGCTCTATGACTAATTGATTTCTTTTCAAGGCTTAGGTTGGCAGTAAATATAAAAAGGCTTTTACTGGAGCAATCAAGATCCAATTGCCATAAGATCTTTTTTTCCCATAGACTGACATGGATGTACACAGATAGATCACGTTTATATGTCAAGGGAAGCATGTCCAGGCAGCCTAAACCTGAAGTCCAGCCTTACCCTGCACAGTTGTGCTGGCTTCTCTCCTCCTGAAAATACGTCTAATTTTCACTGCACACTGAGTTTTTCACAGTATGCATTAGAAGCTTTAGCAAAGAATGCAAAAGAAACCTGAGAGGTATTTTCACCATGTCCTGCTTTATTTAAAACTAAACACATTTTGGTCATAGATCCACTTAAGGCCTTATTTACAAGGGCACTGTGGCCTATACAGTGTGAGTGGGCCATTTGATTTTTCATCGGGAGCGACCTGTCATGCTTTTTCCTACCAGTCCTTGCCATGCTTTTTCATACCAGAACAACAATTCTCCTGCTTGAGGTGTTAACCCTCCACCATCTTGTGTCCATCTACATGCCAGATGCCTTCTCACGACATTTCCAGCCATTAACCTTTCACATCTTTCACACATTTCAAATATCACAAGGTAGGAATGTCTACACAAATCAAAAGAATTGCTGCACTTTACTGATGTTGCTTTAAGATGACATTTATAGCCACATCACATAGATGCACCATATTTTTAAAAGTATTGGGACGCCTGCCTTTACACGCACATGAACTTTAATGGAATCCCAGTCTTAGCCCATAGGGTTCAATATTGAGTTGGCCCACCCTTTGCAGCTATAACTCTTCTGGGAAGGCTGTCCACAAGGTTTAGGAGTGTGTCTTTGGGAATGTTTGACCATTTTTCCAAAAGCGCATGATGAGGTCAGACACTGATGTGGATGAGAAGGCCTGGCTTGCAGTCTCTGCTCTAATTTATCCCAAAGGTGTTCTATCGGGTTGAGGTCAGAACTCTGTACAGGCCAGTTAAGTTCCTCCACCCCAAATTCGCTCATCTATGTCTCTATGGACCTTGCTTTGTGCAGTGGTGCAAATAATTTGGTGGAGAGGAGATTATGATGTGTTTATGTGTTGTTTTTTAGGGGTTGGGCTTAGCCCTTAGTTCCAGTGAAGGGAACTCTTAAGGCTTCAATATACTAAGACATTTTGGACAATTTTATGCTTCCAACTTTGTGGGAACAGTTTAGGGATGGCCCTTTCCTGTTCCAACATGACTGCACACCAGTGAACAAAGCAAGGTCCATAAAGCCATGGATGAGTGAGTTTGGGGTGGAGGGACTTGACCGGCCTGCAGCTGATCAAGGATGAGCAGAGGAAAAAAGAGCTGATAACCTCCTTCTCTAAAAGGGACCTATACACTGATAATCAGGGAACTGATTATCAGTGTCCTGATTAACAGTGCAGTCCAAACAGTGCCCACCAGTGCTACCAATCTGTGCCCACCAGTGCTGCCAATCAGTGCCCATCAGTGCCTCCTCATCAGTGTCACCTACCAGTGCCACCTAACCATACCCATCAGTGCAGCCTATCAGTGCCAGCTATTAGTGCCCATTAGAGATGAGCCTGAACAGCTCATTGTTCAGTGTTCACGACAAATTCGAAAGCCGCGGAACACCGTTAAAGTCTATGCAACACTTAACATGAAAAACCAAAAGTGCTCATTTTAAAGGCTTATATGCAAGTTATTGTCATAAAAAGTGTATGGGGACTCTGCTACTGCCCCAGGGGACATGTATCAATGCAAAAATGTATCAACGTGACGTCAGAAGGGGCGGGGTCACCTGGTGGCCCCGCCCTCAGCTATGTAACAGCTGTCATCACGAAGAGGATTCAGTTGGCGGGAGCCTCCCATGGAGGCGGAGTTGTTGCGTTTTTTTTTTCCCTCACTCCGTCGGCGTTGTGATAGAAGATGAATGGACCATTGTGGGACAGTTTTTTTGTTTTTTTTTTATAAAGCACTTGTCCCAAGCTGTCTCTTGTAATTTTTAACATTTTGACACTTTTTTTGGTGAATGAGTAGGGGTACAATGTACCTGATACCCATTCACATAGGGGGGGCGGGATCTGGGGGTCCGATTGTTAAAGGGGGCTTCTGGATTCTGATAAGCCCCCCACTCGCAGACCCCCACAACCATCGGGCAAGGGTTGTGGCGGTGAGGCCCTTGTCCCCATCAACATGGGGACAAGGTGTTTTGGGGGTGACCCCAAAGCACCCTTCCCATGTTGAGGGCATGTGGCCTGGTACGGTTCAGGAGGGGGGATGCTCTCTCGCGCCCCCCCTTTTCCTGCGGCCTGACAGATTGCATGCTTGGATAAGGGTCTGGTATGGATTTTGGGGGGACCCCTACGTCATTTTTTTTCAATTTTGGCGCAGGGTTCCCCTTAAAATCCATACCAGACCTGAAGGGCCTGGTATGGATTTTGGAGGGACCCCCACGCATTTTTTTTTTATTTTGGTGAGGGGTTGCCCTAATATTCATACCAGACCCAAAGGGCCTGGTAATGGACTGGGGGGGGAACCCATGCCGTTTTTTTTTCAATGATTTTTATCTGTATTGCCAGGATCAAACTATTCATTAGACGTGAGCAGTTTTAAATTACTTTTTTTCCTTTAGAAATGTAATTTTGCTGTGGTATTGTTCTAAACACGGGAAAGATGCGCTACTTTACAGGCATACTATAGACACCCCCCAGGCACAATATTTAAAGGAATATTTCATTTTTATTGTTTCACTTTAAGCAATATTAAATCACTGCTCCTGAAAAAAACGGCCGTTTTTAAAACTTTTTTTGCATTGATACATGTCCCCTGGGGCAGGACCCAGGTCCCCAAACACTTTTTATGGCAATAACTTGCATATAAGACTTTAAAATGAGCACTTTTGATTTTTCATGTTCGTGTCCCATAGACTTTAACGTGTTCGAACAAATTTTTTGCCTGTTCGCATCTTCTGGTGCAAACCGAACCGGGGGGGGGGGGGTTGTTCGGCTCATCCTTAATGCCCATTAGTGCCACCTTTCAGCGTAGCCTCTTCAGTGCCTCCTCATCAGTGTTCATCAGTGCAGCCTATTGGCCTCATCAGCGCACACCAGTGAAGGATAAAAATTACCTGTTTGTACCCCAGCAGTGATTTATACCACCAAAAGTAAGCTCTATTTGTGTGAAAAAATATAAAAATGTTGTTTGGTACAGTGTTGCATAACCATGCAATTCAAAGAGTGACAGCGCTGAAAGCTGAAAATTGCCTTGGGCAGGAAGGGGGTATAAGTGCCATGTAGACAAGTGGTTAAGTTACTCTATAGCGGCTGTACAGACGCAGCTGCTCATTCTAATTTAACAGGTGTGCAGATGCAGTGGTGCAGCCTCAAACACAGACAGTGTGCGTACAGGGCCGTGTATGAACCCCTGCACACCTGTCAAGTTGGGATGGGTGGCTGTGTCCAAACATCCTCTGCATCCACATAGAGTAACAAAGGCTGCCAGCACGTAGCTCCAGGCGGTGGCATAAACAATTAGCATGGGCCAAAACACCCGTGTGGATGATATCTAAAAATGACCACTCGCTATGTCCACCTTTGGTTGACTGAGTGCCTTGGGGGGGGGGGGTCCACTGGTGCTTTTTGGCAATGACTTAAGTGTTGTATGTTGGTGTATACAATTCTGTGCACATGCAAAACACATTAATGCCTCATGTCATCAAGATTTTTTTCATACCTACAGTGAATTTTTGATGGGAATCCTGAGATCTCTAAGCATAGTTAATCTACTTGTAGGTTTCAATAAAGACCTTCTATGTTTTTGAGTCATCATAAGCCTTCCTATATATAGATCATCATTTTACAGATACTCAATAGCAATAAATAAGCTGGCAAAGTATTCTCATTTGCAATACAAATTCTGTTTTTTAATGTCTGTGTACTAGCAGAAATTAAGCTTGTATTCAGTGTTATTTTATTTTTTGCTATTCTCTCTTATCAGACACTGTTCTGATCTTTTTGGTCCCATTGCTGTCTACACCTGAGTAACTCCTGCAGTTGGATGGCTTAATCCTTCATCCTGTGCTCTGCAATCATTCAGGGACATATTCTTTTTTTATAAATCGATAAATACATGTCATGTTCGAATAATAAGCAGTTCTACTATTCTTCCTTAAATCTTTGCTACTGTTTGAGCACTTTCTTTTTGTTTCTGTATGAAATATAGATTTCTGAATTAGTGCATATTGTAATACATTTGTTTTCCAATATATCCTAAAATGTTTTGTCTACGAGACTTTCTCAACCAAAAATGTTAATCATATTTCCAATGTCTCTTTAAAAAAAAGCTTTTGAAATAAAGCCATTTTAAACCCAAAACCAAAAATGTTGCAGCTTCCCAATCCTTATATGTCGTGGCTACATTCGGTTTTTTTTTTTTTTTTTTTTTTTCCCTCTGCTTTCACCTTGTGATTTGGCCATTAACACACTTCTCGTATTAGAGTGCCCCCAATCTGGATGAAGGGGTACAGGGGGCACAGTAGATAGCAGCATTGTCAGTCTGGTGGGGGAGGAGAATGTCTTTTGTTATGGAAGTGACTGATAATTGCATTTGTGACGACCGCCTAAGGAAACGCCTTGTAATTGAATTAACTGGCATATCTGAAGTGAAAATGTTAAGGAAATTCAGGCTAAATGGACTAATAGCTTTTAAAATGCCGTCAAGGGAGAACGATTAAATAAGCAGCTGCATAACAGAAGGAGCAGTCTTAATTCTCACATAAGAGTTACAAGTGATACTACTGAGTTCTTCATACGCTTTCCCTATGATCTCAAGGTTTTATAGTTCAAATTGAGGAACTCCTAACCTAGGGCTGCATCTTTCAAACATTGGGGTTGATTTACTATAACTGGAGAGTGCAAAATCTGGTGCAGTACTGCATAAAAACCAATCAGCTTCCAGTTTTTTTTTTGGTCAAAGCCTAATTGACCTAAGCATCTATCAAATTTAATTTGGTAGAAACTTGTGGATGCTTAGAAATTTTTGAAAAATATATGTTACAGATCAAATGGTATACAACAACTAATGCCGTGTACACATGAGCGGAATGTCCTTCAGAAAAAGTCCGACGGAAGCTTTTCATCGTATATTCTGATCGTGTGTATGCCCCGTCGGACTTCTTACGTTGAAAATTCTGACGGACCTAGAAAGAGAACATGTTCTAAATTTTTCAGACGGAACCAATTCCTATCGGGAAAACCGATCGTCTGTATGCTGTTCCGACATACCAAAAACGATGCATGCTCTGAAGCAAGTACGAGATGGAAGCTATTAGATACTGGATATTGAACTTCCGTTTTCTAGTCACGTCTTACGTGTTGTACGTCACCGCGTTCTGGACAGTCGGAATTGGGTGTGACCGTGTGTATGCAAGACAGCTTGAGCGGAATTCTGTTGGAACTCCATCTGAAAAACCTTCAGAGATTATTCCGACAGGAAAACCGATCGTGTGTACAGGGCATAACAATCTAAATTTCCCTACCCTGCAATGTTAAATTTATTAAAAAGGTTGTGTTATACCAGGATAATAGTGACTCTTAAAATTATATCCACTCCTTTCTATTGTGGCCAGAGCTGCCTGTACACACAGGGAGGTTTCGCACCTCTTTATATCTGTGGGTAAGAGAGGTCTCCATGCCAAACACTTTGGGGTTGATTTACTAAAACTGGAGAGTGCAAAATCTGGTGCAGCTGTGCATGGTAGCCAATCAGCTTCTAACTTCAGCTTGTTCAATTAAGCTTTGACAAAAAAAACTGGAAGCTGATTGGTTTCTATGCAGTCGATTTTACACTTTCCAGTTATAGTAAATCAACCCCAATGTTTGAAAGATGCAGCCCTAGGTTAGGAGATCCTCAATTTGAACTATACAAACTTGAGGTTATAATCTCAGAATAAATCCTGATTTCTATTACCAAATCATAGGGAAAGAGTATGAAGAGCTCAGCAGTATCACTTGTAACTCGTATTTCTGCATGTGAGAATTAAGACTGCTCCTTCTGTAATGCAGCTGCTTATTTAATCGTTCTCCCTTGACAGCATTTTAAAAGCTATTAGTCAATTTAGCCTGAATTTCCTTAACATTTTCACTTCAGATATGCCAGTTAATTCAATTACAAGGCGTGTCCTTAGTCAGGCGATCGTCACAAATGCAATTATCGGTCATTAAATGAGCTATGATGTGCTGAAAGGAGAAAGGGTGGGGATTTGTGTGTTTCCAAGCATGGCATTGGTGATAAATCCATTGTGCTGTACTGTATTGTCAGAAAAACATATAGCAAGCTGTAAGTACATTTCTGTATTCACATGAATTATCAACGTATGTTGCCTGTATTCAAAGGTTCTTATGGAGAACTAAATACAGGCATGTATACGGAACACTTTACAGCTACCAGCTAGTGGTAGCAATCAGATCTTCATACCAACTGATCAGAAGAACATGCCACATTGAGAACTGGCTGGATAGTTATATTGATAATTGATGCAGGGGCGTCAAGATGATTGCTTAAAGTAACCCTGTGGTCTTGGTAAAAAATAGACCATTAATAGGCTGTAAAAGAACAATACCTGTCTGGCTGGTGGCAACATGGACACTTTAAAGCACATCTGTCATTGAAGAAATATGGGGGTGGTCTTTTCACAAAATACTTTCCTGATGGTGTCTGGTTTTAATAATTCTAATCACAGGTAAAGTTGGCAAGCTTTAAATCAATGTCAGAGAAGTTTGAGTTCCTTATCTCTGTACTTAAAAACATTAGACATGTGCAATTTGTTTTTAGTTCCAAATTCATTTTTTAACGAATTTTGAAAAATTTGTTAATTCTGAAAATTTGAAGATTGGGAAATTCGGAATTTCAGAAATTTGGAATTCGGAAATTGGGAAATTCTAAATTTCGGAAATTGGGAAATTCTAAATTTGGGAAATTCAAAATTTTGGAAATTTGAAAATCGGAAATTCAAAATTTTTGGAAATTGGAACATTTTGGTAATTGGAAAAATCGAATTCAGAAATTAAAAATTTTGGAAATTGGGAAATTCAGAAGTTCTGAAATTTGAAAGTTCGGAAATTCGAAATATTGGAAATTCAGAATTTCGGAAATGTGAAAATTCCGAAATTGTGAAATTTAAAAATCCAAAAATAAGAATGAAAATCTGAAAATTCAAAAACTCGAAAATCTGAAATAACTAAGTAATAATAACTATTAAATTATAGGTATTGGAATTTCCTTTCAAATTTGGCTGTTAGTGAACGTAACGAGTACGAATTTATATGAAGTTATGAATTATCTGAAATAACGAATGCCGTATCTAAAAGAATGGAATGTAACAATCTAATAATAATAAATAACAATAATAAAACCTTTTTATTATTATTATTTATTATTAATTTGTTCCATTCCATTTGTTTAGATGCGGCATTCCTTATTTTGGATAATTCATAGCTTCAGATAAATTTGTATTCGTTACGTTCACAAACAGCCAAATTTGAAAGGAAATTCCAATACCTATAATTTAATAGTTATTTGTTATTAGTTAGTTATTATTTCGAATTTTACTGAATTTCTTTCTTTTTTTCAGATTTTCGAATTTTTGAATTTCCGAATTATCGAATTCGGAAATTCGAAATTCGGAAATTTGAAAATTCGGAAATCCGAAATTTGGAAATTTGAAAATTCGGAAATCCGAAAATTTGGAAATTCAAAAATCCGAAATCCGAATTTTCAAATTTTCGAATTTCTGAATTTCTGAAAAAAGCAAAAAAATGAAAAACGAAAACGAACAAATTTTTTGTCAGTGCACATGTCTAAAAAACATATATAAAAAGTATTAAGAAACATAAAAATACTAATAGCAAACCCTTCTCTCAACCCAGTGTATACTACCGGGAACAAAGCTTACTAACTTACGTTGTTTAGCTGTAACTATTACCCTCTCCTCACGGAGTACCACCTTAAATAAATATACCCATGACATTAGGCCCTTGCCCCCATTGTTATAACAATATACAATATCATCTTGACTGTATAAACCATCTTTGCCGACCTATAATTATGTATCACCTACCTTGTTAGGCCGCAGTTACCCTGTCTCATCTGATTGTACTCTGTTCATTGTACTTATCTTATGCTAAACTGAAATTGTCAGATATTGTTATATGATTGTTACAAATAAAAATGTTTGAAAAGAAAATACTAATAGCGCCGCTCCGCCCAAAGTCTCAACAGTGATCGGTGATCTTATGTTAACCACATAAGTTATTAGAATCCACCCCGTAAATTTATGCACAGAAAGTCTCTTGGTGTACAAGATCCTTGTATCTTCATATTGGTTACCTGCTGTTACATGCACCAGTCACCAAATTGTCATCTCATGAGTCCCTCTTCTCTTATACCCCTTTCACATTGGGGCGCTTTGCAGGCGCTACAGCGCAAAATTGACGGTAAAACGCAGCTAAAAATAGCCGACGCACCCACCGCCCCAGTGTGGAAGGGGTCTTAGGGTATCCACTCACCAGAGCTCACTATTAAACACGCCTTTGTCTAAAGTTCTGTCAATCACTCATTCAGGGAAACATGCCGCTCACCCCGGGACCTTTCTTGGAGTCACTGATCTTACATGAGAAAAAAAATCCACATAGCGTAATCCTGTTCAAGCTCTCTTTATTTAAACCATTTCCTCTTTTGTAAATGCACTTGCAAACACAGGTCTTAACACGCTTTGTTCACAAAACATTAATAGTTTGATTGACGAACAATCAATGGCGTCTCACCCACTGAGCTGACGCCCTCACTCTGCTTGGTGTCCATCACTCTCTGTGGCGCGTTAACGTCACTTCCGGTCACCGCGTGGTCCCGCTCAAACGCATTTCTTTATTACGACTTCGTCTGAGGGTGTGGCCACACGACGTGGCCTCCCGGAATTTATCAGCTGTCTCGGCAGCCACTTAACCCCTTATCATCTATCAACTGCCAGTGATCCACTGTATTCACGCAACTGATCGTCGTTGTCAGCAGGAAATCAGTGAAATCAAGCACTGATGGTCATTTCAACACACCAATTCAAACTCAGTCCGATACATTTACATGCATTGATTAAAACTCGCATTGTACTCTCTTTACTTCTAAGAGAAATGGTGTCTCAGATCAAAATCTATACAATATATTTACATGTTCTGACTAAAACACACAACTAAGGCCCCTTTCACACTGGGGCGATGGGGGCGTCGGCGGTACAACAGCGCTATTTTTTGCGCTGCTGTACCGTCCTTGCAGCGGTATTCGGCCGCTAGCGGTGCGGTTATAACCCCCGCTGGCGGCCGAAAAAGGCTTAAAATCCCTTGTACAGCACGGCTATAGCCGCGGTATTGCCGCGGTATAGCCGCGCTGTCCCATTGATTTCAATGGGCAGGAGCGGTGAAGGAGCGGTGAATACACCACTCCTTACCGCTCCAAAAAAGCGGTTTGCAGGACTTTTTTCACCGTCCTGCCTGCGCACCGCTTCAGTGTGAAAGCCCTCGGGCTTTCACACTGAACAAACAGGGGAGGCTGTTTAGGGGCGGTTTGCAGGCGGTATTTTTAGCGCAATACCGCCTGCAAACCGCCCCAGTGTGATAGGGGTCTTACTCTCTTTGCTTGGTTCTGCACAATTCCAAAGAGTTGATGCAATAAACTAGCACAATTAAATTAAAGGAAATATAAAACAACTTAAATATATTCCATATTATGATTGACGGCTGTTTTCAACTGTTCTCGCTCCCAATGTGGAACTCCTTCACAATTCCAGCACCCTACTTAATTGTATTTTACACAGTTTTTAGACTAATGCCGCGTACACACGATCGGACCTTCCGACAACAAAATCCTGGATTTATTTCCAACTGATGTTGGCTTAAACTTGTCTTGCATACACACGGTCGCACAAATGTTGTCGGAAATTCCAAACGTCAAGAACGCGGTGACGTACAACACGTACGATGAGCCGAGAAAAATGAAGTTCAATAGCTAGTGCGGCTTTTCTGCTTGATTCAGAGCATGCGTGGAATTTTGTGCGTCGGAATTGTGTACACACGATCGGAATTTCGACAATGGATTTTGTTGGAAAATTTGAGAACCAGCTCTCAAATTTTTTTGTCCAATGGAGCCTACACACGGTCGGAATTTCCGACAACAAGCTCACATCGAACATTTGTTGTGAGATATTCCGACCGTGTGTACGCGGCATAATCCTTACATTTTATTTGGTGTAAGTTAAATACTCCATCTAGATATGTTCTAATAATCACTGATAACACAATTTATATCCAGTTCTACTTTCATTCCCCTAAGTATATCCATTTTGTTTCACGTTTGGACAGCTCTATGCCCCTCAAAGGATTCCTGACCTGTTGGCATGCCTTACATTTTCTGCATGCAAAGAAGCCAGTCCTGTCCCAGAAAATCTATGGCCCAACTGGTGGGTCTAGTATTTTCTTCACGACTTTATCACCAAAGAAGGCCCAAAGTTTTGGTGATAAAGTTGTGAAGAAAACTTGACTTGTGATGGGCTTTGCAATCAAACTTTAACAGACGTTGCATGCCAGAAATCATACACAGTAACCTCCTTCCAGCTTCACGGAACAGGGTGTTTGTGAGGGTCACATGCAGGAGATCACATGAATGTGGTGTCTGTTTTTTTATGTAAGACTGCAAAATATTTCTTGCTTTCATGGTATTCAGGTGCATGAACTGTATGTACACTTTGTGTGCAGTCATCCAGGAAGGCAAAGACACAATTAAATATACTAACCATTTATACTAAGCACAGAATAAATAACATTATGTATACTGTATTGTTAATAACATTATTCTTAAAGTGAAACGTCACTACATAGTTAATACAGTTGAAAAAAGACACTAGTTTATCCAGTTGAGCCAGAAAAAAAAAAGAACTCAAATAAAAAACCTCCATATATTCTTTACAATACCCACAGTTGATCCAGAGGAACCCTGGACCCCCCCCCCCCAATAAACATGATCCAATTTGCTCCAGCGGGGAGAAAAAAATTCCTTCCTGACCCTCCAAGAGGCAATCGGATATTCCCTGGGTCAAAATTTACCTATAAATATTAGTGTCCAGTTATATTATGTGCATTTAGGAAATATTCCAAGCCTTTCTTAACCGTTTCCAGACCGCTCCACGTACATTTACTGCAGCAGGGCAGCCCGGATGCACAAGATCACATACCTGTACGTGATTTTGTGCTCGCGGTTTGGGGGGTGCGCATGCTCCGCTCCCGCTGTGATTGGACTCATCGGGAGCCAATCAGCAGGTCTAACGGTCGCCGCGATCCGCGAGGGCTGCCGCGATCTGCCGATCATTCACAGGAGAGACGGATCAGCCGTCTGCCTGTGTAAACAAGGCAAACGGTGGATTTGTCAGGAAGGGAAAGAGATCTTGTAATTCTGCCAGGCTGAATTGCGAATCTCTCTTTTCCTTCAGTGTGACACTGCCCCACACAGTTAGTAAGCACCTCCCTAGGGAACATGTTACCCTTTGGTCGCCCGTGGTGTTAACCCCTTCCCTGCCAGTGTCATTTATACAGTAATCAGTGTATTTTTATAGCACTGATCACTGTATTGGTGTCATAGGCGTGCGCAGGGGGTGTGCCAGGTGTGCCTGGGCACACCCTAATCACCCTGTGTGGCACAGATTCCCCCTGCTGATATTGCCCCGAAACCCCCCCAACAGGGCTCTTAAAAAAATTGCTAAAAAAAAAAACTACTGACACCGGCTACTTCCCTACAGACATACCCACTGCCCTACTACCACACATACATACATACACACATACACGCGCATACATGTGTTTTGAGTTTTGGTTCCCAGTGACACCAATACAGTGGTCCCCACAAAAGTGTAACTCAATATCAGATTTGTCCTCCGCAATTTTGCAGTCCCGCTAAAAATTGCAGATCGGCGCCATTACCAGTAAAAATAAATAAATAAATAAATAAAAGTCCCTAAATCTATCCTGTAGTTTGTAGATGCTATAACTTTTGCACAAACCAATCAATATACGCTTATTGTGATTTTTTTTTTACCAAAAATATGTAGAAGAATACATATTGCTCTAAATTGATAAAGAAATTCATTTTTTTTTTTCGATATGTAGAAAATATTGCTTTTTTTTCAAAATTGACGCTTTTTTTTGTTTATAGCGCAAAAAATAAAAACCACAGAGGTGATCAAATACCACCAAAAGAAAGCTCTTTTGGTGGGAAAAAAAGGACATCAATTTCATTTGGGTACAGTGTTGCACGACCGTGTAATTGTCAGCTAAAGTGACACTGTGCCGTATCGCAAAAAATGGCCTGGTGAGGAAGTGAGTAAAATCTTCCGGAGCTGAAGTGGTTAAAGCAATCTACTGAGCTGGCCAGAACCAGCTCTTGAGGGAGTCTATTCCACATTTTCACAGATCTTACTTTGAAGAAGCCTTTCCGTATTTGGAGATTAAATCTCTTTTCCTCTAGACGTAAAGTGTGCCCTTTTGTCCTCTGTGAAGACCTTAAAATGAATAACTCACCCTCAGGTTCACTATATGGACCCCTTATGTATTTATACATGTTGATTATAGCCCCTCTCAATATCCTCTTCTTAGGAGTGAAAAAATTCAGTTCCTCTAATCTTTCCTCATAGCTGAGCTCCTCCATGCCTCTTATCAGTTTGGTTGCCCTTCTGTGCACTTTCTCCAGTTCTCAGATATCCTTTTTGTGAATTGATGCCCAAAACTAAACTGCATATTGCAGATGAGGTCCTACTAATGATTTGTACAGGGGCAAAATGATATCTCGCTCTCTGGAGTCCATACCTCTTTTAAAGCAAGAAAGGACTTTGCTCGCTTTGGAAACTGCAGCTTGGCATTGCATGCTGTTATTAAGCTTACGATCCACCAGAACACCCAGATCCTTCTCCACCATTGATTCCGCCAGTTGTACTCCCCCTAGTACGTATGATGCATGCATATTCTTAGCCCCCAAGTGCATAACCAATATTAAACCTCATTTGCCACATACTATAGTTGCCCAATTAAACAGTGCAATGAGGTTGGCTTGTAAATTGGAGACATCCTGTAAGGACGTTATTCCACTGCATAGTTTGGTGTCATCTGCAGAGACTGAAATGGTACCTTTAATTCCAGACCCTATATTATTTATAAAGATATTAATAAGTAAGGGTCTCAACACTGAACCTGGGGGTACACCACTTGTCAGGGAAATTGTATAAATAGTTGTGCACGAAGACGTGCGCGAAGATATGCACATGCCCATAATAATTCTCAAGTGACAACTAGACGTTCCCTAACTCACGCGCATGCGCATAATAATTCTCAAATGACAACTAGAGGCAGGCTGTAATTGGTTGAGGGGTGCGGTGGCTGAACAAACTACCCAATACAGGCATGCTGTGTGTCTGCACACTGTCCTGTACCTTTGAATGACCAGCCAAAGGATGAAAACTGACCACACTAACTCAGATTAGCTTCTGTGCTTTGTGTGGTCAGTTTAGAACAAGGAAGAAAGGTGACTGGCAGGATCAACCAGGTACATAGAATAGAATAAGGACATGAAAATGATAGGCTATGATTTATAAAATACCCATATGTGCAGACAAATAGAAAAAAATTAAGGCCTCATTCACACAGGTAATTAACCGCTTGCCGACCAGTGCACAACGATATACATCGGCACAATGGCACGACTGCGCAAATGGGTGTACAGGTACGTGGGCATTGTGGGCTCTGGTACTTGGTGACCGTGCCCGCGGGTCCTGCGGACTCGATGTCACGGAGCGGCAGAACGGGGAGATGCCTATGTAAACAAGGCATTTCCCCGTTCTGCCTAGTGACATGACAGAGATCTACTGCTCCTTGTCATCGGGAGCAGTGATCGCTGTCATGTCAGTGGTAGCCCATCCCCCTACAGTTAGAATCACTCCCTAGGACACACTTAACCCCTTGATCGCCCCCTAGTGTTTAACCCCTTCCCAGCCAGTGTAATTTATACAGTGCATTTTTATAGCACTGATCATTGTATAAATAACAATGGTCCCAAAATAGTGTCAAAAGTGTGTGATGTGTCTGCCATAATGTCACAGTCATGATAAAAATCGCAGATCATCGCCATTACTAATAAAAAAAAATTATAATAAAAATGCCATAAATCTATCCCCTATTTTGTAGACGCTATAACTTTTAAACCAATCAATATATACGCTTATTGCGATTTTTCTTTTTTACCAAAAATATGTAGAAGAAATTTTGGGTTTTTTGGGGGATATTTATTATAGCAAAAAGTTAAAAATATTGCTTTTTATTCAAAATTGTCTCTTTTTTTGTTTATAGCGCAAATAATAAAAATCGCAGAGGTGATCAAATACCACCAAAAGAAAGCTCTATTTGTGGGAAAAAAAGACGTCAATTTTGTTTGGGTGCCACGTTGCACGACCGCGCAATTGTCAGTTAAAGTGATACAGTGCCGTATCGCAAAAAGTGCTTTGGTCAGGAAGGGGGTAAATTCTTCCGGGGCTGAAGTGGTTAATACAGGCAGCTTGGCTTTTTGTTTACCTACCCCTGACCGCCTAGCAACATTTTTCATAGATTTTAAAATGGGGAGTGGAGAATGCTTGTACATACAAGTTGCAAAGCGTTGAGAGCTCAGAATGGGCACAGAACGTAGCACAGATGGCACTTGAGGAGAATTTTAGCAATTATTACTGCAGGTTCATTCCTCTTTCAGAATTGGAGGAATCGATCTCTGCTTTCCTTAAACAGACTGCTAATTTGCACTGCCTTCTAAGCACCTTAGCAGTCTTACTATGATAAAATTAAACGTAGCACCCTTTACATGCAGTCCTTAAAAAGGATCTGCCCAAATAGCAACAATCAAATTAAAGGGAAACTAAACTGCATGTTCAATGCACGTGAAAGTTATGGTAAATTATCAGTTATGTTATGTAACTTTCACACATTTTCTTGCCTGTTTTATATTATATATTTATATATCATGCACAGCTCTCTCGCTCACTCTCGTGAGAGTTTGCCAGGAAGGGAGGGGGGTTGAGTCATAAGAAGGCCAATGAAAGCTGCAGAGCTGGAGGTGTGCCTCTGTGTGTCTGTGTAAATCCAGGAAGTGAACAGGCATCAGCTGCCCACAGTTAAAATGGTTGCAGTCAGACTCAGTGGAGGGAGATTTCTGCAGCATATTTGGCAAGTACAGAATCACAGTATATATATAATAATATGCAAAATGGTTGGAGGGAAGCTTCAGAATGGCGAAGATGTTGTTATTACAAATTATGTGAGCAGACTGCAGTTCCTCTTTTAAGTCTCTAATTAAAAAACTGTGAACGGGAAGGGACTGTATTGCAGAAGAGATGTTCAATGTCTCCTCTGATTTAAAATATGCCTACCTGCCGTCTCATAGTATTCTTTAGAATATACACTGAGTTGCACATGCACAGCTCAGTTTACATTCTGGCACATATACTGTGTGTCGGGATGACTGAACTCGTTTGCATGCGCAGGAATGCAGTCATCCCATGCTGGCCAATGAAAATGGCTATAGCCCAGGACCCGGAAAAAGCTGGGTGAGACATCGGCTAGGGACCATGGATGGTTGAAGAAGGGGTAATTATTGTAGACTGTAGTTCTGCTTTAAGCTAACTTTTGCAAGTGATGTTCTAAATGGCTCGATCACTTTCAAATGTAGAGCTGTATGTATGATGGCTTAACTTAACTCAAAGAGTAAAGAATCTTGCACTATTTTAAAGGTAACCAAGGTTCAGATCAGGCTGTGCCGTGGATAATAATAATTGATGGCAAAACTCAAGATAGATAGCTAAATATACAGTTAAAGCTGAACTCCAGTTATGTTATTTAATGCATACTTACATGGCCAACAGTGTCTTTAGGGTTACTGCAGCGATGAAGGGGAATGTGACTATGGCTTCTCTCTATGAGAGTCAGAATTCTCATAGGCACAGTGCCATAAGTACATCTCTAGTTGTACTTTCTGGCATGAATGAAAGTATGAATTTTATACTAAACAGCTGAGATCCAGACGTGGGTTTAAACATCACTAGAGAGATATTTTTCCCAAAACAAGTCACAAAAACATCTCTGCCTGGAGCCACTTTAAAGAAGCTTGCATTGTATGCTTAGTTTACAGCACTCCTGTATAAGTGTAGACAAAGCTGCAGATTTGCTTACACAGGAGCTCTTATGCTGGATCCTGATCTGTGTCACAGGAGTACTAAAAGCAGCTCCTCTATAAACAAATCCAGTAAAAACCCTGCTTGCAGGGTTTGCTTATAAATACATTTACTGCAAATACTATATTTGTGAAGATAAAACTAGTGTCTATTAATTTGCACATAATGTTCGTTAAAGCAATGTGGATAGTAAAAATAAAAGTATTTTATTTAAAAAAAAAAATAAATAATTCTAAAGGTGTTCTATCAGGTTGAGGTCAGGACTCGTTCAACCATGTCTTTATGGACCTTGCTTTGTGCACTGGTCCAAATCATTTGGTGGAGGGGGGGGGGGGGGAATTATGGTGTGGGGGTTTTTTTCAGGGGTTGTGCTTGGCTCCTTAGTTCCAGTGAAGGGAACTCTTAAAGTGTCAGCATACCAAGACATTTTGGATTATATCATGCTCCCAACTTTGTGGGAACAGTTTGGACATGGCCCCTACCTGTTCTACCAGTGCACAACCAAGGTCCATAAATACATAGATGAGCGAGTTTGGGGTGGAGGAACTTGACTGGCCTGCAGGGAGTCCTGACCTCAACCCGATAGAGCACCTTTGGGATGAATTAGAGGGGAGACTTTGAGCCAGGCCTTCTCTTTGACATCAGTGCCTGACCTCACAAATGTGCTTCTGGAAGAATGGTCAAACATTCCCATAGAAATACTCCTAAACCTTGTGGACAGCCTTCCCAGAAGAGATGAAGCTGTTATAGCTGCAAAGGGTGGGCCAACTCAATATTGAACCCTACGGATATATACAGTGCCTTGAAAAAGTGTTCACACCCCTTAAAATTTTCCACATTTTGTCATGTTACAACCAAAAACGCAAATTTATTTTATTGGGATTTTATGTGATAGACCAACACAAAGTGGCACATAATTGTGAAGTAGAAGGATAATGATAAATGGTTTTGAACATTTTTTACAAATAAATATCTAAAAAGTGTGGCGTGCATTTGTATTGAGCCCCCTTTGCTCTGACACCCCTAACTAAAATCTAGTGGAAGTCCACCTGTGTGTAATTTAATCTCAGTGTGAATACAACTGTTCTGTGCAGCCCTCAGATGTTTGTTTTGTTAGAGTGAACAAACAGCATCTTGAAGGCCAAGGAACACACCAGACAGGTTAGAGGTAAAGTTGTGGAGAAGTTTAAAGCAGAATTAGGTTATTTAAAAAAAAAATTCCAAGCTTTGAGCCTCTCACGAAGCACTGTTCAATCCATCATCCTAAAATGGAAAGTGTATGGCACAACTTCAAACCTACCAAGACATGGCCATCCACCTAAACTGACAGCATAGCTCCCAACTGTCCCTGATTTCGAGGGACTGTCCCTGATTTGGAGGAATGTCCCTCTGTCCCTCTTTCCCCCTCATTTGTCCCTCATTTAGGTCTGATCCTCATTGTTGTATATAAAATGCACTTTTTATCTTTCAAAACGTTTTCCCCAGTGCTAAACCTTTCATCCAATTTCTAAATTGATGCATTTGTAAATTTTTAAAGTCAATATAAAGGAATAGTAGTGGTAAAAAAAGCTCTTGTAGATTTAATTAACCTTTTTTTTTGGTTAATTCTCCTTTAAGGGTTTATGGCAGGGGGTGTGTCGTATGCCTACATACATTTGCTAGTAGGTGTCCCTCATTCCCATCTCAAATGTTGGGAGGTATATGACAGGCCGGGCAAGAAGAGCATTAATCAGAGAAGCAGCGAAGAGACACATGGTAACTCTGGAGGAGCTGCAGAGATCCACAGCTCAGGTGGGAGAATATGTCCACAGGACAACTATTAGTCTTGCACGTCACAAATCTGGCATTTATGGAAGAGTGGCAATAAGAAAGCCATTGTTGAAAGAAAGCCGTAGAATTTCCCATTTGCAGTTTGCAAGAAGCCATGTGGGGGATACAGCAAATATGTGGAAGAAGGTGCTCTGGTCAGATGAGACCAAAATTGAACTTTTTGGCCTAAAAGCAAAACGCTATGTGTGGTGGAAAACCAACACTGCACATCACCCTGAACACACCATCCCCACGGTGAAACATGGTGGTGGCAGCATCATGTTGAGGGGATTCTTTTCTTCAGCAGGGACGGGGAAGCTAGTTAGAGTTGATGGGAAGATGGATGGAGCCAAATACAGGTCAATCTTAGAAGAAAACCTGTTAGAATCTGCAAAAGACTTGAGACTGGGGCAGAGGTTTCCCTTCCAGTAGGACAATGACCCTAAAAATACAACCAGTGCTACAATGGAATGGTTTAGAGCAAAGCATATTCATGTGTTAGAATGGCCCAGTCAATGTCCAGACCTAAATCCAATTGAGAATCGGTGGCAAGACTGCTGTTCACAGATGCTTTCCATCCAATTTGACAGAGCTTGAGCTTTTTTGCAAAGAAGAATGGACAAAAATTTCACACTCTAGATGTGCAAAACTGGTAGAAACATCCCCAAAAATACTTGCAGCTGTAATTACAGCGATAGGTGGTTCTACAAAGTATTGACTCAGGGGGGCTCAATACAAATACACGCCACGCTTTTTACATATTTTTTTGTAAAAAAAATAACAATCATTTATCATTTTCCTTCACTTCACAATTATGTGCCACTTTGTGTTGGTCTATCACATAAAATCCCAAGAAAATACATTTAATTTACGTTTTTGGTTGTAACATGACAAAGTGTGAAAAATTTCAAGGGATATGAATACTTTTTCAAGGCACTGTGTGTACAGTGGGGACGAAAAGTATTCAGACCCCCTTTCATTTTTCACTCTGTTATATTGCAGCCATTTGCTAAAATCACTTAAGTTCATTTTTTTCCTCATTAATGTACACACAGCACCCTATATTGACAGAAAAACACAGAATTGTTGACATTTTTGCAGATTTATTAAAAAAGAAAAACTGAAATATCACATGGTCCTAAGTATTCAGACCCTTTGCCGTGACACTCATATATTTAACTGAGGTGCTGTCCATTTCTTCTGATGATCCTTGAGATGGTTCTACGCCTTCATTTGAGTCCAGCTGTGTTTGATTATACTGATTGGACTTGATTAGGAAAGCCACATACCTGTCTATATAAGACCTTACAGCTCACAGTGCATGTCAGAGCAAATGAGAATCATGAGGTCAAAGGAACTGCCTGAAGAGCTCAGAGACAGAATTGTGGCAAGGCACAGATCTGGCCAAGGCTACAAAAAAATTTCTGCTGCACTTAAGGTTCCTAAGAGCATAGTGGCCTTCATAATCCTTAAATGGAAGATGTTTGGGACGACCAGAACCCTTCCTAGAGCCAGCCCTCCGGCCAAACTGAGCTATCAGGGGAGAATTGCCTTGGTGAGAGAAGTAAAGTAGAACCCAAAGATCACTGTGGCTGAGCTCCAAAGATGCAGTCGGGAGATGGGAGAAAGTTGTAGAAAGTCAACCATCACTGCAGCCCTCCACCAGTACGGGCTATATGGTAGAGTGGCCCGATGGAGGCCTCTCCTCAGTGCAAGAAATATGAAAGCCTGCATGAAGTTTGCTAAAAAAAACACCTGAAGGACTCCAAGATGGTGAAAAATAAGATTCTCTGGTCTGTTGAGACCAAGATAGAACTTTTTGGCCTTAATTCTAAGCGGTATGTGTGGAGAAAACCAGGCATTGCTCATCACCTGTCCAATACAGTCCCAACAGTGAAGCATGGTGGTGGCAACATCATGCTGTGGGGGTGTTTTTCAGCTGCAGGGACAGGACGACTGGTTGCAAACGAGGGAAAGATGAATGCGGCCAAGTACAGGGATATCCTGGATGAAAACCTTCTTCAGAGTGCTCAGGACCTCAGACTGGGCCGAATGTTCATCTTCCAACAAGACAATGACCCTAAGCACACAGCTAAAATAACGAAGGAGTGGCTTCACAATAACTCTGTGACTGTTCTTCAATGGCTCAGCCAGTGCCCTGACTTAAACCCAATTGAGCATCTCTGGAGACACCTAAAAATGGCTGTCCACCAACGTTTACCATCCAACCTGACAGAACTGGAGAGGATCTGCAAGGAGGAATGGCAGGGGATCCCCAAATCCAGGTGTGAAAAACTTGTTGCATCTGTCCCAAAAAGACTCATGGCTGTATTAGATCAAAAGAGTGCTTCTACTAAATACTGAGCAAAGGGTCTGAATACTTAGGACCATGTGATATTTCAGTTTTTCTTTTTTAATAAATCTGCAAAAATGATAACAATTCTGTGTTTTTCTGTCAATATGGGGTGCTGTGTGTACATTAATGAGGAAAAAAAATGAACTTAAATGATTTTAGCAAATGGCTGCAATATAACAAAGAGTGAAAAATTGAAGGGGGTCTGAATACTTTCCGTCCCCACTGTATATATATCCACTAAACCCCTTAGTAACCTTCAATTCATATTAATCTGCCATAATTAACTTTGTTTTTCCCTTAGCTATGTTGATGCCATCATTTTTTCCATTTGTGTTTGAACTTTTTTTTAATTTTCATATATTTTATTTGCTTTTTTTTGCAGTAACTCATTAGAACTTTCAGAATGAATGGGGCAATTAAACCCTTTAGTGCCAGCACCTCCCACCCCTTTAAGAGGTTTCAGATGCTGGGAGGAGGAGGCAGCATTCGGGTCATGTGACCGCTGTGATTGGCTGTCACAGCAGTCACATGATCTGAAAGCTTCCAATGCATCGAAAGCTCCTGATCGCAAGCTTACCGATCCCCCCCTGGATACCTGCGTGCATGGAGTGCAGTCTAAAAATGTTAATTCGTTTACACAGGGCTGCATATATGCGGCCGCTCTGCGCCAAGGAGTTAAAGAATAAAATTTACATTTTGTATCTACAACAACACTTGTCAGATCAGAAAAAAAGCATGTTTTTGGTCTTCTGTTTTAAGCAACATGACAAGGGTCTGGCATGGAGTGTGACCTGTTTTTAGGTGGGGCTTCAGGTTGCCAGTATTTCTGTGCCTTTAGGCTCCCAAGCTGTAAACTGTCCCTGTCTATGTCAACATTCCCATTTGCAATAAAATGTTTTAAAATTCTTACAGATGTCATTATTAATGAATAAAATTTTTCTCACCAATAGTTTTCTCTTTTTAAACTCCGGACACAGGTTTGCAGGAACTATGTATGAGAACTTAGAGACTAAAATGACCAAATGTCATTATTAAGCCAACCGTGTAGTAATGAGTCATTACTGTTTTACATTGATCATTTTCATGTTTTTGAAAATTCAAAGGCAGCAACTACTCTCATGATATGATCATAGGGCTATAGTTGTTACAGGAAAGTTCAAGGTGTAGGCTGCTGAGCCATAATAAGTAGATGAAATACAAGTCTGATCAGAGTGTAAAGGGCTGTTATTTGTTTGCCATTTAGCTACATGTATTCATCTCTTCTACTTTGTGGCTAAGCCACCTGGGAGTGCATGGACCTATTCCAAGGACTCGGGTTGTCTATGAAGTGTCTACCAGTATTCCTAACTCCTGCCTTATTCTCCTGAATGTGCCTATGGTAAGAGTAGAAGACTGAAAGTGTGTCACATATAGTGTGAGTCTTAGGGACACTCTATTGTATTATACTTTTGATGGCCATTGGCACTGTTGCAGAGTTTGTGCTGTATCACAAATGATTTGTAATAAATCTGCACCTACTCTGGAGAGGCTTCCTTTTAACTAGTCAAGCCGCCTTATAAAGAAGAAAACTAAGGTAAAGGTACAGATTTAGGCTCCAAAACACCACTGAGGAAGTTAGAGAAGAGCAATGTGTGTCACTTCTCTTTACACCTTTTTGGCAATTGCAGATTGTTGGCCAGAGCCTTGTATTGGTAAGTGGTGACAACTTTCAATGACCCTTTAATAGCAGCACCTATAGGCACTTACCTAGTCTGCCTAACATAGAACACGGCTCTGCATGCAATAATTTGTAACAGGCTCATAAGTTAAGACAGAATTAGATCAACTGTTCAACAAGTTTTATTGTCAACATATACATTTTCTATTCCAGTTCATCAAAAAAATCAGCTCAATTCCGCTTGAACAATCAATTTTGTGTTTATAAATGGTCAATGTTCTGGTTCACTGATCAAAACTAATCTTTCAAGCTAAATATCAATGAAAGATTACTGAAATATACCGCCAACCCAGACAACTAAGTCATTTGCTGCCTTCAACATTAATGATTTTCAGCTAATTTAAATAAGCTGTAAAAACAGGTATTTTACTTGTCCCATAGGATATCTCTGTATAACTTCTCATATGATGGTATTGTTACTGTATACCTTCGAAAGAAAATTTCATAGGTCCCACTCCCTAGTACCTGCTGGCACTGCCAGTGAAGCTTGGGATCCTAATCTCTCATCTTTTGGGATTGCCCTTTAATATGCCTGTTCTGGTCAAAGGTGTGTAAAACAATCTTCCAACCCACTTTAGTAGATTTGGGGATCAGCCCCATCAGGTACCTCCTGCCTATTAGTACAGTGCTACTAAAATGCTACAAATCTTTTCTTACGACCCAGCTTCTTACAGCAGCCCAAGCATGTATTCCGGCGTTATGGAAATCAGTGATATTTGGATATGGTTCATCATTCATTGAAATTTGTAAGTTGGAGGACCTGACAGCTACTCTTTACAGTTAAGAAGAAAAACTCTGCAACATCTGCTCCCCCTTACCAAGCTCTGATGTTTCCTAGTACTCAGACCCCACCATCTAGAACTAATTCTGGTATCATGCAAGCAATCTAGATAGAGCTCTTAAACTACTCTTAGATATTAACAGTTTACTCCCTCTGGGCCATGACCTTTAGCCTATATTTGGTATACTGTACCTATGGCAATAACCCTACCTACCCTGCTTCCCCTCTTTGTCTTGTCTCTTACCCCGTTCTTGTTCCATTCACTCTTTCTACTCCCAGACTTTATCCACCAAGCTTCCAACAAGTGTTGGTGTCCATGCTATTATTTCTGGCTTTTGATCCTCTACATATATATATATATATATATATATATATATATATATACCGTATTTATCGGCGTATAACACGCAGTTTCATTTTAGGAGGGAAGTTTCAGGAAAAAAAACTTTTAGATAAAGAACTTTGAAGCAAAATAAGAGTCAGTGTCCATGGATGCAGCCTCACCATTGCTCATCTGCAGCCCGATCAATGTCATCTGCAGCCTCACAATTGCCCATCAATGCAGCTTGATCAGTGCCCATCTACAGCCTCAAAATTGCCCATCAATGCAGCCTGATCAATGCCCATCTACAGCCTCACAATTGCCCATCAATGCAGCTTGATCAATGCCCATCTGCAGCCTGATCAATGTCCATATGCAGCCTCACCATGGCCATGAATACAGCCTGATCAATGCCCATCTGCAGCCTCACATCAGATTACTGCTGCCTCGGAGGCGCCAGGGAGGGGGGCAGGAATACATTTTAGATTCAGATTACATACAGCGAGAATCTCCTGTTTACTCGGCGGTCTCTTTAATACAAAGTCCCACCTCCTGGACCAGCTTCTGTGATAGACAGAACACTGGTCCAATGCTGGCCCAGGAGACGGGACTTCCTATTACAGAGGCCGCTGAGTAAAAAGGAGATTCTCGCTGTATGTAATCTGATGGCGCTCGTCCTGCCCCCCTCCCCGTTCCCTCCTAGGCAACCCAAATTGCAGTATCGGCGTATAACACGCACACACTATTTGCACACAATTTTCAGGGTGAAAAAGTGAGTGTTATATGCCAATAAATACAGTATTTAAATGATCTGCCATTGTTATTTGTACAACATAAGGCGGGGGTTGGCAAACTGTCAATTGTGATCGTCCAGTCAACCACAGGCAGCTGACGAGTCGATCAGGAACACAGCCCCACATACAGTCCTTCCCCCAGCCGTCGCCCATCTCCTCTTCACTGCAACGCGGAGAACGGGAGAGGACACAGTACTGGACAAAGGGTGGGGACGGGAGCTACTGGAATTAACTTTTTACATTAACCAGCAGGTGATTGGTTGCCAGGCGGCCCTAACAACCAATCACCAGCTTGTTAATGTGAAAAGTTAACTCCGTCAGATCCCGCTACCGTCCTCTATCCAGTACTGTGACTTCTTCCTTTCTCCGCTCTGCTATACACCAGTGTAAGGTAGAACAGTGCTACCTACACACTGGTGTGAAGGGGACAGAGGACACTACATTTGAGGGGAGGGAGGGTTGAAGGGGACAGAGGACACTGCATGGGGGGGAGGGGGCACAGAGGACACTACACTTTGGGGGGGTGTAGGGGACATTGCATGGGAGGGCAGAGGACACTACAGTGGGGGGTCAAGGGGACAAAGGACACTACAGTCAGGGGAGGGTGTGAAGAGAACCTTGCTTTAGGGGCAGAGGACACTACAGTGGGTGGACAGAGGACATCGCATGGGGGGGCAGGGGACACTACAGTGGGGTGAAGGGGACAGAGGACACTGCATTGGGAGGTGCAGAGGACACTACAGTGGGGGAGCGTAGTGAAGGGGACAGAGGACACTGCTTTGGGAGGCATAGGACACTACAGTGTGGGGGACAGAGGATATCGCATGGGGGGCATAAGACACTACCGTGGGGGGGTAAAGGGGACAAAGGACACTGCATTGCGAGAGTGCAGAGGACACTACAATGGGGAGAGGGTGTGAAGGGGACAGAGAACATTGCTTTGGGGGGGGGGCAGAGGACATTAAAGTGGGGGTGTGTAAAGGGGACTGAGGACACTGCATTGGGGGGGTGCAGAGGACACTAAAGTGGGATGAGGGTGTGACGGGGACAGAGGACACTGCATTGGTGGTGGTACAGAAGATACTACAGTGTGGGGAGGGTGTGAAGGGGGCAAAGGGCAGTGCTTTGGGGGGGCAGAGGACACTACAGTGGGGGTGTATGAAGAGGACAGAGGACACTGCTTTAAGGGGGCACAGGACACTGATATGGGGGTGCAGATGACACTACAGTGGGGAGGTGTGAAGTGAAGGGGACACCTTAAATAATTACTGGCACCGCATTTTAAATTCCTCTCAGTAAGATCTATTTTAAAAGGTCACAGAAAAAAAAATACAGAAAAAAGAATTGACAGCACAGTAAATAAGTGTGAAAGAATCAAAAGCAAATCATTTAGTTAGTATAAAACAGTTGAATTAATATTGTTCTGAGTAATTACCTGGGGAAAGAAAGCACTGACTATTGGTTGCTGGGACTCACGGACTGCGCAATATGTACCTAAGGGCAGCAGCAAGATCCTAAACAGTGCTGCATAGTCTCATGAGGCTTGGGGTCCCCAGTTTTCCCTGATCCCACTAGAACAGTGATGGCGAACCTGGGAACCCCAGATGTTTTGGAACTTCATTTCCCATAATGCTCAACTACACTGCAGAGTGCATGAGCATAATGGGAAATCTAGTTCCAAAACATCTGGGGTGCCAAGGCTCGCTATCACTGCACTAGAATGACAAGTAATGTCACCCTCACAATGTTGTCCAAGGTCATTTTTTTTCTAATGCTTGGGGAATGGGAGCTACAAGACAAGTGAACCTTTCATTTTCATGCACAGTCTACTTTAACGTCTTGTGTCGGTGACAGTCACCAGGACAGAATGTGAAGACACAAACAGCAATACAAACCTTCTTCATGCTACCAAACATAAAAAAAAATAGCTGGAGTTATTATGACAACATTGTTTTATGGAGCTAGCACCTCTATGGTAAAGGGCCATTTTGTAATGTGTACATTCTTGTTAATTACAAAACACTGAGAAGGATATATATATATATATATATATATATATATATATATATATATATATATATATGCGCGTAGCTGGACAGGAAATATGACTTCTTGATTGAATACTATTCCCAGTAGCTTACATATCAGGAGTCAAGTAAGTTGGGAAGGTCATTGAATACATTAATAACCTTGCTCTTAGTCTGCCCTTTTCATCTTCAGATCTCAAAGCACTTTTCAGATCCAATTTATACATAAGTACAGTTATTATTAAGCACTTGTAACAGGCCCTTATGTCATCTTATATATAACATTAAAGGTTGAGCACATCTTGTCGGGGTTAACTTGTGACCTTCATGTTTCAAATGGATGAAACGGATCCACCCGTCAATTATCAAAACAGAACAATGACTGTCAGTGATGTATATCCAGTCTGTCTAGACTAATGCCGCGTACACACGGTCGGAATTTCCGACAACAAATGTTCGATGTGAGCTTGTTGTCGGAAAGTCCGACCATGTGTATGCTCCATAGAACATTTGCTGTCAGAATTTCCTCCAACAAATGTTTGAGAGCAGGTTCTCAATTCTGATCGTGTGTACATAAGTCCGACGCATAAAAAGTCCACGCATGCTCGGAATCAAGCAGAAGAGCCGCACTGGCTATTGAACTTCATTTTTCTCGGCTCGTCATACGTGTTGTACATCACCGCGTTCTTGACGTTCGGAATTTCCGACAACATTTTGTGACCGTGTGTATGCAAGACAAGTTTGAGCCAACATCCTTCGGAAAAAAATCCACCGTTTTGTTGTTGGAAAATCCTATAGTGGTCCAAACAGCAAATCTTGCTTTTGCATGACAAAACACTTTTCTCTTGAACAATACCCACAGAAGATATGGTTTGAATGATCATTGTTGATCATTTTGGCATGACTTTGAAGACAAAATAATTGACAGTTCCCCTTCATTAAAGGGACACACTCACTTTGCCCATTCAGAGCTAAAGGTGGCCCTACACAGAGTACATTTTGTCCAGTTTGTGATGGACTGGCAAAAATTCAAACAGTGGCTGGCTCTGATAGCTTTCTCCTGTCCGACATCCATAGATCTGAAAATCAAAGTCAGGGACTGTACAAACAGTATGTGTTTGTACAGGCCCAGGTCACCCCCCACCCCCCTTCACCCCTTTGCCCAAATAATAGTAATAACAAAATTAAGATAATGAACTTAAAACACTGAAATCCCTTGTAGTTCCTGCCTCTGCCACAACTGAAACTGAAAATGTTGCTTTGGATGACATCACCCCCTGCATCATGTGACAGTGCTCAGGCCGGGTTATCGGCTGCTAAACCTGAGCACTGTCACATGAGGGGAGGTCACATACTTCCTGCTATCTGGAAAGAAGTAAGAACAGAGAGGGAGTGTCACCCCAAACTCGCTCATCCACATCTTTATAGACCTTGCTTTGTGCACTGGTCCAAATTATTTGGTGGAGGGGGGATTATGGTGTGGGGTTGTTTTTCAGGGGTTGGGCTTGGCCTCTTAGTTCCAGTAAAGGGGATTCTTAAGATGTCCACATACCAAGACATTTTGGACAATTTAATGCTCCCAACTTTGTGGGAACAGTTTGGGGATGGCCCCTTCTTGTTCCAACATGACTGCACACCAATGCACAAAGCAAGGTCCAAAAAGACATGAATGAGTGAGTTTGGGGTCGGGGAACTTGACTGGCCTGCACAGAGTCCTGACCTCAACCCGATAGAATACCTGTAGGATAAATTAGAGCCAAGATTGTGGGCCAAGCCTTCTCCTCCGCATCAGTGCCTGACCCCAAAAATGCACTTCTGGAAGAATGGTCAAACATTTACATAGACACACTACTAAACCTTGTGGACAGCCTTCCCAGAAAAGTTTAAGCTGTTATAGCTGCAAATGGTGGGCCATCTCAATATTGAACCCTACGGACTAAGACTGGGATGCTATTAAAGTTCATGTGCGTATAAAGGCAGGTGTCCTAATACTTTTGGTAATATATGTCATGACTCCTTTGCTGTGTTCATCCAGACCAAGATGATGAAAACAAAGCACACTGGAAAAAGTACAGACAAAACACCTTTTAATAGATAAAATCAAAGGACAGGGCACCAAAACATGTCAGTGGAGGTATATTTTCACAGGCTGCCATCTAGGTCCCCTTTTAGAATTATCATTTCAGGAAGAGATAGTTTTTGCTGGTGTGGAGTTTGTGGATTTATTTTAAATACAATAAACTACAAAGTCTTCTAGGGACTATGTAGTTAAAGCCTACATTTATTCTATAAAAAATGTACTTATGATCAATGCTATGTATCCCTTGTGCTGCTGACTCCTCCATCATTAAGCCCCGTACACACAAACAGATTTTCTGACAGGAAATGTTGGATGTCAGGCTGTTGGCGGAAAATCTGACTGTGTGTATGCTCCATCGGACAGTTGTTGTCGGACTTTCCACCAACAAATGTTGGCTAGCCTGTCTTTAAATTTTCCGCCAACAAATGTGTGTTTACCGGATTTTCTGATTGTGTGTGCACAAGTCCGTCAGACAAACGTCCAAAGTACAAACACGTAAACTCGGGAGCAGAAGTGGTCGGTCTTGTAAACTAGGGTTTGTAAAGGACGTGGCAAATTATGAAATCTCCAAATGCAGCGCACAATTCTCTTCTTCTTTAATGGGATAATAATGAAGCTGCTTTGCTGGTGATACTGATGGAGTTATTGCAAACGAATTTTCAAAGGCTTTTTTTTTTCTAGTGATATCAAGAATAATATTATTGTTTTTTTTTTAAATTTGTGCAAGTTACCACAACACCATTATCAAGTAGATCAAAGATACAACAATGTTGGTGTCCCTTGTCAATTTTACATTGTATTTTTTTTAAATGTAACTGCCTACTCCCAAACTGTCATTTGAAGTAAAACACATAGCCAACTATTATTCTCCACAATTTTTTTATTGTGCATTAAAAAAATAGACAATCTGCCAATAGAACTTAACCAAAAGTGAATTCCTTGCATCCAAAAATATAGAAAATATAACATATCAAATCATTATTCAACCAAAAAAATAACGTCAAAGCAATAACTCCAAGGCCAATAATAAATAACATGTTATCTCCTCCGATTCCGCAACATGTCTGGTTGTGGTTGACCAATGGCTGTTCAGAAACGAAATTAAAAAAGTGCGAACTGAAAAGCGCTAAATGAAAAATGCAAAAAGAAAAGCGCAAATCAACGCTCACCAAAATTCTATTAACACGAACTTAGCAGAAGGAGCCCAAAGGGTGGTGCTAAAGAGCTGAAAAAACATGTAGTACATCTAGTACGCCACTACGTTCCTAATTGTTGGCCAACATTTGTGTGCCATGTGTATGCAAGACAAGTTTGAGCCAACACCCTTCGGACAAAATTCCACAATTCTTCTTTCTCCGATTCTCCCCTAATCCCCCGTTTGCATATTCATCCGGAGAGATGGGGGTTATTGGAGCTGACAAAGCTGACAGGCACTCATCAAGTGTGCTTGACTGTGCTCACCCATCCCCCGTTCAAAAGTTGTAAAAGGGTTAAAATCACTACTGGCTTGTTACTTTGCTGTTTGTGTACCATTGGAAAATTTCCCTTCACTTTCTGTCCCAAAGAAGCAACAGAATGTTAAAGGAAATCTCCTAAATTGAGGAAAATTCCCCTCCTACACAGTTGTCCCTGAAACGTGTATCTCTATTTGAAGATTTCCCCTTACCTCTTGCTCTGGGGACAACTTCAAAATTTTGACTGTCCCTTCACTTACTTTCTTTGGGACAATGGTGACCAGTTCAAATAAAGTGATAAATATCTCCAGTAAGGAAACAGACAGCCATATAAACTTGACAGAGAATCTAATCCTTCCACAAATACAGTATCTCACAAAATTGAATACACCCCTCACATTTTTGTAAATATTTTATTATATCGTTTTATGTGACAACACTGAAGAAATTATACTTTGCTACTATGTATAGTAGTGTGTGTACAGCTTGTATAACAGTGTAAATTTGCTGTCCCCTCAAAATAAATCAACACACAGCCAATAATGTCTAAACCGCTGGCAACAAAAGTGAGTACACCCCTAAGTGAAAATGTCCAAATTGGGCCAAACTGTCAATATTTGTGTGGCCATCAATATTTTCCAGCACTGCCTTAACCTTCTTGGGCATGGAGTCCACCAGAGCTTCACAGGTTGCCACTGGAGTCCTCCTCCACTCCTCCATGACGACATCATGGAGCTGGTGAATGTTGGAGACCTTGCTCTCCTCCTATTTGAGGATGCCCCACAGATGCTCAATAAGGTTTAGGTCTGGAGACCTGCTTGGCCAGTCCATCACCTTTACCCTCAGCTTCTTTAGCAAGGCAGTGGTTGTCTTGGAGATGTGTTTGGGCGTTATCATGTTGGAATGCTGTCCTGCGGCCCAGTCTCCGAAGGGAGGGGATCATGCTCTGCTTCAGTATGTCACAGTACATGTTGGCATTCATGGTTCCCTCAATGAACTGTAGCTCCCCAGTGCCAGCAGCACTCATGCAGCCCCAGACCATGACACTCCCACCACCATGCTTGACTGTAGGCAAGACACACTTGTCTTTGTACTCCTCACCTGGTTGCTGCCACACACGCTTGACACCATCTGAACCAAATAAGTTTATCTTGGTCTCATCAGACCACAGGACATGGTTCCAGTAATCCATGTCCTTAGTCTGCTTGTCTTCAGCAAACTGTTTGCGGGCTTTCTTGTACATTATCTTTAGAAGGGGCTTCCTCCTGGGACAACAGCTATGCAGACCAATTTGATGCAGTGTGCGGCATATGGTCTGAGCACTGACAGACTGACCCCCCCCACCCCTTCAACCTCAGCAGTAGTGTTGGCAGCATCCATAGGTCTATTTCCCAAAGACAACCTCTGGATATGATACTGTAAAAGAAAAAAAAAAAAAAAAGATATACTATACTTTAAAAGAAAAATACCCTGTTTTTGGCTAAGTATATCTAAACCCAAGAGCAAAAGTCTAGCTAAATATGGTGGCTACATTAGCTTTTTTTTTCAGGTTAAAGAATAAGTTCACCTTTTTAGGGTGGAACATGCAACAAGTTCCACTCTGCTGCAGCCACTCCCCGCTGCTCTCTCTCCCTGTGACAGCAGTATGGGGAGATGTACCCCGATCTAGCTGTCCCTTTTTGAATGCAGCACAACCGTTCAGGGCTCCGCCCACACAGCCATGTCATTCATTCACAGAGATCTCTGTATTAATGAACTACAAGTCCTGACATCCTTTGCGGCTGTTGGCCTTGTAGTTCTCAATGAATTACCACAGCACTATTGAGCACTGTTGTAGTTAACCTCCCTGGCGGAGTGATTATTTCATATTTTTGATGCTGAAAGCGGTACAATTATTTTGCATGGAAATTTGGCGTTTTATATTGTAGGCCTGTAATTCTTAGGAATAACTCACTTAAATCTATCCAAACCAGAATCCGTGCTCCCTCGAGGATGAAACACCTAATGCCAAAATGGGGTCACTCAGGGGATGACCGCAGCTATGCGGTGTGAAGCATACAGATGGGAGATAAAAACGGAAAGCTGGAAAGGATGATGAGTGCCACCAATGTTGGTCAATATGGGGGTCCCAAGGATGGATGGTCACTGGGACATTTAGCTAGTCAAACCACCAAAATTAGAGTTGCCTTGATGACGCGTTTCGCGCTCCAGCACTTTGTCTTAGTCTTCCATCCTCGAGGGAGCACGGATCTGTCATGTGAGCGGTATAGTGTCTTATCAGCCAACACTATAGCGGCTTTCTTCAGTGACGCTGAGCCCTTCCCTCCCTGGAACGGCCTCTCAGCTGGACTGACGGTCACCGCCCACTGTGAGACGGAGCTTCGTTCCTCCTTCCCCGCGGCTAGCGGCTGTGTCCTCCACCGCCACACACGTGGAGCAACACTCCGGAGCTGGTGAGTCACCTCCTCAGGGTTCATACCCCATGCCCAGCGGGGATCCAGCTGGTCAACAGTGTTACTCACACACTGGTCCCCCCCTCTCTCCCTGTTTACAGCTTGGGAGCATGCAGTTGGGTGAGACTCCCTTTTTGGCCCTTGTTGCTTGATGGACAGCTAGTCATTACACTATATGTTGTTTAATTATCCTTTTTTAAGCATTATGAATCCATAGGACTGTTTACATGGACTGCCTACTATTTTTATTAAATTATTCCAGTTATATACTTTTGATTGTTGCAGTTTGTTTCTCTGACATCTAGAACGCTAGACTTTTTTGTTGTTTTTGTTTACAATCTGTTTTCACCAGTACGGTCCGTTCCAGCTGCACTGGTCTCATATACGCCCCTAGGCAATTACATCTCTCAGTCTTGCTCCTCAGGTCTCCACCTATTAGCTCTGGGACATTGTTGTTGTTTTTTTGGGTGAAAACAGAGATCTATGTTCCTGCTTAGCAGGAACACGGGTCTCTATCTTCTCCCCTGTCAATACGGCGATCTGTCTTGTTTACATAGGCAGTTTGCCGTTCTGCCTCACTCTGGGAACAATCGCGGGTGTCCGGCGAACATCAAGTCCCGGTGGACCTGCTGATTGGATCCCCCTCAATCAGCGCACGATCGCGCCTCTGGGGTGCGCACGCCCCTAGTGACTATTGCACGAAATGACGTACAGGTACGTGATTTCGCGCAATAGAGCCGACCAGAAAAAAAATGCCTGTTGATCTTACCAGAAAGTGTGCAGCTGCCTGTACTGAAATTTAAATCAGTGTTATCAGCCTTCTGAGTTATCTTCTGTAAAACTACAAAACATCTGCTCCCAAAATTATGGAGATGAGGAGAGGGAGAAGTTTTCTCTAGTCCTAACACACCTCCTGTTCTAGGATGAAATCTCTGCCCCTCTGCAGATACAGTAAAGTGAGTAAGTGGCTTTTTTTTTTTTTTTTTTTTTTTTTTTAATAAAACTGATTAATCTGATAAGCATAAAAATAAAAATCAGATCATTTTCTGTTGCCTAATATGTAAGTATTTAGCATTCCTATGTAATATTTTAAAATGAGGGTGATAAGGAAAGATTGGAGTATAGCCTCATGTAATGAAAAGTGAAGGGTCTTAAATACGTACCCATCATCCAAATTAATATAATGAAACAAAATGGAGTGGGAACAGGGGACAGTGGCTGATGTTGACCCCATAACATTCCCACCCTGAAGTAGCTTGGACTATCTCGGGACTGATAGACAATGATACATAAATTATATAAAGAAGTTTTATTACAAAACAGAAAATACATAGTATACTTATTAAAATTGAAACAGAAGAGCTCGGGATTTCCCCCAAGAGATATCTGTTGTTATAACATATAGAATGGTCTGGGTCTCGACTAGTTTTGCGGGATTACCGCTTCTTCAGGAGGACCAATTTATGAAACAGATAATATAATAAAAACACAAGAATAAAAAAGTACAATAATCGTAATACAGCAAAAAAAGGAAAGAATAACCAAATTATAACATAGAGAACTAGCTTACCCTATAGCTAGATGATCATGTGCGGCATCAGGCCGCCCCACTAGATTCCCCCCCCCCCCCCCCCGGCGAACAAGGGGGATTGTGCGGAATTCGTCTAAATAGATAGAAAACATGAACAAAAATATAAGGGTGGAGGGCCTGAAGAGTAGGCTAGTTTGAAGATACATGATAGTTGTCAGTTAACATAATAAGGGTGGGGGAGGGGAAACAAGGGGGGCAGGGAAAAGGGGGGAGGGGAAACAAGGGGGGCAGGAAAAAGGGGGGGGAGGAAGGGAGAGGGCACAGAAAGGGGAGGGGGAAGGGGAAGAGGGAAGGAAAGAGTGGGTAAGGAGGGACAGGGGAGGAAGAATCGGGGGGGGGGGGAGGGAGGAAGGAAGTGCAGGGAAGAGGGGGGGAAGGGGAGGAAATTGGGTAAAGTGGGAAGGGGGAAAGAGGCCAAGGGAGGAGGGGGGGGAGAGGAAGGGGAGGAGACGGGAGCTAGGGGAAGGGGGGGGACCAAGGGAGGAACCAGGGGGAGTAAAGAGAGGAAAAAGGGGGGGAGGGAACAGAGGGGGAAAGACGAAAAGGGGGGGAGGGGAAAGGAGGGGAAAAAAAGCAGGGGACGGGAGGGGGGGGGGGGAGAAGGGGTGAGTGAGCAACCTAATAGTTAGTGTTGGGCAAGGTATCGCCACAAGGTGTAACTCACCGTTGTAGGTTATCAAGAGTAGTAGAGGTACCAGACCACAAGAGGGCTCCTAATAACGCAGAAGCTGGATGGCCGGTAGGGAACAAGGATGCCAACTGTGTCCACCAGATAGGCATCATGGAGGTTACACACGTATGGGATCCCAACAATGTGGGTGGATATCCCGTAGGAAGCAAGGGGGTCTATAAAAAAAAAAAAAAGATATCCAAAAGGTATAACATGAGATACCAGGTGGTATCCATGGGGGGGTACCAAGTATGAAACATGTTTATACAGAGGATAACATCCGAACTAAACAAGGTAAAAACGTACCCATAGATGTCCCTGGTGGGTCAATGACAGCGTCCCTTCCATCTTAGCCCCGCGTATATGTACCTCCAGTGGAGAGATCCACCTGGTATCTCATGATATCTTTTTTTTTTTATAGACCCCCTTGCTACCTACGGGATATCCACCCACATTGTTGGGTTCCCATACGTGTGTACCCTCCATGATGCCTATCTGGTGGACACAGTTGGCGTCCTTGTTCCCTACCGGCCATTCAGCTTCCGCGTTATTAGGAGCCCTCTTGTGGTCTGGTACCTCTACTACTCTTGATACACCTACAACGGTGAGTTACACCTTGTGGCGATAACCTTGCCCAACACTAACTATTAGGTTGCTCACTCACCCCTTCCCCCCCTCCCGTCCCCTGCTTCTTTCCCTCCTCCCCCCCTTTTTCGTCTTTCCCCCTCTGTTCCCTCCCCCCCCTTTTTCCTCTCTTTACCCCCCTTGGTTCCTCCCTTGGTTCCCCCCTTCCCCTAGCTCCCGTCTCCTACCCTTCCTCTTCCTCCCCCCTCCTCCCTTGGCCTCTTTCCCCCTTCCCACTTTACCCAATTTCCTCCCCTTCCCCCCTCTTCCCTGCACTTCCTCCCTCCCTCCTCCCCCCCCCCGGTTCTTCCTCCCCTGTCCCTCCTTACCCACTCTTTCCTTCCCTCTTCCCCTTCCCCCTCCCCTTTCTGTGCCCTCTCCCTTCCTTCCTCCCCCCACCTTTTCCTGCCCCCCTTGTTTCCCCTCCCCCACCCTTAACTGACAACTATCATGTATCTTCAAACCAGCCTACTCTTCAGGCCCTCCACCCATTTATTTTTGTTTATGTTTTCTATCTATTTAGAGGAATTCCGCACAATCCCCCTTGTTCGCCGGGGGGGATCTAGTGGGGCGGCCTGGTGCCGCACATGATCACCTAGCTTTAGGGTAAGCTAGTTCTCTATATTATAATTTGGTTATTCTTTCCTTTTTTTGCTGTATTACGATTATTGTACTTTTTAATACTTGTGTTTTTATTATATTATCTGTTTCATAGATTGGTCCTCCTGAAGAAGCGGTAATCCCGCAAAACTAGTCGAGACCCAGACGATTCTATATGTTATAACAACAGATATCTCTTGGGGAAATCCCGAGCTTCTGTTTTCAATTTTAATAAGTATACTATGTATTTTCTGTTTTGTAATAAAATTTCTTTTATATAATTTATGTACTGTTGTCTATCAGTACCGAGATAGTCCAGCTACTTCAGGATGGGAATGTTATGGGGTCAACATCAGTCACTGTCCCCTGTTCCCACTCCATTTTGTTTCATGAGGTTGATAAGGAAATACAAACAAATATTTTTCACCTAAACATAATAAGAAGATAAATACAAAACACAATGCATTCCCTTTAAAAATAGTTAATCCTTGACTTGTATTATGGTCTAAAACAGATTGTAGGGGTAGAGAAATTTTTTTTAAAATGTGCATAGACAGTATCTACATAATTACTAAGCTGTACTAAAAGTGAAATCCATACAAAACTCTTTTAGCCTTATGTTTATTTTAGGTATCAAGGAAGTAGAAGATCCAACAGTGCAGAGTCATCTTCTTAAAACCATAAATGTTAAACTTCCAGGTTATGAAATGCAGAAATTATAGCTCAGTTTCATTGACCTTGGGTTTTTGATTTCCTACGGAGCAAACAAGCTATTACATATTACCTATCTAGGAGTTTTTTTTGCTGATAACATTTTCCCTAATCATAATTGGATGTCTGTACATGGAGGACTTCTGAAAATCTAATTTGGAAGGTAAATTTGTAAAATGAAACTATCCCAGACACCTAAATGTGTTCTCATTTCTGGAACGATGTGACATTCGCAACTTTCTGCTGAAGCTTGATTCATGTGTGTTGGCAGGCTGGTGCTTGCTCTTTGCGTCTCTCAATTAATGAACCACACATGGCACGTTTCTACACAGTCTTCACTAAATTCAAGGACATATAGGATGCAAACTGTCAAATGGGAATCGATTTCTAGAATATTCTAATATGTGACAAAGGGCCCGATTTACTAAAGTGTGAAGCAAGATGAAGTACTATGAAGCAGAGTCATGTTGGTTACATAGCATTCATATAAAGGTGGACTGAGTGAAAAAAAGAGTTAGTCAGTAGTTGATTTTACTTGGTTGGGTATTACACCTTAAACTATGAAGACTAAACACTGCTTTTAGGTTGGATAGAGTAGGTGGTTAAAACCCCTGTTTTTTCACTGTTTTCATCCCATTTGTTAAAGGGGCAGAACCCATATAAAAAAAAAGTTACCTAAAAAAGATTAGAAATGATATATTGGACAGAGAGAGGTCTACTACCCTCAATTACATAGTTACATAGTTGGTGAGGTTGAAAAAAAGACACAAGTCCATCAAGTTCAACCTGTGTGTGTGCTTTTATGTCAGTATTACATTATATATCCCTGTATGTTGTGGTCGTTCAGGTGCCTATCTAATAGTTTTTTTAAATTATTGATGCTTCCCGCTGAAACCACTGCCTGTGGAAGAGAATTCCACATCCTTCCTGCTCTTACAGTAAAGAACCCTCTACGCAGTGTAAGGTTAAACCGCTTCTCTTCTAATTTTAGTGAATGGCCGTGTGTCTTTTTAAATTCCTTTTCGCTGAAAAGTTTTATCTCTATTGTGGGGTCACCAGTACGGTATTTGTAAATTGAAATCATATCCCCTCTCAAGCATCTCTTCTCCAGAGAGAATAAGTTCAGTGCTCGTAATCTTTCCTCATAACTAAGGTCCTTGAATCCTTTTATTAGCTTTTTTGCCCTTCTCTGGACTCTCTCCAGTTCCAACACATCCTTCCTGAGGACTAGTGCCCAGAACTGGACAGCATACTCCAGGTGCGGCCGGACCAGGGTTTTGTAGAGTAGGAAAATTATCGTTTTATCTCTGGAGTTAATCCCCTTTTAATGCATGCCAATATGCTGTTGGCTTTGCTCGCAGCAACTTGGCATTGCATGCCATTGCTGACCCTGTCATCTAGAAATGTATTGCCCTGCTTAGCTTAGTTTCATTTGCAATACTGAGATTGAGCTGTTTATCCCATCATCCCAGGTTGTTTATGAATAAATGAAATAGGATTGCTCCCAAGACAGAACCCTAGGGGACCCCGCTTTCCACACCGGACCATTCCAAGTACTCCCCACTTATCAATACCCTCTGAACTCGCCCCTGTAGCCAGTTTTCAATCCATGTACTCATCCTATGGTCCATGCCGACAGACCTTAGTTTGCACAGTAAACGTTTATGGGGAACTGTATCAAATGCCTTTACAAAATCCAGATACACCATGTCTACAGGCCTTCCTTTTTCTAAATGGCAGCTCACCTCTTCATAGAAGGTTAATAGATTGGTTTGGCAAAAACGAGTCTTCATGAATCCATGCTGATTACTGATAATAATACCGGTTTCATTACTAAAATCTTGTATATAGTCCCTTATCATCCCCTCCAAGAGCTTGCATGCTATTGATGTTAGGTTAACTGGTCTGTAATTCTCAGGAATGTATCTTGGCCCCTTTTTAAATATTGGTGCTACATTGTCTTTTCTTTAATCTGCTGGTACCATTGTAGTCAGTAGACTGTTCGTAAAAATTAGGAACAATGGTCTGACATTTACTTGACTGAGTTCCTTAAGGACCTTAAGGTGCAAGCCATCTGGTCCCTGTGATTTATTAATGTCAAGTTTTTCAAGTCTATTTCTAATTCTATCCTCTGTCAGCCATTAGGATGCTTCCTGTGACATGTCATAAGGATAAACATTGCAGTTTTGTTTACTGAAGCCCCCTGTTTCCCTTGTGAAGACTGAGGAGAAGAATACATTCAATACCTTCGTCATCTCTCCATTCTTAGTAACCAAATTCCCTTCATCATTCTTTATGGGACCAATATGATCTGACCTCCCTTTCTTACTATTTATTTACTTAAAGAATTTCTTGGGATTTTTTTTTACTTTCCCCCACTATGTGCCTTTCGTGTTCTATCTTAGCCACCCTGATTGCACCCTTACATTTCTTGTTGTATTCTTTGTAAAGTTGGAATGCCGGTGATGATCCCTCAGCCTTGTATTTTTTGAAGGCCTTCTCCTTTGCTTTTATATGCATTTTTACATTGAAGTTAAGCCACCCAGGACTTTTATTAGCTCTTTTAAATGTATTTTTCATTGGGATGCACTGGCAAATACCCTTATTTAATATGCTCTTAAAGCACACCCATTTTTCCTCCGTGTTCTTTGTTCCTAAGATTTTATCCCATTTAGTATCTTCTAGCAAGGATCGTAGTTTAGGGAAGTTGGCTCTTTTGAAATGTAGTGTCTTTGTATTCCCCTTATGTTTCCTATTTGTGTGATTTATACTGAAACTAATTGACCTGTGATCGCTGTTTCCTAAATTGTCCTGTATTTCCACATCCGTGATTAGGTCTGTATTCGTGGTAATCAGTAGGTCTAGTAAAGTTTTGTTTCTTGTTGGTGTATTTACCATCTGACCCATTAAATTGTCCTGCAAGACATTTAGGAAATGGCGAGCTTTAGATGAATGTGCGGTTCCTTCCGCCCAGTCTATGTCTGGATAATTAAAATCCCTCATTATAATGACACTTCCCAAACTGTGATATGAGGTCCACCTCCCCCTCCTCCCTTTGGTTAGGCCTATAGCATACTCCCAGTATTACTTTCCCCTTAGTTTCCTCACTTTGTAGCGCTACCCATAATTATTCCACCTCCTCCCTTGCTCCATTATTGATATCATCCCTCACATTCACTTGTACATCATTTTTGATATACAGGCATACCCCTCCCCCTTCCCCCCCATCCCTGCAATATAGGGAATACCCTTGAATGGTTGCCAGCCAATCATAAGAGCTGTTGAACCAAGTCTCTGAAATTCACACAAAATTTAAATCCTCCTCGTACAACAGCTGCTCTAGTTCTCCCATCCTGTCCGCCAGACTCCTGGCATTGGTCAACATGCCACAAAGTTTACTCCGGACACATACTATCTCCTTATTGGGTGTTCTGAGGTTGCAAATAGGACTTGTTACTGTACTTACCTTGGGTTTGGGTGCTTTAGTCAACTTACCACTAATGCCCCCATACTACCCTCTGCAATTTGTTCCGCGCTGACTATCTCTACTTATGGACCCTCCCCCCGTCGCCTAGTTTAAAAGTCCCTCTCACTTTCGTCCATCTTCTCTCCCAGTTGATCTGCACCTCCCCCATTTAGGTGCAGTCCGTCCCTGCTAAAGAGCTGGTAACCGACTGAGAAGTCGGCCCAGTTCTCCAGGAACCCAAACCTCTCCTTTCTACACCAGCTCCTCAGCTACTTGTTACTTCCCTATTGTTTTGCAAATATATTTTGCCCACATAGCCTTTTAACATGTCCAATTTTTTTTAATGAAGGGGCTGATGCTTTAGTAAAAAATAAATGGGTTAATGGGAAGCAACTTATTGACAGTGCATCAAAGATTGAGCACCCAAAGAATGCCTTATTGTACAATTAAAGGCATGGAATGCAAAAAAAAAGTTTTTCTGTAAAATGGGAAAGGCTGGTTATTGTATCTGTGTCTTCCTGACAATTTTATTATTGCTATCACGGGCAGGGAAGTGTTATGAAATCTCTCAAAACAGTTCATGAAAGCAGTAAAAACTTGACGGTATTCACTGTTGCCAAAGCTAAAAAAAATGAATTTAGGCTTTAACAAGGTTGTCGGTTTTTCTACTGCGGGTTCATATTTTGTTTTTAATAGAGAAAAACTCAGTGTGGCAGGACAGGAACTTCATGAATGTGGGAGGGCGCATCAACAGGTAGCGATCGGTATGCTGGATGAAAAAATTACAGGGGGTATAATTCCAGCTGTGACTGCAAAGCTTTGCAGCCGTGGCATGTGTACAATCCGGCTTCTGCCTCTGTAGCTGAAGGAGGTAGCAGTTGAGACGGTGGTAAAACCATGGTTGAGCCCCAACCTTACTTGTGAACAAGCTCTGATAGTGCAGCTAGTCACATTGTCCAAAAATGTGATAGGTAGTCAGGAAATTAGATGTATAATTTATGCCCTTAGAAAGCCTAAAGGTGCTTCTTGGATTTGAGGCTTTTATATGTGGCTAGACTCACACATGGTAACCATACTTAGAAGAATGTGTTTAGGGGTGTAATTCTAAGTATGCTTGTGCTGTGCGTTAGAAGTATTTTGTTCACTGACAACTTTGTGCAAAAAAAAAAATACATTTTTATTTTCTTTCCTGGATTTTCCAAAAATTTATGGCAAAAAATGACATTTTCAAAAGGCTCATTATGCCTTTCAGAAAATAGCTTGGATGTTTTCTCTCCAAAATGTGTTCATTATGTGGGTGTTTCTCCTGTCCTGGCACTTCAGCGAAGAAATACGTTAGGTAGTCAGGAAATTAGATGAAAAGTATATTGTATGCTCCTTGAAAGCTGAAAGGTGTGTGAGAAATATGTTGTTAAAAGTGAAATTAAAGTATTTTTTTTTTAAATAACTAAAATGTTATACTTACCTGCTCTGTGCAGTGGTTTTGCACAAAGCAGCTCCAATTCTTCTCTTCTCGGGGCCACCCATTGGCTCTTCTAGTCCCTTCCCACAGTCTGGTGCCACTAGACCAAGCAGCTTGCAATGGGGGCACCTGAGCAGGCTTGCTCGCGGCTCTGTGTGTCCATTCACACACAGAGCTGTGGCTTGGCCCTGCCCCCTCTCTCTCCTCATTGGCTCATTGGCTGTGATTGACAGAATCGGGAGCCAATAGCTCACACTGCTGTCTTAATCAATCAGGAAGGCAAGTCCCCGGAGAGCCGAGGCGCTAGAGGAAGATCCGTGGAGGAAGATCGGGCTCAGGTAAGTTTTAGAATGCATGAAGGTAAACACCTTCAGCCTTTACAAACACTTTAAAATTACAACTTTGTGAAAAAAGCACATTTTATTTTTCTTCTTTCTCCAAAAAATTGTGACAAAAAATGTTTGAAACAAACTTTACAAAGAAAGATTATTAATTTGCAAATTTGCAGAAACTAAGAAAAAATTACCTTTTCCTATTTATAGAACAAAGAAAAAACCTAGTTGTAAAAAAAAAAAAAAAAAAAAAAAAAATCCATCAAAAGAAATCTCTGTCATTGTAAAAAAAAAAAAAAAAAATATATATATATATATATATATATATATATATATATATATATATATATATATATATATATATATATATATATATATATATATATATATATATATATATGTTTGACAGTGCTTAAAACTGAAAAATGTCCTGGACTGGAAGGGAGTGAAATGGTCTGGTCTTCAAATGGTTAAATCACCCTCTGTGAATGTTTGAATAATGTTACACTCATTGCTTTATAAATACCCCTATGTTTAAATGCCAGCATTATACATAGACTACAAAAGGAACATGTTAGGTATGTGCAGTGCAGTTTTGTCTGTTTTTGAACACATCACTGTCAATAGTTCTATATATAAATATAATATATATTACTGTATCTGTAGATTTACAGCCATTGCTGTATATGAAGTATATTATTTTCCCGTGCTATTGATAAATTCTAGCACATTTAGGCCTTTACACATTTGTGGTATTTCCTTTGACATCTCAGTCTTTTCTACATTATCACCAGCTTATTCTGAATTCTAAAGCTCTCTAGTGACCTGCTGTCGACCACGATGGATATCTGGAAGCCGGTAAACCATAATACCAAAATAATTTCTTACAACTGGGTCGATTCAGAGGAGGTAAACAAAATATAGGCATATTGATGGAGACAGCTATAGATCATTATAATATATTCTTCTGAAGTTGTTCCAGTTTGCAGTGTGCTATGCCTGAAAATATATTCATCTCTTTCCTTCCTGTGATCATCTTTCATTAAAGTGCTCAGCTGCTATAAAATCTGTTTTGTAGTTTTGTGAAATAGCAGTCATTTTGTGCACAGCATTATAGATGAAATCATGGCCATGCTCACAAGTTCTTCCTTAGCTCAAGCTGCACACAATTTACAAAATCGCAGTTTGGTGTTTTTTTGACCGATTATTTTATCAATATTACAGATGGATGGATTGACAGATGGATTGACTGTCACTCCTTGCAAATGGATTAACCAGATTGTTATACCGGTATTGGAGGAAACACCATTTGGTGATTAAAATGCACTAATAGTTTTAAAAGGGACCCTGTAGGTGGAAAAACAAAAAAATTGAAATAAAAGAACTGTGTGAAAGAATAATAATAATACCCACCTGCCCAGTTGTTCATGCTTCTGATCTTTGCTCTTTTGCTACAGCCAAAGAATTTTCAGCTCTGGGTGTATCAGATGCCTGCCTCCCCTCTGTACACTGTGGTTTTCCCGGCTGGCTATTGTGTCACTAGTGTGATTTTAGGACCAGGGCTGCTGTTAGAAATCATGGGGCCCCATACAACCTACCTGACAAGCATCCCCCCCCCCCCGGAATAACAAATCACTAAAATGTCATGGTATGCTTTGCAGCCATGGAAGAAATTATGGTGTGTGGAGAATAGGGTGCTCTGGATGACAAGGGGGCTTTAACCACTTGCTTACTGGGCACTTAAACCCCCCTCCTGTCCAGACCAATTTTCAGCTTTCAGCGCTGTCGCACTTTGAATGACAATTGCGCGGTCATACAACACGGTACCCAAATGAAATTTTTATCATTTTTTTCCCACAAATAGAGCTTTCTTTTGATGGTATTTGATCACCTCTACGGTTTTTATTTTTTGTTAAAAAAATTTTAAAAGACAGAATTTTTGAAAAAAAATTATATTTTTTTTTATATTTTGTTATCAATTTTTGCAAACAGCTAATTTTTCTCCTTCGTTGATGTACGCTGATGGGGCGGCACTGATGGGCACCGTTAGGTGGCAGTGATGGGCACTGATGGGTGGCGGTTATGGGCACTGATGGGTGGCAGTGTTGGGCACTGATTGGGCACTGACTGATGGCAGCACTGCTAGGTGGCACTAATAGGTGGCACTTGTGGGCATTGATAGGTGGCACTTGTGGGCTTTAATAGGTGGCACTTGTGGGTTTTAATAGGTGACACTTGTGGGTTTTAATAGGTGGCACTTGTGGGTTTTAATAGGTGGCACTTGTGGGCACTGTGGGCACTGGCAGATGGCACTTGGAGGCACAGATGAGGCATCTGTGCCTCCTTCCTCTTCGGGACCGATGTCCCTTTGACATGAGCCGATGATCGGCTTTTTTTTCCTCCTCACGCTGTCAGCGTGAGGAGAAAACGAAACCGATCACCGAGCTTTTGTTTACATCATGTGACCAGCTGTCATTGGCTGACAGCTGATCACATGGTAAGGGGCCGGGACCGGCCCCTTACTCGGATCTGTGATCATCCGAGTCTCTGTGACTCGGTGATCACAGCGCGCACACCGCGCGCCCTGCAGGGTGCGCGCGGTGCGCGTGCATAGGGGAGGACGTCATATGACGTCCTCCCGGAGATTGAGGTCCGCGCTGTAGCCGTCATTCGGCTATGGCCCGGACCTCAAGTGGTTAACAAACAGTACATGACTGGCTCTTGAACTGTGATTAATGCACCACAGCAGCACATTAGAGGGTAGCACACTCTGTAAGAAAAATAAAGCAGAGAAGAAGATGGCGCTTGCAGTAATAAAACACTTTAATTACAAGTAAGGGTTAAAAACACTTACAAGATGGAAGTGAAAAACAGGCATATCAATGAATCCATAATGTCTAGCGGGATGCATTCTGGGAGTAAAGACAGCTGCAGGTGGAAGTTCCAGCTGACTAGCAGTCGTAAACACTGTGTCTCTGATCCAAGATGGAGAGCCGTGCTATCAGGACCAGCATGGAATCCAAGTTATCACTAAATGATATATTGCTCACACATGCCATGGTTATATGTGAAATTGTGCCCCAAAATACATTTAGCTGCTTCTCCTGAGTACGGGGATACCACATGTGTGGGACTTTTTGGAGCCTAGCCGCATACGGGGCCCCGAAAACCAAGCACCGCCTTTAGGATTTCGAAGGGCGTAAATTTTTGATTTCACTCCTCATTACCTATCACAGTTTTGAAAGTCATAAAATGCCAAGATAGCACAAACCCCCCCAAATGACCCCATTTTGGAAAGTAGACACCCCAAGCTATTTGCTGAGAGGCATGTTGAGTCCATGGAATATTTAATATTTTGACACAAGTTGCGGGAAAATGACAAACTTTTGTTTTTTTTTACTCAAAGTTGTCACTAAATGATATATTGCTCAAACATGCCATGGGCATTTGTGAAATTGCAGCCCAAAATACATTCTGCTGCTTCTCCTGAGTACGGGGATACCACATGTGTGGGACTTTTTGGGGGCCTAGCTGCATACTGGGTCCCGAAATCCAATCACCTTCTTCAGGATTTCTAAGGGCGTAAATTTTTGATTTCACTCCTCACTACCTATCACAGTTTTGAAGGCCATAAAATGCCAAGGTAGCACAAAACCCCCCCAAATGACCCCATTTTGGAAAGTAGACACCCCAATCTATTTGCTGAGAGGCATGGTGAGTATTTTGCAGCTCTCATTTGTTTTTGAAAATGAAGAAAGCAAGAAAAATGTATTTTTTTTCTTTTTTCAATTTTCAAAACTTTGTGACAAAAAGTGAGGTCTGCAAAATACTCACTATACCTCTCAGCAAATAGCTTGGGGTGTCTACCTTCCAAAATGGAGTCATTTGGGGGGGGGGGGGTTGAACTGACCTGGCATTTTATGCACAACATTTAGAAGCTTATGTCACAAATCACCCACTCTTCTAATCACTTGAAGACAAAGCCCTTTCTGGCACTTTTTGTTTACATGAAAATAATTTTTTTTTTTTGCAAGAAAATTACTTTGAACCCCCAAACATTATATATTTTTTTAAAGCAAATGCCCTACAGATTAAAATGGTGGGTGTTTCATTTTTTTTTTTTAACAGTATTTGCGCAGCGATTTTTCAAACGCATTTTTTGGGGAATAAACACACTTTTTTACATTTTAATGCACTAAAACACACTATATTGCCCAAATGTTTAATGTAATAAAAAAGATGATCTTAGGCCGAGTACATGGATACCAAACACAACATGCTTTAAAATTGTGCACAAACGTGCAGTGGCGACAAACTAAATACATTTTTAAAAGCCTTTAAAAGCCTTTACAGGTTACCACTTTAGATTTACAGAGGAGGTCTACTGCTAAAATTACTGACCTCGACCTGACCTTCGCGGTGATACCTCACATGCATGGTGCAATTGCTGTTTACATTTGACGCCAGACCGATGCTTGCGTTCGCCTTTGCGGGAGAGCAGGGGGGGACAGGGGTGCTTTTTTTTTTTTCTTTATTATTTTTTTGCTTTTTTATCTTATTTTTAAACTGTTCCTTTCATTTTTTTTTAATCATTTTTATTGTTATCTCAGGGAATGTAAATATCCCCTATGATAGCAATAGGTAGTGACAGGTACTCTTTTTTGAAAAAAATTGGGGTCTATTAGACCTTAGATCTCTCCTCTGCCCTCAAAGCATCTGACCACACCAAGATCGGTGTGATAAAATGCTTTTACGATTTCCCAATGGCGCTGTTTACATCCGGCGAAATCTAAGTCATAAAATACTCGTAGCTTCCGGTTTCTTAGGCCATAGAAATGTTTGGAGCCATTCTGGTCTCTGATCAGCTCTATGGTCAGCTGGCCGAATCACCTGCATTCTCAGGTTCCCTGTTGGGACAGGAGAGCCAGAAAAAAACATGGAAGACGGTGGGGGGAGGAATTCCCTCCCACTGCATGTAAAAGCAGTCTAGAGGATAATTAGCTGCTAGGAGTGCTTTTACATGAAAGCAGACCTCTGGCTGAAAAGAATGATACCAAGATGATACCTAAACCTGCAGGCATCATTCTGGTATAGCTGCTCAAAGTCCAGCAACATACCAGTACGTTGTTGGTCCTTGTTGGGCATATATTGTAAACTTTTTTTTCATGCAGCCTGTGGGCTGAACGAAAAAAAAAGATTGATCGGTGGGTATGCCCACCATTAGAATACCTGCACTGTTTATATATGCCGAAGCATGGGGGCATCCGCCCCCAAAAGGTAGGAGCAAATTGCTCCTCCGCCCCTGCTGCCCCCATGCTTCAGCATATATGCTCTTTTTTTAACTGTGGTGGTGAAATCACTCTTGCAGCGCTGAAGTCACGGCTTTATGTATCATGGGAGCAAACGCTGTTGCTGTCAAGATAAATAAATCTGCGCTGCAACTGAATGGCGTACCTGCTAAGCAAATGATGGTTAACAATAAAACAAAGTGACATTACAGTATAACAGTAAAACCTGTGCCTAAAATATATATATATATGCCGAAGCACGGAGGCTGTTGCTGTCAAGATAAATTAATCTGCTCTGCAGCTGAATGGCGTACCTGAAAACAAAAAAATGGTTAACAATAAAACACAGTAAACAGTAAAGTATAAAAAAATTGCATACCTATAAAGCAAACATGATAAAACATAATAACAATAAAACATTGCAGAATAGAATACAGTAAAAAAGAGCAGAACAATAGAGAGAGAACAATAAAACGACAACTATTTTTGTTTTTTTTTATTTTATATATTTTTTTGTGTTTTTTTCTTTTTTTACTTTTTTTTTTTTTTTTTTTTTACACTTTTTTTGTAACTGTAACTTTTGTAACTGTAACCAGTTCCAGATTCGGGTCTCTTAAAATGCGATGGCACCTTGGGAGACCCTGTGAAAGTGTACCTAGTCTGTGCAGTGCTGTACCCTATGCTAATACTAACTAGTGTATGGTAGCGTTCAAAACATTCACCGATGCAAAGACCAGGATTGTCAGGACAGGAGAGACAATAATAGTGGGTGTCACGCCTATATCCGCGCTTGCTGCAGACACAACATCTTTTTTGGGGGGCTCATTGGGTAGGGGTACTCGGAAGGACATAAAGAAAATGCCTCTCATGCAGCCGGCTTACTGCATTTGGTTGGGGAAGGTGAGGTGGAGCACCGTCTGGAAACAGAAGGGCTCTGATGATCTCTTCCTGGAATTTAAGGAAGGATCCAGTCCCTCCTGAAGCTCTGTATAGCACATGAGCGTTCAGCAAAGCCAATTGAAATAAGTATACAGACACTTTTTTATACCAGCGTCTGGCCTTACGGGCAACTAGGTACGGCGCCAACAACTGGTCGTTGAGGTCCACCCCTCCCATATTTTGGTTATATTCATGGACACAGAGGGGGTTCTCCGCAACACCAGTCGCCGTAGTAATTTGGACCGTCGTGTCTGCATGAAGGGAGGTAAGAACGAAAACATTCTTATTATCCCTCCACTTCATAGCGAGCAAGTTATTACACTTGAAGCAGGCTCTCTCCCCCAGCCTAAGATGGGAATCTACAAGCCGCTGGGGAAAGCCCTGGCGATTAGGTCGCACGGTGCCACATGCTCCAATCTGCTGATCAAACAAGTGACTAAAAAGTGGCTATTTGCTATTGGTGTCACTGGTACAGGGGGGTGATCAGGGGGTGACTGGGGGGTGAAATGTGTGCCTAGAGTGTTCTACTGTTAGTGTAGTGTTGGTGCACTTACTTGGATGTCTTCTCTCCTTGGCGCCGGAACGAAAAGACCAACACGAGGAGAGATGACATCACTTCCTCTGCTGCTGTTTACATTACAGAGGCAGAGGAAGATTGTCATTCGTTGGGAGCGCGGATAGCCCCCCTAACGACGCCAACTGCCTCGGGCACCGGGGGGGTGCGCTGCGCCCCCCACCCGCGGGAGGCAAATCAGGTACCAGGTACGTGATTTTGCCTGCCTGTGCCATTCTGCCGCAGTATATCTACGTTAGGCGGTGGGCAAGTGGTTAAACCAAGAATGCTCTGAAACATTTCCCGCCCACTCTGATGTCATTTCTGGTTGCCTGGATTTCATGCTGGTCCTAACAGCACTGCTCTCCGTCTGGGATCAGAAACGCAGTGTTTACCACTGCTGGTCAGATGGAACTTCCACCTGCAGCTGTCTTTACTTCCAGGATACATCCCACTGGACGTTATGGATTCATTGATATGCCTGTTTTTCACTTCCACCTTGTAAGTGTTTTCATTAAAGTGTTTTATTACTGCACTTAGAAGCGCCTTCTTCTCTGCTTTGTTTATAGAAATTATATTATAGCTATTATATTATTAATTATAGCTTTGCTACTGCCGCAACCTGACACCCTTTTTTTTTTACTTTTTTTATTTGCTTAATGGCAATTTTACATTGCGAGGCCTCAGTGCAACTGTGAGTCAAGTGTTTGGCTTTAATTTGCGGCCACATTGAACTCAATGGGGAGTTTGACAGGTGGTGTTGCCTGTCAAGCTCTGCAGCCTTCATTTAAAAAGCTGCCGCTGTGAAGTAAAATATTGCGGGCATAGCATGTATACAGCCCTGTCTGACTATATTAGGATTTCAGGGGGCAGTCAGGAATAGTAGTAAATCCAAGGCTCAGTTGCCCATGTGAAAGAGCCCTTAGGCCGCATTCACATTTGATGTTTCTTGAATGTGTGACAAAGTACACAGGTAACGGGCGTTTTGCAGTACATTTCAGAAATGCACTGCAAGTACGCATAGTGCTTGTAGTGCCATTAATTGTTAATAGCACCCCAAAGGCAATTAGCAGACCTGAGGGGCCTTAGGGGTGGCATATAGAAATGGCTGTTCAGAGATGTCCGTCAGCTGGAGGGAGAGATGTATTCACTGGCTCCTAGCTCCAGCACTGCAGTGGCAGCTACCTGCAGTTCTAGGCTGGCTCCTGGCATATTCACCCCTATTTTGTCAGATTAGGTGACCCGTCAGAATTTGTAACGGAAATGACGTTCTGTCGCCACCATCTTGCTACACCCCGCACTCATCCACAGTAAGGATACAGTGAGAAGGCGGCAAACTGACATCTTGTTACACCCACCAGAGTTTTGCATTTCACAATTATTTTAATTTTTTTTCAATTGTTTTTTTATTGAAACTTTTTCATAGTACAGCATAAAGTACAATTAGTACAACAGTATAATGATATACATTCAGCTGTATGTAGTAGTAGAGCTATTCTCAAAATGCAGGGATAGTTTAATATTCAACAGTCAGTGGGTTACACATACTGGAACCAAATAGTTACCAAAATTACAACAACCTGAAAGCGGGATATTATTGGTCTAAAGAGGGCCTGTACTGAAGAATGATATGCTCAGAGTATAAATAGCTGAGTATATTTTAAAAAACAAAGTACATAGAGAAAAGTAAGTACATGTAAAATAAAACCTAGGGTGGGATATAAGCAAGGTTAAAAGGGGAATTGACTTTGGTCGGACCTTTACATGAGCAGAAGGAAGGGGATGGGGATGAGAAATATAATTATCAAAGAATGCGTCATTAATTTACTTTAAACCAGTTTTTCCATATTTTCCATTGTATATCAAACTGTTTTCTAGTACCACATCTACTAGCCAGTAGGGATTCATAAACATAGTGGGATTGAGTAGTCTCAAATACTTCAGTTTTCAGTTTTCGAGTGTTTCGCTATCAATGTTCTAGCGACCAAAAGAATGTGTGTAATCACAACACGAAAGTCAGGGGGGAAGTTTTCAATGCCTATGTTCAGTACTGCTAAGCTGTGGATTGGGAGGTGTTGGGATCCCTGTAATGCTTGAGATTGAGCAAAATATGTTATTCCAAAAGCTATTTAAATATTTGCAGGTCCAGAACATATGGAGAAGGTTGCCTACTGTGCCACAGTTTCTCCAGCATAATGGGGAGTTGGTTTGGCAGAATTTGGATATTCTGTAGGGCGTAAGATACCACCTGAGGGCTATTTTTTGCCATAGTTCCCAGTGATTAACACATTTGGAGGCTTTGTAGATTAATCTAAGTGCATATTGCCACTGTGAGTCTGTGATGGGTATGCCTAAATCAGATTCCCATTTTCGGTAAGGGTGAGATTTGGTGAAGCTAAATTTTTGTTGGAAGAGATTGTAGAAGAGGGGTATGCCCTTGAGAGGTGTAGGGGTAGTAGTGTAAAACCGCCATATCCCCTCTGTGAGATATATGTGGTGTGTTTTGATGGATCTGAGGAGATGGGAGACTTGATTGTATTTATAGCAATCAGCGGGTGATTTATTGAATTGTTTTTGTAGTGTGGTGAATGGTTTAAGGGTGTCATTGTGGTAGAGATCTGCAATCCACTTTATGCCTTTATTGTGCCAGTCAGTGGTTGAGAGGTTCGGAATTACATGTGTGAGGACATTAATGGGTATGGGGATATCTACCTTGTTAGTGGTTAAGGGTGGTAGTTTGTGAAGGTCGCTCCAAGCCAACAGGGAGGCTTGTATAGTGAGTGTGAGGTGTTGTATGGGGAATGGTTGCCATACATCCAGGAGTAACAGAAGAAAACCTGGTGCACAAAGGCACAGTATGACCCCTCAGGATTTTAAATGACAGACCGAGTAGGAGTAAAAAAGAGGAATCTTTTTAAAGTATTCACAATATATAAATATATCCAGTATCAAAAAGATTGACATTTAAAATTGTTTTACATAGGTAGGCATGAAACGTAGCTGCCCTGTACAAAGATTTTTGGGCTAGAAGGTATCCATGACGCCTGACATGTTTCGGACGATGATGTCCTTCCTCAGAGGCTTAGTGTCACTTAAAACAATCGTATTGTGTTGTTTGTTTTTCTACAATATGAATATAATAGAAATTAGTATAAGAAGGTAACAATACATATCAGAATAGATTACTCATTAGAATTACACTTTCAACATTGGTCAACATGCTATAACATAGTTCATAACGATAAGACAATGGGTTATCGTACTTCGTTTTGAACACCAGATGAATTGCGTAAGCAGGGAGTTTAGAGCTTTAAGATGGTTACTGTGCAGTGGGATGGGTAGTGTTCGTAAAACGTATAATATTTGAGGCAGTAGGAGCATTTTAAATGAGGCCAGACCAAGACATTTCTAGTCTAGCTAACCTTTTTGCTTCACTAGTAATTCTATCTATCAAGGGTAAATAGTTGGCATCTGCTAGTTTCTGTAAGTCTGCCGTTAGTTGTAGTCCTAAATACTATATGCTCAACTTACTCCATGTGTAGGGAAATTCAGATTGTAGTTGAGACCGAAGAGGGGGTGGAACTCCCAATTCCAGGATAAGTGATTTTGTAAAGTTTACTTTATAGAAAGAGATTCAACTAAACTCATTGAGGATAGTATGGGCATGAGGCAGTGATGTAGCTGGGGACGTTAGGAACAAGATGATGTCATCTGCACACACATTTATGTCATGTGGTCTGTCTTGAAGTGGGAAAACAGTTATGTTAGGATGGGTTCCAATCCTCTCACCTAGTGGTTCTATAAGGGGATTGAAGATTGAGGGGGATAGGGGACATCCCTGTCTCGTACCATTGGATATGGTAAAGGGAGTTGAGAGCATATTTGATGTGTAGACCTGTGCACAGGGGGATGAGTAAAGGGCCAAGATGGAGGAGAGGATGGGTCCTGTGAAGCCAAACTTTTGTAATGTGTGCCTCATATAGCCCCAATGTATCCTGTCGAATACCTTCTCCGAGAGGAGCAGAGCAGGCACTCAACAGGTCTTAGCATATTGCATGAAGTTGATGACTCTCCTTGTGGCATTGGATGCTTGTCTACCTGGGGTGAAACCTGTTTGGTCAGGTTTGATGAGAGAGGATAGAATAGGAAGAAGTCTGTGGGCTAAGATCTTGGCGTATAACCTGACATCCATATTAAGTAATGAGATGGGACTAAAATTGGAAGGGCTAGTGGGCTTTTTACCCGGTTTAGGAATGGTAACAACATAGGCTTTAAGCATCTCAGAGGGAAATGAGGCAGAAGACATTGCATCAGCATAGACCAACTGAAGTGTTTGGAATAAGCTGTTTTGGAAGATTTTATAATAGTCATTTGTCAATCCATCAGGACCTGGTGATTTGCCAGATGGTGGGGTTTTTATCGCTTTTATGATCTCAGGTTCCGTAATAGGGTTATTGAGAGAGATTAGTTGTGCCTGTGAGAGGGTGGGGAGGTTGATACTTGTCAAGGAAGCTTGTATATTTTCATCAGTAGTTTATGGGGTCTTGGGGTCTTTCTCAAGATTGTACAATGAGGAGTAGTATTCAGCAAAAGAGTTTGCTACTTCTTTGGGGTTGAATATTTTTTTATTCTCTGATGGATTAAATATGGGATTTTTGTTTTAATTCTACATACTTTGAGTCTTTGGGCAAGAAATTTACCTACCCGATTGCCAGATGAGTAATGGGATAATTTGAGTGAGTTGATGTGCTTGTCATACTGCTCAATGAGCAGGAGCCTGAGATCAGAGCGATGTTGGGAAAGTTTTTTTTGCTAGATGTGTATTAGCATTGTTTTTGTTCAGGGACTCTAGAGTCTTAATTTCACTAAGGAGTTGGTCTAATTTCCGCATCCTCTGCCTCTTCTCCCATGAACAAATTTGTAGGATAATCCCTCTAATAAAGGCCTTATGCGTACACCACAACGTAGTAGGGTCAGTCACAGAGTGGGTGTTCAATGAAAAAAATTCAGTTAGGTTTTTGGCAATGGTGGCAGCATGCAAAGGCATTTGAAATATACGGGAGTTAGCACGACATACATAGGCAGGACTTGGAGTGTGCTCCTCCACCACAGTTATAGAGACCGATGCGTGGTCGGACCACGTAATGTCATGTATGTTGGAGGAGGACACTGCCTGTAACAACATCTTATCGACTAAAATTAAATCAATTCTTGAGTATGAATTGTGTCTGGAAGAGTGGAAGGTGTAGTCTTGTTCTTTTGAATGTTGGCATCTCCAGGCATCATAGACATCCTCTGTATGTAGCAGAGTTTGTAGCATGGGTAGTGGTCGTTTGGATCTAGAGGTACTGTCTATTGTGTAATCTGCCGTTAGATTGTAGTCTCCACACATTGCCAGGGAGCCTTTTTGGCTTGTAGCAATTCTGAGGAACATTTTCTTCAGAAAGCGGACTGGATGGGAATTGGGCACATAAAGGTTCACAATAGTGTAGGGTTTGTCGTTAAGCTCTCCTACCAGGATTAGATATGGTCCTTCTGGATCCACCTGGGTTTCTTGTAGGACAAAGGCCACAAAGTCCTTAAAGCGGAGGTTCACACAAAAATTGAACCTCCACTTTTCGGAAACCCCCCCCCCCCAATGGTGTCATATTTGGCACCTTTCAGGGGGGAGGGGGGTGCAGATACCTGTATAATAGGTATTTGTACCCACTTCTGGGCATAGACTCCCGCAGGAGTCTACGCCTCTTCCCCCCTCCCCCCGCTGTCTGCTGGGAAACACACGGGTCCCAGAGACAGCAGGGACCATCCGGATTGCGCAGCGTGACTCGCGCATGCGCAGTAGGGAACCGGGAAGTGAAGCCGCAAGGTGGTGGCGGCAGCACCCGAGAGCCGATCGACAGATCGGCTTCGGGTGCCGACATCGCGGGCACCCTGGACAGATAAGTGTCCATATTTTAAAAGTCAGCAGCTGCAGTATTTGTAGCTGCTGACTTTAAAAAAATAAATAAATTGGCGGACCTCCGCTTTAATGGTAATAAGAATGCCTTTTTGTTTCGTAGGTGCTAAAGCCAAAAAGGTGTGAGGGAATTTTTTGTGTTGAAAGTAGGGAGTATTGCAGGCTGAGAAATGGGTCTCCTGTATGCATAAAACATCGGCCTGGAGTTTAAGCGCTTCTCTCCAAACCGAGGCCCTTTTAGCTGGGTGGTTAAGGCCGTGTACATTAAAGGATACTATTTTAAGAGCCATATGTATGGGGTAGGTGAGAATGCTGATAGTACCTTGTGAAGGTTTCAATAGGTCCTCTTGTGGTAAGCTCCAGGTGGTGGATAGTAGAGGGGAGATTTCATAGGTTGAATTTGGCAGTGGTGAGGTTCATCCCATGCAGGTCAGACCGGTGGTTGGGGAGACAAAACAGGATAAAAAGGGAAAATAAAGTCAAACAACGTAAAAGTAAATAGTTCAGTAAAAAGGTGGATTCAAACGGGAATCCGGAGGCAGAACAGCTGCCCATAACTCAGGAGGGGAAAATTTGCGCACTGTGTGCTCCATAGTTCTTCAGGAATCTCGTAGAATGTAGTTTATTTTATAGATGGGGTATTTAAGTGTTATGCTTTTTGTTGTTCTTCTTACGTGACACTTTGCCAGTCACTCTGGGTGTTCAGCTTTGCTGGGGGAGAAGAGCTTTTGGCGGTTTGTTCAGGGATAATGTCTAAGGAGCAGAGTAATGCTAGACCTTCTTCCAAACAAGTAATCACTGTGGTGTTTCCATCATGAGTGATAGTTTGAACGTGTATCTCCAGTGGTATGTAATGTTATGATTGTGTAAGGCTTTGGTCACAGGCAGTAGTGGTTTGTGTTTTTGCATCGTATATTGTGAAAGGTCTCCATATAGCTGGATGTGTGAGAATCTTTCTGGAGGTTGTTGGTTTTTACAGAAGGCTATCATGAGCTGCTCCTTAGTGTGGTAAAAATGTACCCGCATCAGAACATCTCTAGGTATGTTGTCAGGGAGGTGGGATGGCTTGGGTGGATTAGATTAGTGATCAAATCTGACTCAGTTGTTGAAGGCAGGAACACTTTTATGAGGTCTTGGGCATATTACTGTAGCTGTGTGGGTTGAATAGCCTCTGGGACCCCACGAATCTTAACGTTGTTCCTTCTTGACCTGTCCTCGAGATCAGCCACCTTAGCTTTGAGCCAGGTTATGTCATCAGAGTGATCATTGTGGGCATCGATCAGCATATTGTGTGAAGATGCAAAGTCGCCCATTTTCTTTTCTATATGATCCACCCATCCTCCCAGTTCTCCCACTTCAGCTTTGAAATTGCTTATACATTGCAACATGTCTGCATGCATTGAGCTGCGGAGGGAGACGAGCATGTCTTTCAGAGTTGTGTCTGATATGGGTTTATTAGTAGTGGTGAATTCATTGATGAGATACAAGAGTGTCCTCCATGGAGTCCTGACACGTGCTCACCTGCTGGATGTCTTTAGCCATGCGTGGTTTAGACTTCGCTGGTCTGTGGGAGAGCGGAGTGGAGGCAGCAGGAGAATGTCGGGTGGATCCACCTTGTGAGCCCGGGCTCAGGGTGGCTGAGAGCAAGTCGCTGGAGTGAAGGAGATCCGTCTCCGGTGCCAGCGCCATTTTGGCTCCGTACACAGGCTGCCGGCGTGAAGAAATCTTGGAATTCCTTCAGCTGAGCTGCTTCTTTCTGCTTGCAGGTCATCTCAGGAGGGAGGCAGCTCTCTCAGCCAGGTGATGGTGGGTGTGTAGGCAGTCGGTGTTACCCCAAACTGTGTGCATTCCTGTCGCTGGAGCGGAGCAGTGGTTTCAGACATCCATGCAGCAGTGTGGTAGCCACTTCACACTTATTTTTAACAGTAAACTGAGGTTATATAGTGAAAAACAGTATTTAAAAATCTGCCTTACTGTTTTAGATGTTGAATTTTAAAAGCAGCGACAAGCCTGTTGATCTCACAGGTTTTCTAATCTGACAGAACACTGCTACTTTGAAAAATCAACATCTAAACAGTCTGATGGATTTAAAAAAACTGTAATTTCACTAAATAAGCTCAGTTTACTGTTAAAAATTAGTGTGAAATGCAAGACTCCGGGGGGGTGTAACAAGATGTCCTTCTCACTGTATCCTTACTGTGAACAAGTGTGGGGTGTAGCAAGATGGCGGCGACGGAACGTCACTCCCGTTACAAATTCTGATGGGTCGCCTGATCTGACGAAACACCCCCTCTTCAAAATCCTGAAGTTTCTGTTGCTGCGCTCAAGCAGAAACACTGCTCTATTCAGTGAATACAGAGCATGGTCTGGAGGGGGGGCGCAGAGGTCAGGACTCAGGGAGGAGGTGGAGGAAGCTTCCTGCTCTTTTGGCACACTGACAAGAGATAACTCTGCTGACTGCAGGCCAGGGGCAGACTGATGGGGAGTTTCAGGAGCCGGCAGAGGCACAGGTAGAGACTCTGCAGCTGTCCCAGCTGCTCTAAATCAGGACACTTTGCAAGTATGTAGAACCGATCCCCCTGCATAGCTGCCGGAGGGAGAAAGCCGGCAGCATTGCAAGGGGATCCACAGGTGTCACAAGGCAGTATAGCTGGCTCTCCTGCTCTGCAGGTGCCTAATCAGTGGCCCTGCCTAGAACAAAGTAGTGATGTAGCAAATAATGGGTTTAACTACAATGGAGGAGGCAGCTATCTAACACACCAAGATGTTTTAGTTGCTGGAGATTTTTTACCCAGTATAGCTCTACAAAAGAGAGAAGATTGGAAATATGGGTGTTGGGGCAGGATAGTGCACCATCTCGGTGAGAAAAGGCAGTCTTAATGCAGTTTGTCTTGTGAGGAATCTGTAAGCAGGTTGGCAGTGCAACTGGCTGGCATGTTGTAGACGGTAGTTGTGTCACCTACACATGGTGAGGAGCTACAGGATGTGTGTGTCTTATGAAGAGAACAATTTTTTTTTATTTTCCCCGAGCTTGAATTTCTTGTCTGGTAATAGATACCTTAAGACAAACTGTACCTTTCTAGTGTTCCGTCAGCACACAGCCTTTTCACGTAGCAGCAGGCTCCCAAAGCAGCAAGAGATCTGAGCATCAGTCACTTACATACATAAAGCATCCAGGGCACTTTTTATGCAGGGTCTTGTTGCCAGCTCCAGCTAGCAAGATCCTGCATATCAGTTGCCTTTATTTCATACAGCCATGCACATGTACCCTAAAGTGCCTTAAAGTTCTTCATATAGACATCGTACCTTTCCACCATCTGCATATTTAGAACACAGGTATTGAATGTCTCAATTTTGACAAAATTGAGTGTAAATAGTATTTGCAGTAAACAGAGATCATTGTATATTTTTCTAAGACTAGCACGTTGCTGCGGTTTTTATCTGGATCTTTGCTACTGACTGTTTACACAGATGCTGAGCTGCAGGCTGCCTTTTCTAGCTTCTAGCTGTTAGTCTCACGCTGCAGAGCCAGCTGTACTGCAGCAATTATACAATCACCCAAATGCTGTTCTCTTCAGTACACAAACTCATATTCGTATTTAGTTGGAAACATCAGTCATTAACACTTTCAAAATCAAATACTGCTGAAAAAGAAGCCTATAATATGAATTCAGCATTGCAAAAGCAATTATCGTAGTCTTTCCTTAGATATAAATGGGACTCTTGGAAAATCTGACATCCCCTGAATTTCCTATTTATACTTTATGTGTTAATTGACATATCAATCTGAAAAAGTTGAAAAACCTGCAGAGCTGAAGTTGACTTCAGCTGGCTGTAGATAAATATTTTTTTTCGTTCAGCCAGCAGGTGGCCAAGTGGTACACCCTATGGGTCCTTTCACACGCCCAATGGACTCCGCTGATCCCCGCTGAGCAGGGCGATGACCGGCCCGTCTCAGCTCACTGTGCTGAGTTGGACCCGCTCTCCTCTATGGAGAGATCGAATGAAAATGGACCGCCTGTCCGTTTTTCATCTGATCCAATCCTCCAGTCAGCTGGAAGATAGAGTCACCATCCGTCTGGTTTTGGTGGACAGGATCGGATAGCAGTGGGTATCAGCGGACATGTCACCACTGATATCCGTGCTCCATAGGGCTGAATGGAGTGTCCGATCAGGACCGCCTGAAAAACAGACAGGCGGATCTGATTGGAAAGCCCGTGTGAAAGGGGCCTAAAATAAACCGGGATACTAAACCTCCTGCATTCAAAATGAAACAAAAATTTAAAGCAGAACCCCAGCTTTGTCACCATCTATAATATAATAATATATACGGAAAGCAGAGAACTGTGACTTGCAGTCGATTGTGTTACATTTTGTGTTAAATAAAACAAATTTAAAATGAACATGTTCAGGGTAATAAGGTACCAAGAGTAGGTAGGGGAGAGTTTCCGGAGTAAGATTATCAAATAAATAAGTTGGCTTTTTCCCAGATGTTTAATCCCTTACCAGGTCTAAAAAAGGATTTTTCCCTTAATCTTTTTTTACATAATTATAATACCCAGTGTGAACTGCTGCCTTGACCATAAAAATAAATATAATACAGTAAATAAATCAGTGATATGCAAATTAAAAGAGCCCAAAGGCCATATTTGTTTCTAGTCAAGTGGAAGATTGCATCTAAAGCAACCATTTCTACAATTTCCAATTAAAAAATATTAAAAGAAGGCCATATGTAGCATAGTAAAACCAGGAAGAAAAAAACATGCATATAACATTGATAACCCCTTTCCAGCAAGCTTCATCCTCCACCACTCACCTGCATATTCATCCCCCTGCCCATTGTTGTCAGTAACAATGGCAACAATAATTACCCCCATGGGAATGTAGGCCACACCTCTCCCCCCCGAATACCTCAACAAGAACACTTAATTAATTAAAGACACTCAATAACTTTGTTTGGCATATAATTGGCCACGGTATGTTTATTGGTGCAATAATAAATAAATTAACATAATTGTAATCATTTTTATTACTTCATAAAAACTCTCAACTTGCAAATAATAAATACAAAAACAGCTCAGTCTTACAGGACTTGAGCAATACAGAATATCTTATAAACACATGCCCCCCCTTCATATATAAAGGGTGACGAACCACATATATGTGCTCGCGACAAGGGGGGGGGGTGGGAGCTTGTTGCCGACTCTGACCAACTGGTGAAAATTCCAACGGGGCCGGCTTTATATAATGAGCCCCTCTTTCTGGAATGTCCTACCAGGTCATGTGTCCCTCTAGAACATTCCCAGTGGTCATGTGACGTTCCTGAAAGTTTTGCAGCATCACATGACCCTGTTTTTTCTTCTTTTTTTTTTTTTTGTATTCCTAAGCTTTATTTTTATTTTTTTTAATTTTTTTAAAGGGACCCTGCCTCTTTTTTTTTTTTTTTTTGTAACCACTTCAGCCCCGAGCCTTGTTTTGAGATTTGTTGTATACAAGTTTTGCTAGAAAATTGCTTAGAACCCCCAAACATTATATATGTTTTTTTTCAGACACCCTAGAGAATAAAATGGCAGTCATTGCAATACTTTATATCACACCGTATTTGTGCAGCGGTCTTACATCCGCAATTTTTTGAGAAATAATACACTTTTTTGAGTTAAAAAATAATACAATAGTAAAGTTAGTCCAATTTTTTTCTATATTGTGAAAGATAATGTTACGCTGAAACCCAACATGTCATGCTTCAAAATTGCGCCCGCTCATGGAATGGCGACAAACTTTGGCACCTAAAAATCTCCCTTGGCGACATCAAAAATTTTCTACAAGTTACCAGTTTTCAGTTACAGAGGAGGTCTAGTGCTTGAATGATTGCTCTTGCTCTAATGATCGCAGCGATGTGTGGGTTGAACACCGTTTTCATATGCCGGCGTGACTTACGTACGCTACCGACGGTGCTCGCTTCTGCACGCAAACTCAGCGGGACGGGGCGGTTTAAAATGTTTTTTGTTTTTTTCTTATTTATTTTATCTTTTTTTTTTTTTTTTTTTACGCTGTCCTTTTAAAAAAAAAAAAATTGGGTCACTTTTATTCCTATTACAAGGAATGTAAACATCCCTTGTCATAGAAAAAAAGCATGACAGGACCTCTTAAATGTGAGATCTGGGGTCAAAAAGACCTCAGATCTCGAATTTACACTAAAATGCAATAAAAAATAAATAAATGTAATTAAAAATTTTAAGAGCATTGGGCGGAAGTGAAGTTTGACGTCGCTTCCGCCCTCCAATACTATGGAGCCGAGCAGGGTAAATCTTTCTCTCACTCGGCATCCAGGCAGTGAGGGGGGCGGACACTTTAGTCTCAGCCGCTACCCACGGCTCCGGTAAGCGTCGGAGACGACCTTTCCCGCCACCGATAAAAAAAAAAAAAAGGGGTCTCGTGGCGAATCCGTCGCAGAGATCACTTTTATCTTAAAGAGAAATGCACGCCATTCCTGAAAATACCAGGGTTATGGCAGCTCTACTGCCATAACAACAGTATTTAGCATCAAAGTACAGGTACATTGATTTGCGTGACGTGGTTAAACTACACATGCGGGATGGGGCACAAAACATTAAGCCCTTTCAGTTCATTCTTCATTGTCAGTGATAGTGGCAGCAGTAACAAAACCAAAATAATTCTTGTCTTTGACAGGGCAAAAGTAATTAACCCCTCTTCTCAGGAGTTTAGTGGTTACTTACCTGAACACACCTTTCATCGCTGTTTCCATGACATTGGGATGGAACTATAGTATCCCTATCAGGCAAGAGATCACTACCGAATACTGTGGAACAGAGTTCAGAATCCTGGATTCCAGAACGATCTTGGATACTATTTATTAATTAATATGTATAAATAATTATAGTTCAGCACTGAGTTAAACAATATATCTAAAATGATACACTAAAAGAAACAGAATAATAAACCTATTGCATTCCAAATTAATCAAAATTTTAAAGTAGAACTCCACCACCCACAATATATACACAAAGCAGAGGGCTGTGGTGATGTATTCTAGAAGTATTTGGATTTCAAACTATTTTGGATTCAGTACTACTGGCAATTATTCACCAAGGACCTCACTGCCTACCTACCTACTGCAAGCTCCTAACCATGTACCCACCAGCTGAACAGCCTTGATATTTATATTATTTTTAATATTGTTATAATAAACAGTCAAAGGTATTTGTACTGTTACAACTGATTCATAATGCAAAATACAGCTTGTATTGATGAGAATGAAATGCTTTTTTTGCAAGAACATTTTGACATGTGTACATGACTTACTGCAGAGTCCAGAAAACATTCATAGCTACATAGTATGGCAGGATTGTAATTGCTTTCCAAATATTCAATCAATTTCCCATTATACTTTTTAATGAAACTCTGCAATAACTGGCTTTTCTTGAATCCCTGAATTCTGTAGAGCTGAAACTCTGTTGAATACAATAGTTGAGTAAAAATAATTTTTTTGCCATGGACCAGTGGATCTGATATTTTAATCTTTTAAACCACTAGCTGGGTGACAGTGATTATTCCAAAAATACACAATGGCAGAAAGTTTTAAAGTCATTTGAATAACCGCTAAAATAAAAATAAAATCTCCAACAAGAGGGATTTGGCTTACATGCCTTTGAAAGACTTTTTAAATGTCTTTCCCATTGCTATAAATATCTGTGCCTGCTGAGTTTCCAAGATATTGCATAAAATAGGTGTAAAAAACAAAATTAAGGAATAGGAAACTTGTTTACACTTCCACAATTTGCCAATAAATATGTGAAGCTATTTACACCATTTCACTGTTTGCTTTTCAATGCACTGTTGGTATGAAATAATATATATTTTTTATCGTTTTGGGCCTGTAGCAGAAAATGTATTTTTATCTCATGCAATCTACTTCTGTGGGTTCCACACAACATAATAGTCTCCACACAGCATAATAGTCTACCTACATACAGGAATAGGGATAGTAATAAGCAGCACGATTGATGTAAAATGTTTTCAATGCAAAATTACAGATTTTTATGATGGTGAAATGCTCAATTCCACTTTTTTTTATAGGTGAAATTTGCTTGAAATAAATAAATACATACACGTTTTTCATTATTTAGAAGATGTGATTTTTGTGGGTGGTGTGTTTAGAGTCGTTTATTTGTTTTTTAGTCTATGGTTCTTTGTAGTTGTTTTTTTTCATTTGTGTATTTGATTTCTTGATTGTCAGTTATGCTCATCTTTTCACCTTGACAGATTGACACCGTTTTTAATTTTCCTCCATCCACTCTTTTAAAAGAAGGTTTCTCTCAGTTACTTTGAAATTATTTTTCTGCATTTCTCTTTTAAGAAGATCCATTCTACAATACTGAAGCAAAAAACCAAACCGCTGCTCTCTACTTTCTGATGTTAGTGGGGTGGAAGATAGGCAGGGGTTTCTGTTAACCCTAAAAGTCCAAGTCGAAAAAAATGCTGGCAGCACCGTAATGTCTCCTGCAATCAATCCATTATTAGCTTACATGGTAAGATTCAGTACAAGTGGCTTACATGTTTCAGCTATGTGCTATGACTAAGGCTTTTTAGCAGAAATGTGTAAGTCCCTTCTTGTACTGGATTTTACCATGTAAGCTAATAAAGGATTGATTACTGGAGATGTTTCTGTAATGCTGGCTTTCTTCTTGGACATCTATTCTACAGTAGCCCACGTCCGATGTTGCTACTCCACAGGTGTCTTCAAAGTAAATTCAAAATAGGGGTTCAAGTATAGAAATTTTAAGTTGAGGTAGCAGATACAATCCTGTATGTAGGTAGCACGGTACAAAAGAAAGACTACCCACAAGCAAAAATAAAGAATTTATTATTTAATTATAACATTTTATGAAAGTTATACACAATCCTGTAATTTGTACTGTATATACAAACTGAGTTTAGTAGATGACAAGAAACATGTCATCATTAATGGTATGTTTGTTTAGTGCATATTTCTGTGCTCCCAAAGGGAAATGGTTATGAGAGCACAATAAACAGTTTAATCCAGTCCGGAAGTTGACTTTTTCTAAAAGGAAATCTGGCGTCAACTGATAGGTAATAATTTTTCTTGTAGGATCAAAGAGGCTGATTTGTGAAAAAATATATTTGGAATATTCATGTAATGATTTATAAAAATTAGCCTATAATGATTATTTTAGCTTTAAAGAACAACAAAGTTTCCTAAAAAGGTGACCAAATAAAAACAATTTGATAGAGAATGATTACTTTTGTTACTTCCAAAAAGCAAGAAACCTATTCATCATTAAAATAGACATTGTCCATTTAGAGCAAAGTGACAGCACCTCCTAATATCCCACCCCTACGAGCCCATGGTCGGCTCTTGCTCCATTGCTCTAACAGATTGGGTCTTCTAGTTGTTGGGTAGTATGTGACTTCTCATGTGACAGTGCTCACTTGTGAGAAGCCATTAATCAGACCAGAACAAAGCATGTTGTCTGGGGGAAGGCAGTGACGTCATCCACCTGGATAAACTCTAAGCCTCGGTTCACACTGGGACGACTTGTCAGGCGACCTAGGTCGCCTGACAAGTAGTGTCCCGTTCAGTACAATGGAACCATTCTAATCGGAGCGACGCAAGTCGCTCCGACTTAGAAAAAGTTTTCTGTACGACTTTGGGGGCGACTTGGGGCGACTTGCATAGACTTCTATACGGAAGTCGTTTTGCAAGTCGCCCCGGCAGTCGTGTGCAGGTCGCCTCGGTGAGGTGACCTGCAAGTCGTGTTGCCCCTGTGTGAATGGGGTCTAAGAGTATTCAATATCAGAGCTTACTCAGAATGGACCCCAGCAGTGGAGAGACAGGAGGGGAGCTTGGATTGGCGAGTATATCCTGCTAGGGGGAATGGGGAGTAAGCATTTCTAAAGTTTCTTTGGTCAGAAAATTAAGCTCTACTAGATCACTTCATGCTACCCCTTTTGCAGGTATAGCTATGTAAAACATTAAGAATAGGTACCTATACGGTTTAAAATCCAGTAGTACACTGAGGTTGATTTACTAAGACTGGAGAGTCCAAAATCTGGTGCAGCTTTGCATAGAAACCAATCAGCTTTGCCAAAGCTTAATCGAATAAGCTGTTAGAAACTGATTGGCTACCAGCTGCATCAGATTGCACTCTCCAGTTTAAGTAATCAATCCCGTTTTCTCACCCTGCTCTGTACATGCTCCGTTGCTCTCTATTTTTTGTCACTGTGCCGAAAATGTAGAGGCCAATCTGCAGATAGCCTAAATATTTACTGTTACTCATGTGCACTGGGCTTCAGCAGAACAGTAGCCTCCAGCAAGAAGAAACATAAACAATGCTGGAGGCATTTTACAGGACACACTCCTTTTGGTAACATAACAATTAATATAGAATGTAATTCCTTGCTAAAGAACATTATTTTATCAAGTTGTTATGGGTAAAATTCTGCTTTAAGGCTCTAATATTTTGTTCCAGGTGACAGTGGAGTTGATTCGCTAAAGGCGTACAGCATGTGTACATTGTAAAGTGAAGTTTCAATTTGCAATTGAATTTTGACTTAGCTTAATACATGTGGTGAAGATTTACTTTACAAAGAATTAAGGGCAAGGAAAAAAAAAATCTAATTTTTTTTTTTGCTTGCATGTGATTGGATGAATAAAGTCATCGAGGCTTCAATTTATTTTCTAAGCTAAGTGATAATTCCCTTACAGAGTGAAAATTCATCTTGCAAAGTGAACCCCCCTCTCTGGGGATAATGGATTACACTATGCAATTTGTGTTTTTGCACCCTTACTAGATCTGTTATTTTCAGCATCCTGCAGATGGTCTTTTGGTTCCATTTGTCCCGTCTCTCACTATACATTTTTAAACTCTAATCCTCATGGACCCAGAGCAGGTCGTATTTTTTTTTTTAAATTCTAAGTTATGCATGTACAAAATGAAGTTCCAGGCAGACGTTTATGTTACTGCCATAACCCATAAGCCTCATTTTTTACAATAAAGCAGAGACATGCGTAAAATCAGAAGCCTTTTTAATATTGCAGATTAATTTCAGTTTACACTGTACATGCATAATTTAATAATAAAAAAAAATAACACACTGCTGACCCTAGAAAAATGCTAAATTTTTTACTGCAGTCGAGCACAAGGAAGAGCATTCCTAAGCCTAAAACAAACTTACAACATGCAGTTCCCTAGATAACTGTTCACTTATACACCCCTTCATGAAGGGTCCCCCAGTGGAGCGTCATCCCTTGGCTGGATCACCCCTGGAGGCACAAGGGAGTTGTGGGAATGAAAATACTCTTTCCATGACTGTCATACAGATTGGAAAACCAAACAGGTTATATCTGAGACATGGATCACCTGTACAACAGAAAATCATTAAAACATCACCTGTTGGCAGTATTCGAGGACTGGAGGTGGGAAACAGTTTTTTATCGTTGTTTCACTAGCCCTTCACTGTAGTTGCCATGGTTTCTATACCTTCCCCTGAGTTTTGGCGTGTTTGAGAACGCAGTATGCATATTGGATGAATAGTGGTGCACGTCAAGTTGTATCTATGTTATAAAGAACAAACTTGATACAGTATAGGGGAGATTTACTAAAACTGGTGCACACAGAATCTGGTGCAGCTGTGCATAGGAACTGTTCTGGAAATTTTATAGATGGGCAACTCCAATGATTATATTGATTAGTTGTTGCAAATGAATAACTACTGCAGTAGGGAACAGACACAAAAAGATACGCTCAGCATCTTTCCAAAATAACTGTTCTGTTTTATTTGACACAAAGGTTTTTATACACATGATTACATAGGTATCACATTAAAAGGGTTGTAAATCCTCTAAAGTCTTTCACCTTAATGCATTCTATGCATTAAGGTGAAAAACCTCCTGTGATGCAGCAGCCCCCCAGAGCCCCCCTTTTACTTACCTGAACCCAGTCTTTCCAGCAACAGGGACAAGAACACCAGCTCCAGCCGGTGTCTCTGGCCCTGATTGGATAGATTGATAGCAGAGCAGCTCCCACTGCTGTCAATCAAATCCAATGATGCAGGAGCCGGGGGGTGGGGCCGAATCCTGCTGTCTGTGACAATGGACACAGCAGCAGGACATGGGAGCGCACCCACACGAGTGCCCAGAGGAAGATTGGCTCTCCAACTGGGCATTCGAGAAGAGGAGGAGCCAGGAACGCCACTGAGGGACCCCAGAGGAGGAGGATCGGGGTCACTCTGTGCAAAACAAACTGCACAGAGGAGGTAAGTGTGACATGTTTGATTTTTTTGTTTTTTAAATGAACCTCTACGTATCCTTTAATATTACAATTGTACTTTTATGGTAACAAGGGGCGTAACATAGGCAGGCTAATTCTAATCAGGACTTGAAAGAATGCAAACATGTAATGAAAACATAGGCAAACATACAAAATAGAATACAATTAAATGCAGAAATTACAAATTTCCTTTGCAGGAACCAAATAGATTGCAGGTTTTATTGTCAAAGCTTAATTGAACAAGCCAAAATGAAAAGCTGATTGGTTACTATAGACAGCTGCACCAGATTCTTTGTTCACCAGTTTTAGTAAATATTCCCCTATGCCATAAATCAATTTATTATAAATTCTGAATAATAATAATAATAATTATGCTGTTCCTAAATGATAATCACTATGTTCCGAACTAACAAAAATAAAATGGTTCCAAATTTTCAATTGTCTTTTTAGTCAAGTAAATGGTGAGGCATTCCAGCAAAAATTCCATATTTACTACTTACAGGTGGCATGCTAGAGGTTACACTTTTTCCACAGTCCTCAATTGCTATGATGTCAGTAGACTCGATTTTTCTGATATTGAGAGCAATTCACAATGCACACACTAGATTAGTCAGTGGCATGGCACAACTGCATCCCTGTCTGCTAGCTTACCCATATGGATTTTTATGAGGAAGACGTGGTCAGCTACTGAAAAGAGAGTGCTGGGCTTTTTATTAGAAATCCAAACAATCTCAATCAATGCTGAATTACATTTTCATATATAAAGGAAATATTTTTCTAATCTAAATTAAATATTGGAAAAAATAGGATTTTTTAAAACAGCTTTCCTGTAAAAATCCTTTTCTTTCAGTGGACATCAGGGGACACAGAGCCTCAGTAATTACTGATGGGTTATATAGATATCACTAGGTGATTGGACACTGGTCACACCCTAATCAGGAAGTTCAACTCCCTATATAATCCCTCCCCTTGCAGGGATACCTCAGTTTTGTAGCCAAGCAATAAAGTGTATTAGAAGAGGGGCGGGACCTCTGTGTCCCGTGATGTCCATCGAAAGAAAAGGATTTTACAGGTAAGCTGTTTTAAAAAATCCTATTTTCTTTCTCGAACATCACGGGACACAGAGCCTCAGTAATTACTGATGGGATGTCCCAGAGCAATGCTACCTGAGGGGAGGGGAACCACAACCAAGTAGGGTGCAATCAGACCTGAGGACCTCGTACCACTGCCTGCAGCACACTACGCCCAAAGGCGATATCCTCATGCCTTCTCACATCCACCTGATAAAATCTGGTGAATGTATGAACTGAAGACCAGGTTGCGGTCTTGCAGATTTGAGCCATAGAGGCCCAGTGATGCACTGCCCAAGAAGCACCAATAGCCCTTGTGGAATGTGCCCTGATCTGAAACGGAGTAATCTTCTGTTTCAAACCGTAAGCTTGAATGATCAATTGTCGAATCCATTTAGAAATGGTAGCTTTTGATGCTGCTTGTCCTCTACTGGGACCTTCTGGCAGCACAAACAAAACATCCGTTTTGCAAATCTGAGCAGTTGCTTCCAGATAGGTCTTGACTGCTCTTACTACATCCAAAGAATGTAGTGACCCTTCTTCCGTAGAACAGGGATCTAGAAAAAAGGAAGGCAGAACAATGTCTTGGTTTAGATGAAAATCTGAAACCACCTTCGGTAAAAAACTAGGATGAGGGCGCAGTACCACTCTATCCCTGTGAACAATAAAATAAGGCTCTTTACAGGAAAGAGCTGCTAATTCTGATACTCTTCTAGCAGAAGAGATGGCTACCAGAAAAATTAACTTCCTTGTCAGCAAGACCAAAGGAATCTGATGTATTGGTTCAAAAGGCTGTTTCTGTAACACAGACAGAACCAAGTTCAAATCCCAGGGGTTTAGGGGCGCCTTAACCGGAGGCTTAAGCCGCGTCATCCCCTGCATAAAGTTTCGGCCCAAAGAATGCAAAGCAAGTGGCCGTTGAAATAATACTGATAAAGCCGAGACCTGGCCCTTGATGGTACTCAAGGCCAGCTTCATCTCTAATCCCAATTGTAGAAAATCACATATTTTCTGGGATGCCAACCCCTGGATTAACACCAGGATTTATAAGCTTTCCAGATTCTCTGATAAATCATTCTGGAAGCTGGCTTCCTTGCATTGATCAAGGTAGATACCACAGGACCTGAAAGTCCACGATTCTTCAGAATGTGGGTCTTAATAGCCAAACCGTCAAATTTAGCATTTGTAAGGCAGGATGGAACACTGGACCTTGAGATAACAGGTCTGGGCGTACCGGTAGGGTCCACGGGGAACCCAACGTCATCCTTACTATTTCTGCATACCAAGTCCTTCTGGGCCAAGCGGGGGCCACCAGAAGTACCGACTTCCTTTCCAGCCTGATCCTGCGAAGGAGTCGTGCAGTAGCAGAATAGGCGGAAATGCATAAATCAGTGAGAACCGATGCCACGGAATCACCAACGCATCCGTCCCGCATGTAAGAGGATCCCTCGTCCTTGCCACAAATCTGTCTATCTTTTTGTTGAATCAGGATGCAAAGAGATCTACATCTGGGACCCCCCATCTTTGGCATATGGCCCAAAAGACGTCGGGAAGCAGAGACCATTCCCCTGGGAGTAACTGCTGGCGACAGTCCGCCTGCCAGTTCTCTATCCCTGGAATGAAAAAACTGCCGATATGCATGGCACCTGCATCTCTGCCCAGGCTAAGATCTGGATCACCTCCTTTTGAGCAGCTCGGCTCCGGGTGCCTCCCTGATGATTGACATAAGCCACTGCTGTGGCATTGTCGGACTGGATCCTAACCGGCCAACCCTGTAGCCTGATAGTCCAGGCTTTTAGGGCTAGATATACCGCACGGATCTCCAGAATGTTGATGGTTAGGGTCCTCTCAGTCCAGACCATAGCCCCTGGATCGCAGACTGTTCCAGAACTGCTTCCCAACCTGACAGACTGGCATCTGTTTTGTTTTCTGATTTCCCCTTCTGCAGGTTTTCGGGTATGAGCCACCAATTGAGGCTCTGACGCCCGCATGCGACAGGTGCATCGGAAAGTCTAATGCCTGAACCTTCTTGTTCCAGGCCGAAAGAATACTGTGTTGCAGTAGTCTTGAATGGAACTGAGCATAGGAAACTGCTTCGAATGAAGACCCCATCTTTCCTAGCAGCCTCATACAAAGGCGGACAGAAGGCCCCTTCTTGGCCCTGACTGTCAGAATCAGCTCCCTTAAAGCAGATATCTTTGCCTGAGGGAGAAACACTTTCCCCTGGCTTGTATCTATGATCAGACCTAAATACTCCAGTCTTCTTACTGGGTTTAGGAAAGATTTTCCTGGGTTGAGGATCCAACCTAGATGTTCCAGATACTTGACCGTGGTCCTCAAGTTCCCGTTCAAGGAAGCTACCGACCGGTCTATCAAGAGCAGGTCGTCTAGGTATGCTATGACAGTCATACCCTGAGCCTTTAATCTGGCCAGAGGAGGAGCCACGATCCTTGTGAACACTCGAGGTGCAGTGGCTATCCCGAAGGGCAGAGCCACAAACTGGAAATGGCGCCCTCCTACTTCGAAGCGCAGAAACTTCTAATGAGTAGGAAAAATGGGCACATGTAGGTATGCATCTCTGATATTAATCAATGCCAATAATTCTCCTCCCTGCAGGATGGAGACTATTGTCCGAATTGATTCCCTGCGGAAGGACTGAATCCTTAAGAATCGATTCAGATGTCTTAAATCCAGAATGGGTCTGACATCCCCATTTGGTTTTTGGACCGTAAAAAGGTTGGAATAGAAATCCAATCCTTGATCCTTTGTGGGAACCACCCTGATGACCTCTTGCGACAAAAGTCGCCCTAACGCTAGAAGGAGCGACTGCTTCTTCTCTGGGTCTCTGGGAACACTTGATCTGAGGAAACGAGGAGAGGGAAATTCTTGGAACTCCAGCTTGTACCCTAAGGTTACCGTGGAGATTACCCATCTGTCCTGGAAGTCCTCCTGCCAGAGCTCTGAGAAGTGTAGCAGTCTTCCCCTCACTCGCGCGAGCGGGGGCGCCCCTTCATGAAAAGGCCTTAGTGTCTTGTCTAGAAGACTTCTTCCCCCAGGACTTCTTTTATCCCTGGGGTTGACTCTTATTTGTAGCCCCAGACGGAGGAGGCCGTCATAACTGCCTGGAGGCTGAAGCCCCTAGCGCTGGGGAGAGAGTCCGTTTGAAAGAGGGACGTTTACTCTTCTTCTTAACAGGTAAGAGAGTACTTTTCCCACAGGAGATTCTCTTGATATAGTTATCCAAGTCTTCTCCAAACAACCTCGCACCACGAAAAGGAAACCCAGCCAGCAGCTTCTTACATGGTGCTTCGGCTGACCAATTTTTCAACCATAAGATTCTACGCATATGCACCAACCCAAGTGAAAGACGAGAGGTTTGCATGATAGAATCTCTGATGGCGTCAACAACCTAACCTAAGGCCGCTGGAAGGTTAGCAAACCCCTGGGCCTGTTGTTCAGGTGATACTTTGATGACCTGCTTAACATGGTCTCTTAAGTATTGACAGACTCCAACCGCTGCTACTGCAGGTTGGGCCACTGATCCTGCTAAGGAAAAAACATCCTTTAATAAGGATTCCATCTTTTTATCCACAGGATCCCTGAGCATCTGAGCGTTGTCTACAGGACAAGTCAGACTACTATTTACAGAGGAAATGGCCGCATCAATGGCTGGCATTCCCCACATCTTAATACATTTTTCTTCCATAGGATAAAGTGCTGAAAACTTTTTCGGCGGAAGAAATCGCTTATCTGGGTGCTTCCACTCAGAATAAAGGAGCTTTTCAAGTAATTTATGAACAGGAAAAGTATGTACTGCTTGTAAAGGTTTCAGTGACCCCAAAGCAGAAGAGGATTCTTTAGCAGTTTCAGGTACGGGCAACTTAAATGTGGAGTGGACCAATCCAGTAAGGATCTGCACTAATACTTTCTCCTCTTGGGAAGTCGCAGAGGGTCCCTCTCCACCTGATTCCTCCAAAGAGGAATCATCCGTCCCATCCCGATCCTCTGAAAGGGATTCATCTCCTTTATCCCAGAACTCCTCTTCCTGAGGGTCTTGGGGAACAGAGGAAGGCCTAGTGCGTTTTCTTCTACTGAGTGAAGACGTAATCACGGCCATTAATCTTTCCTCTAGACCATTAATGGTTGAGGAAAAAACCTCTTGTGTAATATATACAGGGGCTGAAGTGCCAGAAGCAGGTGTAGCCCCTGACCCCAACGGCTCTCCCTGGCTAGCCGTCCCTGGCCCTTCAGGGGGGGAGGATGCTGCTGACAGGGGGCCCTCAGAACCTGAACGAGATCCCGTAGTGTCTCTGGTTCTTGGGGTGCTTGAACCTCTTCTACCCATAGTGCAAAGCAACAAGGTGTGAGGTATACAAATGAACACTGCCTGCTGAGCGATGTAGTCTGGCTAAAAGCCTTGCTACCCAACGCTCAGTCTGGTGTTACTTCAGTAAATGCTTCCTAGGAGAATGCCTGTGTCCCACCTTACATGCAACCGTCAGCTCTGTGTCTCTCCAAAGGCTGTGTGCACCTGTACAGAGTGCCTTAATAGCCTGCAGCTGGCCTGAGTGGGAGTCTGTGCTGACGCCCCGCCCCCCCCCTACCACCCCCCCTCGAATTTTGAAAAAAAACGAGCGCTTCCCGCGCTGGCCGACTCTCCTGAAATACTATGGAGGAAGGCTGAGGGAGGGGGAGGAGGGAGAGAAGCTGGTAGTGAAGACCTGCCTAAAAAACGGCAATGGTCGGAAATGGCGGCCGAGGCAGCGGTGCCCGAGCGGTATAACCGCTTTCTAGACCCCTGTGGCCTCTCTCTAGCCTGGGGGGAACATTCAAACATGAGAAAACCCCCCCATCCATCCTACCGTGGAGCCGGCCTGAGACGCTGTGAAACATGTACAGCATGAACACTGAGACAGACAATCCAGCATGACAAGGTTTGTGCTCTTGGCAGCTCCCGGTGGTCACAATAGGCATAGCATGCATTTACCTTAAAGGAGAAACCTACTAGAATTAGAAAATTCTGTGGAATCTCTTCTTACCTTATCCAGCCGCAGGGTTCAGTTTACACAGACCCAATCTTCACCTCTCACGGTGGGCTCCGTTTGAAAAAAACGTCAGAGACTGGGGCCCTGTACGAATAGGGGGATCCTGCAGTTCTGGGCCCGTAAAGCACCCGGGTTGAAATTAGGCTAGAAAACCATTTTCTAATATGCGGGGTCCAGCTCTCTAAAAAGAGAAGCATTACAGGTAAAACCTTGTTTCTTCGGACACGAGGCCCGGGTACCATCCAATTCGGCCTAGAAAGGACACTTTGAATGGATCCGGTTCGCCTGGCTTGGCCCAGTATAGGATATAGGATATTCCCTTTGGAGCTCAGCACAGCACATCTTTACACGTCCATCACCTAAGACACTGGCGTAAAAACTGAGGTATCCCTGCAAGGGGAGAGATTATATAGGGGGTTGAACTTCCTGATTAGGGTGTGACCAGTGTCCAATCACCTAGTGATACCTATATAACCCATCAGTAATTACTGAGGCTCTGTGTCCCGTGATGTTCGAGAACGAAATATATAAAATGTCAGTTTACAAAGTTGTAAACATTCAGAAAAAGGAAATGAAATAAAACTGGGGCAAAGACCTTAAGGTGGGGTTCACACTGCAGCACAGAGCGGCTCTCAGCAGGGGTTAGGTGCGTCCCTGTTCACCATTTCAACTCTGATTTCAGCAAATTTTTGGCTGAATTCGGACCTGAAATGGACCAGAAGACTCACAGGACTCCTGTGCAATTCGCACGGAGACTTTGCGGAGATTTGTGAACCATCTCCATAGAGAGCCAGTCACAATCTCCTGACATGCAAATGGAATTGGGGGAAAACCGAAATCCAATTCGCAATAATGTGAACCCAGCCTTAGAATTTCACTTTAAGTAGCTTAAATATGATGGGTTACTATGGACAACACCTCCATTGATGAAAACCTGTTATTGGTAGAAGTTCTTATGTGGAAGCACTCAGGACATACTTAAAACTTCCACATACTTAATACTTTTGTTAGCAAATAATTATTTTGTTTTTTTTTTTTTAAATCTAATATATATATATATATATATATATATATATATATATATATATATATATATATATATTTTTTTTTTTTTAATTGGCTCTCCTATTTGCTAACCAGTATTGTACATACGGAAGGCAATGAATGTTTTCATCTTCCAAGGCTTGAAAACACTGTTGTATTGAGAGGCAGGAATGTTCTACTTGAGAAAACATGATTCTATTTTTAGAAGTCATTGCAATACAAATCCAGTGGCAGTTGTTGAAAGCACAAAACCTATTTGAATCAGAAACATTGGCTGTAAAAATATATTTTTTTCATTTCTGTGAATGAAGAAGGAGCTATAAGGTCTGCTTGTCCTTACGCAACACACACGTTCTTCTGAAATGCAGGAAAAGGAAGCTGGGGGCAAGTAGTATGGACAATGAGATAGAAGATCTAATGATATAAACATCCAAGATATTAAGGGAGAGTATTGAAGTGATGGAGAGGGGACATTTTAAGGGGACAATACAAATAAATATCACTGCTTATGAAAAGCTGAAATCCACAAATTTTCTTTCTACTTAAACCCATTTCTCTCCCCCACTCCCCTGTTAAAAAAAAAAAAAAACCCACAAAAAAAGGGGCCCAGAGAAGTATTTACCCTCAACCAGTTAAAGCGGTAGTAATATCCGCTTGTTTATTTATACCTACAGGTAAGCCTGTAATAAAGCTTGCCTGTAGCTACAGTAGATATCTCCTAAATGTGCACTGTTGAGGAGATATTTATTTTAGTAGCAGCCGGTGGCATCACCGGCGCATGCGCATTGCACACATGCTATTAGTTGAGAGAGCTGTGCCACAGCTGTGACTGCCACATGCATGCACGGGAGAGACATCATCATGGCTTAGCCATTGAAACGATCGGAGTCCAGGAACCTGGATGGAAGGGCTTCTTTTTAAGGTAAGTCTTTCATAATGTGCTTGTATACAATGCATAAGTGTACTTTTAAAAGAAGTGTATTTATACTATTGCCCCCACCCTGCTCCTCCTCCCAAATGCATACTTACCCCCATACCATGGCAGTGGTGCACTAACATGTTTACACGCTGAAATAAAATCTTCTTTGCACAGGCCATGTCTGCCCAGTTGATTCCCATAGACTTCTATTAGGGCATTTCTGCTGGCCCCATAGAAGTCTATGAGGATCTACTGGGCAGCCATGACCCAGTGTAAAGAAAATCTTACCAAAGGCTGCCAACACTGCCATGGGCTGTAGGCTAAAGTATGCATCTAGGGTGGGGGAAAGTCATGAACTTTAGATTGGAGGACAGGGACAAAAAAGATAAATGTACTTTGTCTTAAAGTGCATTTTCATATACTATATAAAAAGAAATTCTGTGGCTAGGCCCACTTTAAAAATGTACTTGTTATAGGGGAACTATGTGGACTGACACTGAAGGGCCTCCTTTAGAAAGTGCTTACTAAGTAACATGCTAAGTGGTTCTTAAGGCTCAAGGTTTTTCACCCTAATGTATTCTATGCATTAAGGTAAAAAACCTTCTGGGTGCAGCTCCCTTCTCCAAGCATCCGCTTATACTTTCCTGAGCCCCGGTGGAGGGACCCAAAAAGAAAAGGATTGGGGCTGCTCTGTGCAAAACCATTGCGCAGAGCAGGTAAGTATAATATGTTTGTTGTTTAAAAAAAATACAGCCTTTACAATCACGTTAAGTGCATGCATACAAGTAGACCAGTGTGTTTATATGTTAGTGTTAAGATCCCTTTACCAGGGTTCCTCAAACTCTTTCATTTTTAATTTTTCTCAGTGAAACCTCAGTCATTCTGCTGCATTCTCCATAAAAGGAGAGAATTGCTGATCTAGCCAGAAATGTTGTTTAGGCACTTCCTGTTAGTGGGTGACAACACTCTGTTTTCCTGTGCTGTCACCATTTTCTGTTGGAGACAACAAGTGGCCATTTCAACACAGGTCAGCAACACTGAGATTCATAAAATTATGAGAAAAGGTGAAAAGAAGTTTTTCATGAATGGCCCATTTACAATTATGGCCTCATGAACACTGGATGTTTTTCTAATGCTCCTAAACTCTTCCTGGTAGCAAAGTTTTGGAAGAAAAAACACTGGACTCTTGTAACTTGTGTAACCTGTTTAGGCATGTTTAGGCACGTCAAGTGCTTGGGCACCAATTCATTTCATTGGCCAGAATATGAATTTATTCTGCCCATTGAAATGAATTACTGCCCAGGCTTACACGTGTTTCCGTGGATTTAGGTGTGTCAAGCATTTTTCTGCCAAAATTCTGTTGGTCCTGGATGCACTGGCTGTGGGGTTTTTTCTGCCTTTAAACGCCCCTGCTTCTAAACATCTCTAAACGCCTCTAAATGCCAATGTTTGCATGGGTGTTTTGAGGCAGGAAAAAATGCTCAATGCCCCTAGGAGTAGCAGAAAAAAATGTCCAGTGTGCATGAGGCCTATACACTAGGATAATGCATGGTAACAGGCATAGCATGGCGCTACTAAGGAGCTGTGCGATGCAGGGCCATTCATTTTGGATGGCACTCCAATATACTGCAGCACACCACAATGTACATGCCATGCTCTCTGGTGCACTGGTTTAGAAAAAATGGGTCATATATGATTGTGGTTGAGTTGTGGTGCACAGGCAGCTCAGTTTAAATGAATAGGCTACTGTAGCGCAAACACATATTAATTCACAAAACAATGCCTGTTTGTTAATGCACTGCGAAGCAGAACTAAAGTGAGAAAGGGTCCTTAAAAAAAAAAAAAAAACTGCAATTTTTTTGTGATATATTGCGCTTTAGGAATCTGAACGTCATTCATTTAGAGGTTATATCTTCGTTGTGCTTCGTTAAGTAAATATTATCTCTATTTAATCTAGCTGCCTTGGACAGACACAATGTATAAATTTAACAAATGTGTTTATATAGTTAAACAGGTAAGCATAGATACGCATAAATTTACAGTATCTCACAAAAGTGAGTACACCCCTCACATTTTTGTAAATATTTTATTATATCGTTTCATGTGACAACACTGAAGAAATGACAGTTTGCTACAATGTAAAGTAGTGCGTGTACAGCTTGTATAACCGTGTAAATTTGCTGTCCCCACAAAATAACTCAACACACAACCATTAATGTCTAAACTGCTGGCAGCAAAAGTGAGTACACCCCTCTGAATTGGGCCTAAACTGTCAATATTTTGTGTGGCCATCAATATTTTCCAGCACTACCTTAACCCCTCTTAAGCATCTAGTTCACCAGAGCTTCACATGTTGTCACTGGAGTCCTCTTCCACTCCTCAATGACAACATCACGGAGCTGGTGGATGTTAGAGACCTTGCGCTCCTCCACCTTCCGTTTGAGGATGCCCCATAGATGCTCAATAGGGTTTAGGTCTGGAGACATGCTTGGCCGGTCCATCACCTTTACCCTCAGCTTCTTTAGCAAGTCAGCGGTCATCTTGGAAATGTTTGGTGTCGTTTTCATGTTGGAACACTGCCCTGCGGCCCAATCTCCAAAGGGAGGTGATCATGCTCTGCTTCAGTATGTCACAGTACATGTTGGCATTCATGGTTCCCTCAATGAACTGTAGCTCCCCAGTGCCAGCAGCACTCATGCAGCCCCAGACCATGACACTCCCACCACCATGCTTGACTGTAGGCAGGACACACTTGTCTTTGTACTCCTCATCTGGTTGCCGCTACACACGCTTGACACCATCTGAACCAAATAAGTTTATTTTGGTTTCATCAGACCACAGGACATGGTTCCAGTAATGCATGTCCTTAGTCTGCTTGTCTTCAGCAAACTGCAGGCTATCTTGTGCATCATCTTTAGAAGAGGCTACCTTCCGGGATGACAGCCATGCAGACCAATTTGATGCAGTGTGTGGCGTATGGTCTGAGCACTGAAAGGCTGACCCCCCCCACCCCTTCAACCTCTGCAGCAATGCTGGCAGCACTCATACGTCTATTTCCCAAAGACAACCTCTGGATATGATGCTGAGCATGTGCACTCAACTTCTTTGGTCTACCATGGCGAGGCCTGTTCTGAGTGGAACCTGTCCTGTTAAACTGCTGTTTGGTCTTGGCCACCGTGCTGCAGCTCAGTTTCAGGGTCTTGGCAATCTTCTTATAGCCTAGACCATCTTTATGTAGAGCAACAATTCTTTTTTTTCTGATCCTCAGAGAGTTCTCTGCTATGAGGAGTCATGTTGACCTTCCAGTGACCAGTATGAGAGAGTGAGAGCGATAACACCAAATTTAACACACCTGCTCCCCATTCATACCTGAGACCTTGTAACACTAACGAGTCACATGACACTGGGGAGAGAAAATGGCTAATTGGGCCCAATTTGGACATTTTCACTTATGGGTGTACTCCCTTTTGTTGCCAACATTAATGGCTGTGTGTTGAGTTCTTTTGAGGGGACAGCAAATTTACACTGTTATACAAGCTGTACACTCACTACTTTACATTGTAGCAAAGTGTCATTTCTTCAGTGTTGTCACATGAAAAGATATAATAAAATATTTACAAAAATATGAGGGGTGTACTCAGTTTTGTGAGATACTGTACATATCTTCACCATCTAAGTGCTTCTCTTAGTGAATTAAATGACAATTACGCTGTTAAATCTATAGTTTGTTTAATTCACATACAGTAGCATAAATGCAATTATTGAAATCACTCCAGACAGATATAAATAGAAATGTTTCTTTCTCGGAGAGACTGACGATGACCCTGTCACTAAACAACACGCTATGTACAGTGCAGGGTGAAGGGGAACGCGCGGTAGGATAATTGGCTAGGTTAAATGAAAGTAGATCTATTATCTTGCTTTTCTATTGTGACATGACAAATAATGCCTTAGGGAGAGGAATCTATCATAAGCGTTGAGATGCTGCTTATAATAAGATTTTGTATTCTTCTGTAAGAATAGTAACACTCACGCTGTGGCGGAGATAGATTTGTAGCTTATAGGTCCCTTATGTGTCTGCAGATGTATGACATACCACTGAGAAGGAAGCAGAATCATTGGGCTGAGACTTCCTGAGTGTAGAGTCCGTCATTTGCTTAATTTCTTCCTTTCTTATTTTTCCTATATTTTATTGGCCTTGGAGGGAAAGAAGCAAGGTACAAATAGTTTTTCTTAGTTCTGCTTTTTTAACCGCTTCAACTCCGGAAGGTTTACCCCCCTTTACGACCAGGCCATTTTTTGCGATACGGCACTGCGTTACAATTGCGCGGTCAGTGCAGCGCTGTACCCAAATAAAATCTGTCCTTTTTCCTCACAAATATAGATTTCTTTTGGTGGTATTTGAGCACCTCTACGGTTTTTATTGTTTGCGCTATAAACAAAAAAAGACTGACAAGTTTTGAAAAAAAATATATATATTTTTTTTACTTTCTGCTCTAAAACACATCCAATAAAAAAAATGTAAAAAAAAATCGAATTTCTTAATCAATTTAGGCCAATATGTATTCTGTTACATATTTTTTGGTAAACAAAAAAATCCCAATAAGCCTATATTGATTGGTTTGCTCAAAAGTTATAGCATCTACAAACGATGGGATATATTTAGAGAATTTCTATTTATTTGTTTACTTTTTACTAGTAATGGCAGCAATTAGCGACTTATAGCAGGACTGCGATATTGTGGTAGATAAATCGGACACTAACTGACACTTTTGGAACCAATGACACTAATACAGTGATCGGTGTTAAAAAAAAAAAAAGCACTGTCAATGTACTAATAACAGTGGCAGGGAAGGGGTTAACATCGGCGATCAAAGGGTTAAATGTGTTCCTAGGGAGTGCTTTATAACTGTGTGGAGGGTGTACTTACCTGTAAGTGATTCTGTGCACAGAAGTCGCTGTCCCACAGTAAATGTATGTGGGGCAGTCAGCAAGAGGTTAAAGTGACACTAAAGACTATTTAAAAAAACAATCTCATTCAAGTATGTGGTCTTAAAGTAGAACTAAAGTCTGCAATACCTACCTCTACTTCAATGGTCCGACACCCATGAGGTCCCTTGCTGGGGCTGGCATCTTCTCCTCGTTTTTCCAGGTGCCAGTCTTTAGCCATCTTGATTGACTGTTGGGGGATGACATCACTCCTATGCATGCACAGCTCAGTGTATACTCTGCAGAAGACTGCAAGCAGGCAGGTAGGTTTATTTTATTAATTGCAGGTTTCTAATGCATTAAGGAGCCTGCCTGTTCACATCTCCATAGTCTTTTTTTTGTTTTTGCTCTTTAGCAGCTTCTTGTTAGAGGGTGGCTACATTCATTTTCCTTGGTCCCTATTGTACAAAGGAATGCATGTATGTAGGAACCTTCTATTGCACACTGCCAAGATGGACTATGGGCTGTGGGATCTATTTAAGTATGCCTTATTAACTCGAAAAGGTGTCTTCTATTGCTCTCAGTCACCAAATCTCCAAATTCCTTCATTTGTTGTTTTTTGCCTTGATCCGCATCTGTGTTAGAGGATGGCTACATTTGTTCTCCATGGACTTTATCTAGGAACATAGCCACCATGGACTATCGGATTTGTAGTGTGCATAGAGCAGTGCACATGACCACAACCATAGGTGTGTGCAGACTATACCCCCGTACAGCGATCTCCCTTTCGGGACATTAAAAGAGAAGTGCATAAACACTTCGCTTATGGCAGAGCCAGTAAGAGGAAGATCTTTCCCACCTTCCTGCTTGCAAACAGAGCAATAATTCTAATGCATATGGGGTGATTAGGGTATGCCCAGGCACACCCTGTGTGCAAGCCTATGACTGTAAGTAACATAAATTGTTTGTTCCAAACAAATTAAAGTGAGGGGAAAAAAAAGAGAGGTTCACGGGCTCACGGAGGATGGTTAAAAGAAGGCAGGAAAAATTATTCCATGAAAAATAGATTACAGGGCTATTGGGTAGTTGATGAATATGGATTATTTTTGTAAAATAAATTACAACCCTTATGCCGCGTACACACGGTCAGACTTTCCGGCAGGAAAAGTCCGACGGAATCTTTTCATCAGACACTCCGATCGTGTGTGGGCCTCATCGGACTTCTTTTTCCGAAAAATTCTGACGGACCTAGAAATAGAACATGTTTTAAATCTTTCCGACGGAATCCATCCCTATTGGAAAAAACACTTGTCTGTATGCTGTTCCGACGGACCAAAAAATTAGCATGCTCTGAAGCAAGTATGAGACGGCAGCTACTGGCTATTGAACTTCCTTTTTCTAGTCCCGTCGTACGTGTTGTACGTCACCGCGGACTTTGGTGTGATCTTGTGTAGGCAAGACAGTTTCAGCGGAACTCTGTTGGAAAAACCTTCAGAGTTTATTCAGACGGAAAAACCGGTCGTGTGTACGTGGCATTAGAATCACTTTAAGCTTGTCATATACTACCGCTATTTTATTTTAAATGTTTTCTTTTAAGAATATTCGTTTCATTGCTGAATTATCAGTGGGGTCAAATCGATGATCATTTGTGGCCACACAGATCAGAAAATTCGAAGGAGCAAACAAAAATTTGAAGCACTTTCCTCAATTGATCGTACATGGAATCTTCATATGAGTTTTTGTAAGAATGTTCTCCATCATCCCGGGCCCTATTAAACCTGTTAAAAACAATGTCTTTAGACATTTCATTTTGGCAGCAAGAGCTGTAATTCCTCAATATTTGAAGTCCAGTGTGATACCATCAATGGCAGAATGGGTGGTGGAATTAGATGCTATTTGTGATCTTGAATGTCTGCTGTCATGGGGAAATTATAAAAGAGAACAGCTTTTAAGTACATGGATCCCATGGTTTTTTTTCCCCATCTCTCTAGAGTTCAGGACTGAAAGAAAAAATAATAGTATGGTTCCATTTCTTTTTCCTCCTGTATTTTATTCTGATAAATATAATTTTTGTCTAGAACATTCAATTCTTTTTTTCTTTTTTGGGATGACTTGGTTTTACACAAAACTTTTTCTATTCATGAGTGGATTTCTTTATGTTGTCAGTCGTAAAGAATGTCATTTTTTAAAATGTATTTTAAATCCTAATTTAAAGGAAAATGTTATAGTAAGTGAATATCAAGTATTCTGTAAATTGGTTATACTCAAATTTTTCTTTGTTTTTAGACATTATATAATTTATCTATTTGTTTTTGAATATGTCTTTCTTTTTCCTTTTTTTTTTTTTAATATATTTTGTAATATTTAAAATGTAATGATATAAGAATAAAACAGAATCTTCTTTTGAACCGTTTCTCAAAAATCTACTAGTGTACTGACAGCTTTACACCACTTGAATTAGAAAATACATTTGATGATGCATGAATAGCGTCAGAGATTATAACTGTGTGTCTTTTATGTGTGTCTGGAGTTCAAATTTAAAGCTAAATTCTAGACACAAAAGACTTTCAATTAAATATATTTATCAAAAACCACAATGGATATCAATACACTTTGTTTGCTCCAAATGCCTTTACAAACTCAGATATTACCCTTTAACCACTTCCATACCGGGCCTATTCTAGCACTCCTCTCCGACATAAAAATCATCATTTTGTTTTTGCTAGAAAATTACTCAGAACCCCCAAACATTATATATGTTTTTTTAGCTGATACCCTAGGAAATAAAATGGCGGATGTTGAAACTTTTTATGTCACATGGTATTTGCGCAACAATTTTTCAAATGCGTTTTTTTGAGAAAAAAAAAAACAGTTTCATTAACTAAAAAATAACAAAACAGTAGTTAGCAAAGTAGTTAGCCCATTTTTTTGCATAATGTGAAAGATGATGTTACGCCGAGTAAATAGATACCCAACATGTCACGCTTTAAAATTGCACACACTTGGGGAATGGCGCCAAACTTTGGTACTTAAAAATCTCAATAGGCGATGCTTTACATTTTCTTTACAGTTTACCATTTTAGAGTTACGGAGAAGGTCTAGTGCTAGAATTGTTGCTCTCGCTCTAACGCACACGGCAATACCTCACATGTGTGATTTGAACGGCCTTTACATATTCTGTGTGAGCACATGGGGACAGGGGCACTTTAATTTTTTTTTATCACTTTTATTCCTATTACAAGGAATGTAAACGATGAATGAATGTAATAGGAATGGTGCGTGACAGGTCCTCTTTATGGAGAGATGTGGGGTCCTTAAGACCCCACATCTCTCCTCCAGGCTGGAAAGATTGAGATTAAAAAAAAAATGACCGATCTCTTTCCTTCCAGCTAAGATCTCGGCTTTGTTTACCGGAAGTGACGTTATAACGTCGCACCCGGGCCTCTGACGGCCATAGAGATGGCAGGGGGTTATCTGGTCACCGGAAATCTCTATGATCATTGTACGGTGGCGGCAGATTCTTTCTCTGGGTCGCCGATGGCACGGGCGAGCTCAGAGAAGCACCAGAAGGCGCCTGTAAAGAAAGATCAAGTGGCTGAACTGCCTCTATGATTGTTCTTATGGTGCACAGAATCGCCGGCTCTAAAACACTGTATCTGAATTATGTCTGTAGCTGCAGGCATCTTTCAGGTATCCCCACTGAAACTCAGACGTCATATGACATCCTTGGGCTGGAAGTGGTTAAAAGTAGCTGTAGCATCATCATTGTGCTGTACAAAGCCTTTGCAGAAAAATGAGCTGTGGGAGGGACTCAGCAGGCCCCACCCACTTCAGGCTGCCTGCAGAAAACTAGAGAAGGGGGAGGAGATAAGACCAGTCACCCTGCACAAGGAGAGAGAGCAGCAGTGTCTGGTCTGTATTATACGCCAATGAAAAGAGGACATTCAAGAGGCACTGGGACTTTGATATGAGTTTAAACAAGGTATTGAGAGGGCAAAAAATATTTGAAGAGCCAACTGGCTCAGGTTAGGCTGCTCACAACAGGCAAGGTTACTCTCCTATGGGTACTCCAGCAGGTTACGAGGAAAAGACAAGCATATATGGAAGGGACGCCAGACCAAAAGAGAAGAAGCCTTTTTATTTTGACTGCTGATGCAGACACTGCTGGCCAGGAATCCTAATCCAGCAGTCCGCTTCCCTGCATAGATTCAAAGAGGAAAGCCTTACTTTGAGTCCACTCAGGGTTCTCATTTCTAACTGAAGTCCTGATGAAGGGGGAGTTTCTTTGACCCATGAAACGCGTTGGCTCTTTTAACACATCATCAATAAATGAATTTGGTCTCTTATCTTTTGGTCTGGCCTGTCTTACAAGAAGCTTCTGCACAGAGGTGAACTCTGTATTACTGCACAGATCTGGAAAAAATACACAAATCATAGAAATATTGAAGTGGCTCCAGTATTTAGAACATTTTTTTTTCCGTTGTTCAGCTTTACATTTTAAGGTGGGCCATAGATGAGTTCAACCAAACTGTTAAGCAAAAAAAAAAAAATTGACCGAATTCCTCCATCCACACATTCGAGGTGGATGGGAGAATCCTCCTTCTGTATCACTGCATTGTAACAGCATGGAGACATCCGGGAGCCCCTTCCAAGCAGAAATTTTCCAACAGGGTGGTTGAACATCTCAGATCAGCAGATCCACTTCTGTTACATAGTAGGTGAGGTAGAAAAAAGACACAAGTCCATCAAGTCCAACCTATGTGTGTGATTATATGTCAGTATTACATTGTATATCCCTGTATGTTGTGGTCGTTCAGGTGCTTATCTAATCATTTCTTGAAACTAATGATGCTGCCCGCTGAGACCACCGCCTGTGGAAGGGAATTCCACATCCTTGCTGCTCTTACAGTAAAGAACCCTCTACGTAGTTTAAGGTTAAAACTCTTTTCTTCTAATTTTAATGAGTGGCCATGAGTCTTGTTAAACCCCCTTCCTTGAAAAAGTTTTATCCCTATTGTGGGGTCACCATTATGGTATTTGTAAATTGAAATCATATCCCCTCTCAAGTGTCTCTTCTCCAGAGAGAATAAGTTCAATGCTCGTAACCTTTCCTCATAACTAATATCCTCCAGACCTTTTATTAGCTTTGTTGCCCTTCTTTGTACATTTCCAGTACATCCTTCCTGAGGACTAGTGCCCAGAACTGGACAGCATACTCCAGGTGAGGCCAGACCAGAGTCTTGTAGATCGGGAGAATTATGGTTTTATCTCTGGAATTAATCCTGTTTTTAATGCATGCCAATATTCTGTCTGCTTTATTAGCAGCAGCTTGGCATTGCATGCCATTGCTGAGCTTATCATCTACTAGGACCCCCTAGAACCCCCCAGGTCCTGTTCAACCACAGTGGCCATACATAGATTGAAATATGGCTGGTCCCTGCTGAACAGGCCACATTTCGATCCATTTATGGCTAACTTCAAGTGGTATTAAAGCCAAAACCAAAAATGTAATATATGGTAGCTTACCAATCATTAGATGTGGTGGTTGCATTAGTTTTACTTTTTTTTTAGGCTTTTTTCCACCCTCTGTTTTCACCTGGTGATCTGGCCAGTAACACACCTCCTGCATTAGAGTGCCCCAACGCTGGATGAAGGAGCACAGGAGACACATTTGGACATCAGCATTGTCAGCCTGGTGAGAGGAGAGTATTAGATGTACTAGCAGATTTAAATAGACAAACAAATTGAAGTTGAAATTAGTTAAACACTTTATAAGCAGGTATAGCAAACAGTTTTTTTCCCTTTTGAGTTAAAGATTTTACATAAATAAAGGTTGATTATTGTAAGCACATCCGTCAGTGGTAAATGCTTTGTCTCAACCCATGAACTGCTACATCTGCAGAACAGCTTGTTCTGTTGAAAAATAACAGACTTTCTAGCCAGATCACCACATGGAAATAAAGGAAAGAAATCTTAAAACAAGACAACTAATACAACCAAATTGGTAACCTGCAATATGATAAATATTTACTTTTAGGTTTTGATACCACTTTAACTCCTGGCAAACAAGTCAGTACAAAGGGGTAGTTTCTGTCCATGCAGTCCTGGAATGAAGTACTGTTACCCATCTATGTATCACTTGTGGCAATCAGACTGTATACAAGTAGTGAATTTAGCAATAGCTAGAAATGATATTTCTACTACCACCACTATGACCACCTTCTAAAACAACCCATTCAGTTTCAAATGGAAATGAAAGGCAAAACATTTTTGTATAGATATAAAAAAAAAACATTCTAAACACCCGCCCCTCTTTTTATAAGTGATCACATCCCCTCTGTTCTCAGCTGCATAAGAGCTGGAGAAGGAGAAGCAGCAGCATACTGAGCTTCCCAGTGAATGGCTGTAAAGTAGGGGGTGTTAGGACAAGTCTGATTATTGGAGGAGAGTACACTGAGTTCCCAGCATAGCTAGAGAACTGACCATGGTGTGCTCTTCTGCTTAGTGTGGTCAGTTTTTAAATAGGAAAGCAGAAGGACACCAGGGATTTCACACAAAGGCAGCAATACAAAGAGAACATGATATTTTCTCATACAAGTACTATAAATGGTACAGCAGGCACATATCAGGAATGTTTGGGTTAATAGATGCTTAGGTACTTGAAGTGATACTAAAGTTCTATTCAAGTATGTATTCTTAACTAACTAGGCCTCCAAACTTCCACATTCCTTTTTTTTGCTGCTGTGGTCTGACTTCCTGTTAGATAGTGACTACATTTGTTCTCTATGGTCCCAATATACCGAGGAACATAGTTACCCTCTCTTGCACACTCCGGAGATGGACTGGGGACTAGCAGCTATGCGATTTGTAGTGGGGAAAAGGAGAGGATGCTATAAGGAGGCAGAAAAACACACTGGGATTGGTTTACTAAAGGCAAATAGACTGTGCAATTTGCAAGAGCAGCTCTACTGACTTCCATCATCCAATTTTGTGCTAGCAAAAATTAGATTTTTGTTTTTCCTTGCTTGTGATTGGATATTCTTTGCAAAGTGAAGCACAGGCTAATTGCTTTTAGTAAATCAACCCTATTAAGAAACAATTTTATGAAAAATAAATGATAGGGCCATTAAAGTGGTTGTAAACCCTAAGACCCCCGTTCACACTTAAGCGTTTTGTATCTTAACTCTCATAAATGTTCAGCAAGCAAAAACCTGTAGTCTTGAGTAGCCCTCGTTCACATCTGAGTGTCCTGTCACTTGTAGCAAAACGCCTGTCACTCAAAAAAGTACATGAGCTACTTTTCAAGCAGAATTTTGCATTTTTGTCCCCATAGACTTCAATGGAAACACCTGAAAAGTGTGACATTAACTTTTTTGTAGCATTTTCTTTTTTTCAAGCATTATGACGCGTGTTTTCTGCTAAAACAGCAGCTCTCAGCCCCTTTTTCAGCAGCACTCCACACCTTTCAGTTGAAAAACGCTTAAAAAAAGGCCTAACAAAAGCTGCAATTCTGCTCCAAAAAAACGCTTGAAATCTTGACACTTAGGTGTCAATGTAGCCTTACATTACCCAGTGAACTGACTAGCCTCAGATGATACACAGAGATGAAACAAATCCTCCTATATATGTTGTACCTGTTTATCTGTAGCCCTCTCTTTTCTACAGCCTTCTACAACACACGTTTTACAAAGAATTTCTCTGAAAAGCAGGGGGCAGGAATTGGAACTGCAGAACTCAGTGAGGGGAGCTCTGAGCTATGATTGGAGGGAAAGGGCACACCTTCCTCCTCACAGTACATGGAAAATGCACAGCCACTGCTGTCAATCACAGGCTGTGTACCGAAGCTCTCCTCCCTTATTAACAATTGTCTCTCAGAATCAGGAAAATCTGTCACAGATGACAAGTACACAGCATAGAAGCATGTGCTTTGTTCATGTTTCATGTCTAAGGTTTATAACCACTTTAAATAGTGGATTTGTATGGATTATTTTTGGCAAATAAGCATATTGTTTAGTGTCACTTTAATATTGTCGCATTAGGGGGTGTGGCTAGACGCTGAGCAAGATGGACATCTAATCTTCCTGGTTTCCACAGACCTGCTCTTCTTACGCTCCATACAGGGGAACTAATCCAACCACATGGGCAGAAACCGCACCACCTGATCCCAAAAACAGGTAGGAACCTTGGGACAAACTCTCCTGCCAGCTCCCCTGATCCATTCGTACTTCCACCAGCTACCTGGGCCCTCACAGACACCTCCTCCTTTACCGAAGGCTTCGGGATCCACATGGGCGGCCCCACTGAAGATTGCAGACAGGTTCTCCAGCAGCGTATCCACCCGTGGCAGGACCCTCTGTGGACACTTCAGTTTCCCTACAGCTGCACGGGCCGCCTCCTTCGACCCATGTGGAGCTGCCTGCACCATCTTGCTGGGTGAACTCAAGGAGGCCTCCAGCACCACCGCAGGTGAGCACACCATCTGCTCCTTAACCCCCTAGGGAATCTGACAGTGACTCCCTCTGGGGAACCCCGCTGGAATTCCAGTAATGGGGACTCTCACCCTCTCACCAAGTGACCCGCTCACAATCTGTGCCATGGCTGCGGCACGCCCCTACCACCGCTGGGACTCCATCTTCCCTCCCTAGCTCCCCAAAGCCACAAAGAGCATTGCACTCGTGGGAAGCAAGCATCACTTTCCTAACTGCAGTCACCCCTGCAGCCCCCCTCCCATGCACCCCCAAACGAACCCCCTCTGCTCCCCATGACGTCCTCACAAATGGATGCACGGAGGGAATGGTTTGAACCATGGGACTCGCCTCCACAGGCAGCTGCCTGCCACCACACCATTTCCAGAGTACCATCCATCCTCACTGCGAATGAACTGGTCTCATGGCATGAACAACTTCACTCCCTCCCTACTAAAGATGATTTTAAAGCGGAGTTCCACCCAAAAGTATAACTTCCACTCGTTGTACTCCTTCCCCCTTTAGGTGCCACATTTGGCACCTTTCAGGGGGGGAGGGGGGGCAGGATACCTGTCTTTCACAGGTATCCTGTTCCCACTTCTGGGAGCCTCAGCTGCGGGAATTGACGTCACCGCCTGGGCTCCTCCCTCCTCCTTCCCCGCCTGCTGGGCTAGTAGGAGAAAGGAGAGGAGTGGAGCCTCGCGTATGCGCAGCAGGGTTCCCAGCATGAAGCCATAAGGCTTCACTGCCAGGTTCCCTTACTCGCAATGGAAGCGGTATGCACCTGACAGCTGATGGAAACATCAGCTGCAGTGCCGACATCGCTGGACTCCGGGACAGGTAAGCATCCGATTATTAAAAGTCAGCAGCTGCAGTATGTGCAGCTACTGGCTTTTAATTTTTGCAGCGGTGGGCGGACCTCCGCTTTAAACTACCGATCTCTGACGTTAAAGAGGCCTGCCGCAGTGAGATCAAAATGCTACAAAGGGACTTTTACCAGCTGGCTACCCAATTTGAAGACATGGAGGAAGACTTGCAATCCACTAAGCTCATGATCCACCATGTTCAATCCCAACAGATGGACGATCGCTTCATTCTCCGGGACATGTAACGTCATCTGGAAGACCTGGATAATCGCAACAACTTTAGAGTTCGAGGCCTCCTGGAATCCAAAGGTGCAGAGGGTTTGAGAACAGTCCTCCAAACCATTTTCAACAACCTAGTGGGGGTCCCTGCCTCCACACACATTAAAATGGACAGGGCCCACAGAGCTCTAAAACCTAAAGGCCCAGCATTTAGTCTTAGAGATGTCCTCTGTAGAGTTCACTCATTCTCTATAAAAGAAGATATTATGAGTAAAGCCAGAGTGACTAATCCTGTCTGAGTATACCCCAATCCATCTATTTCCTGAATTACACACCTTGCAGGACAGTGCTATCATGTACCGATGGGGCTTCCCCTTCAGCCTATTGGCTACACACAACGGGAAGACAGCAGTTCTCCTGGTTCCTGAAGACCCACGTTTGTTCTGTGATACCCTGGAGACCCCACTACCGGACCTTCCTGGATGGGATATTATCCCTCCTCCTCCCCCCCCACCCCGAAGACCTCTGACTCCCCCCGCAAGAGCCCCAAGCAGCGACCGGGCTGATGGTCCCTCACATGTGATAACAACCTCACCACCTTTTTCTTCCTCCTTTTTTAATCCCGTGGCTCACAAACCATTCAATGGGAAGAACTTTCTGAATTACTATACTCTGTCACAGCGGAGTTACGCATCTTTTCAGGCTGCACTAAAATGTTCCTTAAAAGTTGCTCCCTCACAGATTTAAATGGACTTCATCTTTCTGGGTTGAAGGATCCATCGGGCGGCTGCTGAGGGCCGGGGGGGGGTGCGGCCTGGAAGTGTCAGGAAATGTTTCATCCGCTGGTAATATCTGCCATTTGGCTTGTAGTACTGAGGTCCACCAGCAGGTGTCTCCTGGCAGTTTGGAACTGTTAGGAGAGCTTTTCACCGCTGATGTTATGTCATCTTTGGGCTGCAGTACTGGCATCCACCAGTGGATGGATCCTGCCAGTGTGGAGCAGACAGCACCTCCTGCAATCAGGTGTCACTTGAGGCCAATCACAGGCCTATAAATACCCGGCAATCACTCACATGTTTGCCTTGGTTTTGTCCTTGAGCCCTGACCTGCATCCTGTTACCTGTTACCTGTTGTACCTGATCCTGTCTATTTCTGCATCCCTGGAACCTTGTCCTGTAACCTGATCCCTTTCTCCTTTTCCCCCCATCTGCTGACCTCCTGTTTATGACTGTTGCCTGGCTTGACTACGATTCAGGTATCCCCTTTGTTATATATACTGGTTGGTTTGTTGTCACTGTCTTAGTTATTTGGTTTTCTCACTCAGTTTGGTATTGGTGGTGTATTCACATTATATGCATTTATCTTAATAAAATCACTTACTTTCACCTACTTATGTTTGGTTTACTCTGTCGCAGTCACACAGTTCTGGTCACATCCGGTTTATGACAGAAACCAAGGCCATCCCTGACCAGAAGTGGCTGCACAGAGGAACCATCTCGGTTCTGTTGGCTTCGCTGGAATGAATCCTAATGTGATTTCTTATTATGCTGTGCTGGGATCAGAGAGTGGCGAGTATCTCCGCCAGACACTGAAAGAGTGGACCAATGACCAGCTGCTTGAGATCATCCGTTTGGCCCACTCCCTGGTTGACCAGGGCTGTATGTTGTTTGGGGATGTGCAGCCTTTGATCCAAATATGTGCTGAGCTAGCCCTGTCCTGTGTTCCAAAGACCGGTGATGATTTTTCTCCCCCTTTCAGTGCTGATCAGGTGGAGTCTCTGGTGTGGCTGTTAGAGGATGATTCCGCATGCTTTTTTGAGCACTATTCCGTTTGTCCTCAGCAGAAGCTTATGGAATGTATTCACTCAGTACAGACCCTTGTTAGACAGGCAGCATGTGATCCGTTCTTTGTCCAACCAATACTCTCAGCATGGTCTGATATGTTACAACCAGCCCCAACCAACCCACAACAAACCACCTCTGCCATCAGACACCTGCCTGCCCAAAAGTCTGTTTCCCCATCACCCATGCCAAACTCAATTGCAGCCCAGTATATGTTGCTCCCAACCAAATACTCATATCCGGTCTCTGCTCCCTGTACCTATCCTGCATTCAACCCATCTGCCACTTCTTAGCTGCCTACTAATCCACAAGAACTTCCCCCAGCTGCTGTTACCTCTTCTCTGCCATATCCCAATCCTCCTTTCCAGTCTGCTGCACCCCCCACCTATAGAGCTTTAGTGACTAAGCCAAAGAAAAAACTAAAGTTTTTCCCAACCAAAACGATCCTGCCATTAACCCAACCTGCCTCCACACCCACCAATCTGTCCCAGCCTGAGGTGCCAGAGTCCCAGCCTGAGGTGCCAGAGTCCCAGCCTGAGGTACTGTAGTCCCAGCCGGAGGTGCTTGAAGTGCCTGCTGCCCAGCTTGAGGTGCCTGCTGCCCAGCTTGAAGTGTCCGCTCCAGCTTGCAGTGCCTGCTGCCAAGACTGATATACCTGCTGCCCCCTTTGGATGCGCCTGCTGCCCCACTTGATGTGCCTATGCCTGCTGCCCAGCTTGATGTGCCTACTGCCCAGCTTGATATACCCATGCCTGCTGCCCCACTTGATGTGCCTGCTGCCCTGCTTGATGTGCCCATACCGGCTGCCCAGCCTGATGTGCCTGTTGTCCAGTTCAAGATGCCTGCCACCCAGCTTGATGACCTGGAGCCTGCCACCCAGCTCGATGACCCAGAGTCTGCCGCCCAGCACGATGACCCAGAGCCTGCTACCCAGCTGGATGACCCGGAGCCGGCTGTCTGCCCTGAAGTGCCTGATGCACAGCCTGAAGTGCCTGTCGCCCAGCCTGATGTACCCCTATCCGTTGTTCTGCTTTATTTTTGGTTTTACAACCAGTTGGAGCGTCTGGAGGCCGCTCCTTTGAGGGGGGGTACTGTCAGGAAATGTTCCAATCGCTGGTAATATCTGTCATTTGGCGTGCAGTACTGAAGTCCACCAGCAGGTGTCTCCTAGCAGTTTGGAACTGTCAGGAGATCTTTTCCCTGCTGATGTTATGTCATCTTTGGGCTGTAGTACTGGCGTCCACCAGCGGATGGATCCTGGCAGTGTGGAGCAGACAGAACCTCCTGCAATCAGGTGTCACTTGAGGCCAATCACAGGCCTATAAATACCCGGCAAGCACTCAAATGTTTGCCTTGGTTTTGTCCTTGAGCCCTGACTTGCATCCTGTTACCTGTTGTACCTGATCCTGTCTATTCCTGCATCCCTGGAACCTTGTCCTGCAACCTGATCCCTTTCTCCTTGCCCCCCCATCTGCTGACCTCCTGTTTATGACCCCTGCCTGGCTTGACTACGATTCTGGAATCCCCTTTGTTATATATACTGGTTGGTTTGTTGTCACTGTCTTAGTTATTTGGTTTTCTCACTCTGTTTGGTATTGGTGGTGTATTCATATCATATGCATTTATCTTAATAAAATCACTTACTTTCACCTACTTATGTTTGGTTTACTCTGTCGCAGTCACACAGTTCTGCTTGGCAGCAGGTCCCTGTTTTTAGGCGGCAGGTGAAGCTTATTTCTGACACTACTCCCCCTCATTCAACGTAGTGATTTCAAGTTCCTTATTTCCTATCCTTTATCCTTTAGAACCGCACATTAATTTTTGGTGGTGGGAGGGGACTTTAATCTCCCATTCTCTCCAACGTCGGACAGGACGTCCCTCTGTAAAAAACCCACTTCCCCACACCTCTCCAGACAATCTCAACAGTTCCAACAGACTACTCGTAGGTTTGCTCTGTTCGACGCATGACGTGTCGCCCACCCGTACCATGCGTCGAACAGAGCAAACCTACGAGTAGTCTGATGGAACTGTTGAGATTGTCTGGAGAGGCATGGGTCACATCTGGTTTATGACAGGAAGTTTCTTTTTTCCCTGGCTCCTCACCCCGGTCTCGGGCACCCCCCTGATTATTATTATTATACCTTATGATATTCAAACTGCCAAATCTATGTTATATCCTTTCCTTTGGATTTCCTCCCTAGCTTTATATATCTTGGCAACAGGTCCCTGTTTTTAGGCGGTCGGTGAAGCTTAGTTTCTGACACTGCCCCCCCTCATTCAACGTAGTGATTTCAAGTTCCTTATTTCCTATCCTTTACCCCCCTTGCCCTTTAATTGGACGATGGTGGTAATACGGAACATTTGGTATATTGGTGGACCTCTACTACCTGTTTTGTGGTCTATGTTTTGTTTTAATTTGTTTTTTTTTTGTTCTTTCTCTCTCGTCTCTACACTCCTGGGCTCATGTTTCTACTCCTCACTGATGGCGATCATCGGCTATACCAGGTCTGGCTATCCTGGACCTCTGGGTTGGATAAGTATTGTACACGACATTGTACACGACGTGGGCGTGAAGGGTCCCCTTCACGCCCACGTCCTCGTACTCTAACCCTCATGGGCGGTACCTAATTCTTAGAGGCAAATGGCAACAATCCGATATAATCTTCTGTAACATCTATACCCCAAACGCGAATCAGGTGTCCTTTGTCACTAAGGTATATAATCACTTATTTAGAACCCCACATTAATTTTTGGTGGTGAGAGAGGACTTTAATCTCCCATTCTCTTTAACATCGGACAGGACTTCCCTCTGTAAAAAACCCACTTCCCCACGCCTCTCCAGACAATCTCAACAGTTCCAACAGACTACTGGTAGGTTTGCTCTGTTCGACGCATGACGTGTCGCCCACCCGATGGAACGACAATACTCCCACTACTCTCATCCATTCCGTACTCACACGGGGCTAGATTACTTCTTCATAAATGCTCTTTCTCTGCAGGTGCTCAACACGGTGGACATCCTCCCTATGTCCTGGTTGGACCATGTTCCGATCCTTCTGAAACTCTAGCAGATCTAGCAGACTCCAAGCTCAAACGCTGTCACTGGCAACTTAATGATTTCCTTCTTAAAAATATGTGCCAAAGCAGGTCTGGAGACAGCCCTAAAACTTACTTTGCTGAGAATACCACTCCAGATATCTCCTCCTGGACTCTATGGGAGGCACATAAATCAGTAATACGTGGACAATGTATAGCTGTCTCCACTGCATGGAAGAAAAACACTAGACAGTTACGACAGCAGACTGTAGAGAGACTGCGAGACCTGGAATCCCGACTTTCCTCTTCATCCTTGATTCGTCTCCTGAGAGAACTTATACGCCTCTGGGCTGTTTTGAAAAGTAATGACGTAGGCAAAGTTGAAAAGGCCCTCCAAAGATTACGTCAGGTTTACTATGACAAGAGGAACAAGGTCCATACCTTACAAGCACGAAAACTGCAAGAACATACTCACACTTCGGCCCGCCAGGCCTTACGGGACCCTACTGGGACCTTGCATTCTTACCCTGACCAGATTGCCCATTTATTTTGTAATTTTTCTTAATATTTCGTAATTTCCGACCTTTACAACAATCTATCCATACCACATTTACCCACCCAGAAACATTTTCTTGACCTCTTATGAGCTTACCTTGTGAGTAGTGGAATGGCCACCCTGCCAGCGGAGGCTTTATTGTCTCTCAACTCTCCGATAACTGTAGAGGAGGTGGCAGAGACACTGAAGCATTTGCCAAACGATAAGGCCCCAAGGCCTGTTGGCTTCCCATATGAATACTATAAGACTTTCCCGATTATCCTAGTACCATATTTGACTCAATTATTTAATGGGTTTATGAGCAGAGATAAAATTCTGAGGGGCATACAGGCCTCTCATCTAACGCTGATACCTAAGCCCGACAAGGACCACACACTTTGTGGGAGTTACAGACCCATTGCTCTACTAAACTCGGATTTGAAAATCTTTACGAAATTACTGTCCCTCCGTCTCAACAAAGTCCTCCCTTCTCTGATTAATAAAGATCAGGTGGGTTTTGTCAACGAGTTCAGGCAGGTGACAATACCAGAAGAGTCATCAATTTAATAGATATAGTAAACAGACAGAATACGGAGGCACTGTTACTTAGTTTGGACACTGAAAAGGCCTTCGACAGCCTAGCCTGGCCTTTTCTGTTTGCAACCCTTGAATATCTGGGCTTCCGGGGGCCATTCCTTAGGGCAATCAGACAGCTATATACAACTAAATCCGCCTCTATTAAAACAACTTTTGCGTCATCCCCTCCCTTCACTATTTCGAATGGGACAAGGCAGGGATGCCTACTCTCTCCCCTGCTTTTTGTCCTCTGTGTTGAGCCCCTGGCGGCCCAGATTCATCAGGACCCTAACATTAGCGGAGTATTGGTTAGGGGACGTGAGCTTAAAATCTCCTTATTCTCTGACGACATATTACTTACCCTGACACAACCACGGGTGACTCTTCCCAACCTCTACAAACTACTAAAGAAATTTGGGGCCCTATCTGGCTATAAGGTGAATCCAGCCAAATCAGAAGCACTGCCACTCAATATGCCTCCCTCTGAAGTGCACCACCTCTCGGAAAATTTCCCATATTCATGGAAGACCCATTCCATTAAATATTTAGGGGTACAACTCACCCCCCAATATGACTTCATCTATGATGCAAATTTTAAGCCCCTCTTCGCATCTATCCAATTTCCTGGCTCAAGCGAATGGCTTTGGTTAAAATGACGATACTACCCAAGATCTTATATTGCTTCCTGACTTTACTAGTGCCTATTCCGTCCACAAAGCTTAAAAGACTCCAGATGGATCTCCTAAATTTAACTTGGAATTATAAACAGCATCGAATAGCCTGTTCAACACTTTATGCTTCCCGAAGTGAAGGGAGATTGGCTTTCCCAAATCTCCTTTGCTACTACCATGCTGCCCAGCTGCAAGCTATAACCTCCTGGGTCACCCTCACGGCATATAATCGTTGGACCCAAATAGATAAACTATGGTTAGCATATATTATAGTAAAAAATGGGGTGAATGGCGCTCCCTTAAGGGGGGATATATGAAGTATGTATGAGTTACCAATGTGAATGTGAAACTTAAAAAGTGAATTGACTAGATCCACCCCCTACATACATAAACCTGTGTGAATACTGTTAATACTGTTAATGATGTGCAAAACTCCCATTAAACCACACAGTAAATGGTACCATCAGTAAAAAAATAAAAATAAAACATCCCATCCGCATATAAACTGGGGTGATATACGGTGCTGACCATAAGTACAAAACGTGCCAACAACAAATTATATATTGTAGTAAATGTCTCTATATATGAAAAGTCCAACGTGCTCCAAAAGATAATATCAAATTCATAATAGTATCAAAAATAAATAATTCAAAAAAATATTTAAAAAAATATATAAAAATATTGATGTCAGAACAAGTTCCAAATACTCTGGTGACTGTTGAGCTCAAAAAAAGGAAACTCTGTGACTTCTGTGCTCCCCCTTTTGGCTCCCCACTCACCGGCTCCTTATACCCCTACAGGGGTCACAGGCAATCTAAGATTCAATGACAGTCTTTACAGATGGTGTCCTGTGGTCGCTGTAGTATGGCTCTCGTTTCCCCTATATCCACTGTCCCAGGGCATCCGGATCAGTCATCCATAACAACCTCCACCACCACATCCAAGAAGGGGATCGCCAGAGATCAATCCTGCGAAGGGCTTCTCCCAGTCACCCACAAAACAAAGATTATGCAAACCTTTTCTTTCTCTCACCAAGCAAACTTCACATAAGCAGCTCTTTCAGGTTTTTGGCTTCCTGAGTCCCAGGCAAAGATCTTTGCCTGGGACTCAGGAAAGATCACTGATGGACGCTGTTAGGCAGCATTGATGAGCACTGATAGGTGGTGCTGATAGGCAGAATTGATGGGCACTAATGGGCGGCATTAATGCACACTGATAGGTAACACTTGTAGGCGGAATTGATGGGCACGGATAGGTGGCATTGATGAGCACTGATAGGTGGCACAGATGATTGGGGCACTGATTATCTAAACAATTTACTGATATTCTTGATGGTTAACAGCAGTTCTTTCTTCACATAGACACAGCGTGGGAGGAAAGGGCTGCAGATAACTGGCAAGTCTGTTTACATGTGATCAGCTGATCACATGCTAAAGGGCCGCTGTGATTGCGCTGGATGCACATCCCAGGGGGCACGTGGGAGGCAGGGATCTGGGAGGATGTCAATGGACACCCTCCAAAAATTGGAACCCCGGGGCTCGGATGGGAGAAGGAGGGGTGGTGGGGCAGGGGGCCATCATGGTTTCTTGCACCGGGGCCCTGAAGGTTCTAGTTAAGCCTTTGGATTGCAGTGAAATCTGTTTAAGGTAAATTGACTGAACTTTGTAATTTTATCATTAATAATTCACCAAGTTGTTTTATAGTAGAATCCCTCTTTACCCACTTTATTCAGCAGTGCATGCAGACTCCTTTACTTTTCCCACAATCTAGTGGGCTCCCACAAGCTCCTGGACTCCAGAACACACCAAGGGAAAATAAACTTTTCCAAATCTTTCCCCTGTCAGACACCCCCCAAAAAAACTAATGAGACAGAGGTGATTGGGCATGAGATCTGTTCCCCAGGTATCTGGCTCATCACCATTTTATCTGGCATGTGGGCAGCCAGCTTGGGGCATAATTGCATGCAGCTTCAGAAGAAGACCCAGTCACTGTAGAGGGCACTGCTCCAACTGTCTCCAGGGTGCTGAGCTTCCAGTGGGGTGATCCCTGTCGTACAACCATTCACTTAGGTGTCCAGACCAGAGACTTTGTATTCCATTTGCCTGCAGAGGCCCAGGGACCCCTCCAGCTGGCCACCTTAACTATAAGAGACAGCCTTCCAAATTGTGAGAGGGGTGTCCAGGGGGAACCCAAGTAGCGGTTCTTACTTTACTTTTTCTCTGAGTGTCGCATAGACTGCACTGTGCTGCCACTTAGTGCCCTTGATGGTAAACTGCACTTAGACAGCTCCTGTTATTGTAATAATTGCATTTCCTACTATTATTTATTCTGTGCTTATGATATTTCCCTGTTACCACCTTATTTGTATTGTCAGTGTATCCTGCAATCATTTAGTACACCTTAAATCGTATACTGCTGTTTGTCTGATCTTTAGGCTAATATTTCTACATTACAGTTTCACCTGCTATCTCAAACTGCACTTTAAAGTCCTTTTAAAAATGTTACAAATATGCTGTATGCAATGGAATTATAAACTTGTGCATGTCATCTCATATATTCTCATATGTGTGTACCACTTAACATACCAACATATTTCCAGTGTGGAGGATCTCTAATCCATATATGTCAATACTTACATGATAAATAGCTTTAGAAGGATTGCAATCTGGAAGTGATTGTGTATTTTAACCTGTGGCACATCACTACTAACAACATACAGCATCACTCCAGAGAATTATGCTGCCCTCCAGCAAAGGCTTTAAATAGAGTGAGTCAGGAGTGGCTGACAGAGATGATACAGGGATTACAGATAATGGAAGGATGAACAAATAAAATACTGGAAAATTAGTGAATAATGCACATCAGATATACATCCAAAGAGAATAAAAGGGGGGCACAATTTGGGGCCCACCTGCTTGAGATTGTGGCCACCTCAACTCATAGCTTTAAAATAAAATGTAATTGTTTACCATGATTTAGCAGGAAAAGGTTACTGTTCCTTTAAATATGTTAATGGAACTTCCAGGAAGATCCAATGGGAATATGAGGAATTTTCTGGAAGTTGGGATTGTCCATATAAGAGCTGTGTGTGTGGGGGCTTATTCCTTTTCCCCTGGGACCGGAGCAGCAGCAGAAGAGCTCCCTCCCTCCCTATTCGCCTGCACTGTTTATGTGGTTGGGTCACTCTGGATTTCTAGGGGGGGACGTGATTTGTACATGTTAGAATGTTGGTGACTTGCTGCTCAAGTTCTGATAACTGGGCAGATTAATAATGTTGTGTTCATAACGTGATGATTAAATGTATTATTATCAATATAAAGGAAATTGTTATTTTTATATTAAACCAATAAATGTGCCAAATTTTGCCAAACTTGATTCTTTGTCTAATTATTTCTTGGGTCGTATCTGGGGAATGGTTTTGTTTGGGAGAGTGTGGCCTACAATCTCATGAGAATACAGTCGTTTTTTTGAATATAATTCATGAATCAATTTGTTCATTTCTATTTATGCATTGAAGAGTTTCACTATTATTCTTGAGATGTGCAGTTATTATTAGAAAAATTAATAGAGCAATTGATATTTCACTAGAAAGCCAGTTTAGACACAGGAGGTATGATGGTTATAACTATATAGCTTGCAGCCTGGGTCAATTTTAATAGAGAGTACTTCCAATTGGTAAAAACCCATTTTTGAAATATGGGAACAACAGGATTAGGGAAAGGAGAGGACAACCAAATGCACTCAAAGCCTTAGATCTACAGTAATGTGTAGGCTAGCATCATTTTACATATGGTTTTCTCAATAACCCTCTCTAGCCTTTAATATATTGATTTTTTAAATGGAAGCCTATTTCAAAACCAAAACATACTTATTTTATTCTGATTTAAATGAGTTGCTGATTTTATCCTGATCTAAATGAGTCTAATGACTGTTCTCAAATCTTCACACTATAACTATAATTTAAATCACAATAAAGTGTCATGATGGTATTATAAAATAAATATTCTTTGTCCTATTCATAATGAAATTGCTTTAGTCTAGACACTCTTGAACCAAATCTTAAAACGAGTATATTTTATTAGACAGGATATTACTTGACACTTCAAGCTTTATGGTTTTATTAATATATGTAGAACCAAGTCCGTCACAGTAATTATTTTTATCCTAAAAAAGGTTTATGCCATGAAAATGGTCAGTCGATAGTGGCTTTGTGCTTCTATTGGAATATTCAGTTCACCTGATAAATCATGGACTTGCTTTTTAAACCATTTTTCTGCTCCAGAAGCCATATCACTGCTAGAGCTCCTGCAACCCACTACTATGTCTCATTCATTCTGTGGCAAAATGTAAAATAAATGAGAATTTCAATCAGGGATAAAGACTGGGACCATTTTTTGCTGACCTAAAATCTACTGTGCAGATATAGCAATCTAGTGGGTCAGTCTGGTTAAATGTACCTAAAACTTAAGTAGGAGCTTTGGTTGGACCAGTTATTTAAAACCATACTCTAGACAAGTGATGGCGAACCTTGGCACCCCAGATGTTTTGAAACTACATTTCCCATGATGCTCATGCATTCTGCAATGTAGGTGAGCATCATGGGAAATGTAGTTCCAAAACATCTGGGGTGCCAAGGTTCGCCATCACTGCTCTAGACAGATATAGAAGACACAAATTAAAGTGTAACTGAAGGCAATACTTTTTTTGTTGTTGTTTTTTTAATGTTTTGGATAGCTTGGAGAAGGATTAGAACCCCTATCAGTTTTTATTGCTGTCTGGGCCCACATTAGGAAAATGTACCCTCTCTATTTGTCCTATTTCCCCTTATCATGCAAAAGGGAAAGTAAAAGAAAATTCCAAATTTTGTATTCACATCAGAAAAATAATAGAGGGGAAATATTCCAGTAGGGAGCTAGTTCCGGTGACTATGTTGACAACCTGGGATTTTCTCTAATTTCCTGTTTTGGCTATGGGAGAGGAAGTGAAGGGGAATCTCCCTTATGGAACACAGATGGCAAACAACTTACAGGGGTTAAGACCCTTCCTTACTCTATCCAAAATGAGAAAAAAAATTGCCTTTAGTTACACTTTAAGTTCTGCAGCCGTTAAAGTGGTTGTAAACCCTTTTGTTTTACTTTTATCTATAGGTAAGCCTAGAATAAGGCTTACCTATAGATAGTGGAAATATCTCCTAAATGTGCACCGTTTAGGAGATATTTCACTTGTAGTGCGCTGATGTCATCATCAGGCATGCGCTGTGAAGAAACTAACCACTGTGCCGTTTCTTCTCACCACCACGTGCCGAGTCCACAGCCCCAGAAGGAAGAGGGGTGAAGATGGGCGTGGCCTGCACAGGGGACAGTGTGGGCTTGCAGGTGAGTGTCATATAATGGGCTAGTATGCGATGCATACTAGCCCATTATGCTTTTAATTTGCGAGCCTTGCGGGGAGCAAAAGAGGAAGTAAAACCCATCGGGTTTACTTCCTCTATAATATATCATACACATTTGAATAAACTGGGAGATAATAAATCAAGAGAAGTTCTATTGAAAGTGAACTGATACCTAGCCTATACCCCGCAGTACATTTATATTAAATAGTAATGCATCAAGAAATGTATTTGCTTAAAGGCAAACAGTGTTAGTGCCTAAATTTGACTTGGCATCGGCCTCTTGCAGTGTACTGCATAATATGTACAGTCGAGCCTAGAGAGGGAGAAGCAATACAAGAAGCCTATCAGGTGTGCCGCAGTGCAAAGTGCATGCTGATATGAGAAAAGAGATAACCTCATAAGTGTGCTGCTTCTTTTTTCACAGGCTAGTTGCAGGTTATGGGTGGGAAGGAAACTTCTAAAGCCGGGTACATCTGATAAAGGTCGGTTCGACAGGAACCGGCCGACTTTCAGCTCATGTGTACAGCTCCTTATAGGACAGTCTCATGATCGGCTTCTGTCGACCGAGCATGCTGCAAAACCAGCATCCGATTAGTGATCGCAGGCAATGGCTGTGAGCACTGATCACTGTGTTCTGGCGGAACTGACTGTGCCCCTGTCAGAACACAATAGCAGCCCAGAGGGGAGATTTCCGCACTAACATCAGATGTGTTAGTACAGTAATCCGTATGTTTTTTGTTTTTTCGTTCAGCCTGCTGGACTGAACGAGAAAAAACTTCCCATGTGTACCCAGCAATAGTCAATGTAAAAGTGCATCAGTCAAAACCTTTTTTTTTTTTAAAGAGTAGTTAAAGGTTAAATCCCTGCCAGTTTTTTTCTTTTTACTTTCTTTGTCCTATTGGAGAGATCTATTTTCACTTTCTACACTAGAGGAAATCTCTTTAAAATTAGGGGAAACCTCCTCTTAGACACTTGTCTTCAATAGAAGATTTGTCTTCATTAAAAATCTGCTGGCAAGTGGCAACTATAAAATTTTGGATTACCCATCACCTTTTGTCCTGATGTTTACAGTTGCCAGGATGAACAGAGCAGGCATTGCAGCAAAAAAAAAAAAGTGACAGGGATTTTCCCTAATGTATGAAAAAAGCCATAGTTTCCCTTGAGACTTGCTGGTGTTGCACAGAAAGTGAGGGCTCTTTTTTTGCATATTTGGTGGGGCTGCCACCTGATTTCACCATTTTTACTTTCTATAATTCTATGTGTATTTCTAATATACAGGCCTCTTCTGAAATTGCCTTTTCCTGGGTCCTTATCCAAAATGAAAGAAAAGACCCTTGAGACCCTGACTGTTAGCAGCTGCTGTTGTCATTTTTCGCCACTGGAAATCGACCGCTCCTCCACATTACCTTGAATGGGTCTAGAAACATATCAACTTATTTATGGTAATGGAGACCCTTGTAGTGGAAGAAAACAAGTTCAGACTACATGGACTTGCTGGAGGTATTATTATTATTACAGAGACACTGACATGCTTTGCTCCTTAATTTCACAGTGAATTAGTTCCACTCTTCTTGCCAATTTGTATCCTCCACCCATCTATTTTTTTTCTCTTCCATTGTTTCTCAAAAGTTTCTAGACATCTGATCCCTCTCTCTTTGTCTTCAAATTTTTTTTCCCCTCTTTTTGCCATACTATGACCCCCTATTGCCTTCCCATAGACCATGGATTCCCAGTTGCAGGACCATTTTGTAATACCTATTGTCTTTCTTTGCCCTTCTACATGGGTCTTTTGAATGTGCAATGATACTTAGGAGGAGCTTCAGGCTCCTTCAGAAAAAATTAAAGCGGTTGTATACCCGGACAGATTTATTTATTTTTTAAACAAAAGAACCTGCAAGGCAAAGGCATAATGAGCTAGTATGCAGCGCATACTAGCTCATTATGAAATACTCACCTTAGAACGAGGCCTCGACATCTGATCTCGGTCCACACCGAGGGAACTGACATGTTACCTTGGCGTTTCTTCCGGGTATCACGGCTCTGGTGCTATGAGTGGCCAAAGCTGCGATTACGTCACTCCTGCACATGCGCGCGTGAGTCTTCTTCCCATCAAGGTCTGGCAGCGTCTGCCGGACCTTCAGCCGGGCCTTCACAGCGCATGCAGCTGCTTGCAAAGTAAATATCTCCTAAACCGTACAGGTTTAGGAGATATTAATTTTATCTACAGGTAAGCCTTATTATAGGCTTACCTGTAGGTAAAAGTAAAAAAAAAAAAAAAAAAAAAAAAAAAACTTACCTGTCTAGGAGTCCCATGGTTGTCCTCACCCGAGCCGATTTTTCAATCAGCTATCGGGTGCTGCCGCTGCCCTCTCCACTGAGGGAAACCTTGTGGCTTCATAGCCGGCTCCCTACTGTGCATGCACGAAGCTCGCTGCGCTCTGTGTATGGGTTGGCTTTGGGGGAAGGAGGAGGGTGACTGAATGTCCGGCTGAGTTTGCCACGGCCAACTCAGCTGGAAATGGGAGCGGGTACCTGTCAAAACCAGGTGCCTGCTCTCCCCTAAAAGGTGCCAAATCTGGCAGCGGAGGGGAGGAGGAGCCAGACAAGCATAGCTTCCCCTTTTGGGTGGTTTATGTTTACCACATGTTACACCACTTTCAAACACAGACATGTTTTCTTTAACTGCCTGTACCGTTTGCTATGCTCGATACAACCTTTTGTTAGTATGTTGCTCTCTGATATGTTGTACCCTAAAAATCTTGTAAATAAACATTATTTGACACAAAAAAGCCACGATGTGAAGCTCAAAAAGTCTTAAAGATGCCCACATATGAATGATGAGTACATTATGAAATACTTAATCATCTCTTTTCCAGTAAGGGCTTCTCGTGTTCTCCACAACATGCGTCACTGGTAGTCGAACACTCCAACATTATGTCATCAGTTGATCATAATTACATCTATTATCCAAATGTTTCACTTGAGTACATAGAAGTTGTCTGATTATCTAGATTATTCCACTTAAGTCGTTATCTTCAGTCTTAAAATAATCAAGTTTCTCATTAATTCATTTTCAGTGCAAAAGCCAAAACACTTCAGTCCAACAGAATATGGAAGCACAAATGATTTGGGGGATGTGTTAGCAAAAGAGTAATTTTCATTCTTTGGTGAAGTGAAGTTCACACAACCCAATACGTAGTGTAGCGCCCTGCTCCTGTTGATCAAGCGCTTATATATATATTTAGTGGGTTATCTGTTCTGTACATCGTTCAGATTTAATCTATAGCTAAATTAGCCTCTGTTCCAGCATTGGCTATGTTGTGTGCATTTCACGCTGTCTCCTGTAGGTGTCATTGTCACCATAGGCCAGTGTTGAAAAGCAGCCGGCTGAAGTGTATTGAGTGCTCTTCTTTCTCAGAAGCAATTGAGGTGGTCCAATGCTATTCATTTTGGGAGAGAGTACTCAAGGGGCAGATGCCATTTTTGGTTCTCTTTCACCTGCTGGCCCTCCTGGCCTAATGGTATGTGACGGCTTCCTTTCAGCCTCGGGACCATGCTGGCCCGAGGCTTCGTTACTATGAGTGGGCCAGAGGTCGTCTGGGGCCGTTGGTTTAGAAGTGGTCCTGTGCTGTCTGTCCTGCAGGAAGAAGCCAAGCAATTGAGAAGATCCAGGGGAGGACTCATCTTGGAGAGGACCGTGCGGAAGGCTGGTGTCTCAAGAGGGGCCTGGTGATTAAATTGGAGGATGCATTCTAACCTAACGTACAGCATAGTACTGCCGTGTCGGCTTAAAGGTTCTGGTACTGTGCTGCTGTTTATTTAAAACCATTACGTCCTGTGGCAGAGGATCGTATAGCTATTTTGTTTCTCTAAAGTCTGTGGCAGAGACTTTTTGTTTGTGCTCCATTCCGGCTGCTAGGTCAGTGAGAGAGACCTATCCGGGTGGGCAAAGATCTTTGGACTGAAGGTGTGTTCGTCTCTAAGATCTTCAATTCCTCAGTGATCTGAAAAAGGTATTTGAACTTTCCTGCAACTCCCTTTCTACCTCTTCACTGCTACTTCCTAAAAAGTTTTCATTAAAGCATTGGAAAAATACTAAAGTGACTGGTGCATACATTGTCGGATACAAAGCTCAACATGGACTCTAGGTTCCTGATGTGGTGAAATTACAGGTAAAGGGGGTGACGGTAACAACCCAATTTATTTCAGCAGCTCCTTCGGCGGTTAGTGCTACAGTAGTAAAATTAGAAGAAAAAAGTATCTTCTCCTGCACAAAATTCAATGTTGGAAAGAAAACAGAAGTTTATTTTGCCAAAAGGGAAAACTGGTCCATCACTGGTCCATCACTGCTCCATAACGGAGAGAAATATGAAATAATTACAGTAACTGTAATTGACAAGATATTGTAGACATAGCTAATGATTAATGTACTGAATTGCCATGGTTGAAGTGTATGTCTAGCCCAAGGGTTGTTTTTCTGATTGATAGAAGGAGCTTCCTCTTTCCCACTGCTTCCCTGTTCTGTCTGTAGAGCATTGCTAAACCCCGGCACTGGTAAATACGGACTGTATCTGGTGGTCTTTCTTGCAGTATTTGTTTCCAGCATCTTAATGATTCTATAGACAAACATACCTCAATCTTTACAGAACTTTGTCTTTGAGATGTTTTATTTTATTTTATTGTATGCATCTTTACACTAGTGCCTGTTTTTTTTTTTTTTTCTTTACAGTTATTTATCATTATACAAAATAGATAATGTTGGATCATGCAGGAAATCAGCAATTATGATATGCAACAAAAGCTTAAGAATGGTGTAAATAAGTATTAAAAAATACTAGCAATTGTTTATAATACACATTGCTTCAGCAAGCTAAATGGCTATTGTAAGTGATATATTGCTCCATAGGTTCATAGGGGATACAATGTTCTCTCTGCAGTCAAAACTAGAACTCTCCAGTCTGCAGGGAGCGTGAGCTTTGCTGAGAAGTACAAACTACCAAATATAGCTGGGTCTGTACGTTTTTCTTATACTTAAATAAAAAAAAACAGCAAAAATAAAATAAAAAACACAATTATTTTATATATCTATATCTATGGATATAGATATCTATATCTATAGATATAGATATAGATATCTATAGATATAGATATATATATAGATATCGATATATATCTATATATATATCTATATATATATATATATAGATATATATATACACACACAGTGGGGACGGAAAGTATTCAGACCCCCTTACATTTTTCACTCTTTGTTATATTGCAGCCATTTGCTAAAATCATTTAAGTTCATTTTTTTCCTCATTAATGTACACACAGCACCCCATATTGACAGAAAAACAAAGAATTGTTGGCCTGGACATGGCTGAATTGGGACGTGCAACTGCTGAGCTCCCGGCTGTCTCTCCCTTACCCCGGCTATATCAGCCCGATCATCAAGCTATGCACTCCTCCAGAAGGAAATCGGTGAAGAAGAGCAACATACCGCCTAAATCCACCCCTCCGCCGCCCACCTCGAGTGATCTCAGACGGAGATTCCAGCTCTCCCTTCTTGGGTCCCCAGAGCTCAAGATGGCGGCGGCGCCACATGGTGAGCATTCAGGGAGACAGGCAGCGAACGGCTCCCCATCGCCATACAGAGACACGCATTTAGCAGATACCTATGCGGGCTTCCCTTCAGATCTCTGCTCCGGTGAGCGATCACAACCCCCTTCGCAGGCGACAGGAGTGGACGCGGAGCTCCGCTCTATACTATAGGCGCTCCCCACCAAGGCAGACATTGCGGCCCTCATAGCGATGGTGGAGGCCACGCATCGTAAAGAGATGAAGGCAGTGAGGGCGGACGTCAGTGCACTAACCACCAGCATAGAAGCAGGAGAGAGCTCCCTGGCGGCACTAGAGTGTCGAATGTCAGAGATGGAAGAGAACCAGGACTCACAAGTAGAGGCATTACAAGATCAATGGCTACGATTGGAAGAGATGGAGGACCGGAGTCGCAGGAATAATCTGCGCCTTCGGGGACTCCCAGAAGCCACGGGACCTGAAGACCTAGCGGATACTGCAATCGCCATCTTCCGCAGCCTACTAGGTATTGAACTACCAGAACGCATTGAACTTGATAGGATACACCGTGCACTAGGCCCCAAACCGTCTGACCCCTTGAGACCAAGGGATGTTGTGTGTAGACTACATCATTATGTGCACAAAGAACAAATTCTGTGTAAAGCCTGGGAATCAGATGACCCGGAACTAGATGGCGCCACGGTAAAAATTCTTCCAGATCTCTCACGTGCAACCCTGCAGAGACGCGCGATGATGAAGCCTCTATTAGACTTGGCGAAGAGGAAGGGTGCTACATACCGCTGGGGATACCCCCTCTCTGCTACATTTAGGAAAGACCAAAGAAGCTTCACCCTACGTAAACCTGATGCCCTACCGGCACTATTCACCTTTCTTGACGCAGAACCTATAGAGATCCCCAATTGGCTGGGTCCTCTCCCACGCACCGAGTCGCCCGTCTATGCCTAGAATGAGTAACAATCTACCACCGAGACAGCAGCGGGTTTTTTCTGTTTTTCACTGTTTGGGTTGGATTTACATTTTTTCTTTTTCATTGCTCATGAATAGATACTAGCCGGCTAATGTTATGAGCAGGATGAATTTATACTGATTCGGCCCCTGTGTTTTACGTGCCCAGAACTGTACACAGCCTATTCTTCACCAATCAGACCCTAAACAGCCCTGCTGGGGGCCCTGTTTGGGGCACGCTATATTCCAACCTGCCAGAAATGTGCTACCAATCTTTCTCGACAGGCGCTATATGTCAGTAACTTATATAAGGTATGGCCTGCTATCTCTTTATGGAGGGCTGTTGAAATTATATAGAAGCCACTGCAGCCTGGGAATGGTGCCCTTGGCTACGAAATTTTCAAGATGGTGAAGCTCAGCCACATGTATTTGGACTGACAGGAAAGGGCCCTAAAACATCTCAGGAGTTTTATCTGACGCCCTGAAAGCCCATCTCGGTAACCAGACTATGGATTTGGAGGCGGTAACGGAAGCATCTTCTGCAGACAACAATAATAGGCACTTTCCGTTGGGTGTTTAGAGAACAGTCAGACACTGCAGAGCCTGTTCCTGTAGGCTTTGGGGATGGCCACGTCGGCTCCTGTTTAGTGGAGATAAGAGGCGGCCGCCCTGCAGCTATGACATTACGCCTTGAGAAGTAAGCCACCTTCTTATGGCAGGTTATATGTTTATGTTAATGTTAAGGTAAAGCTGGATTTGAATGACCTATAAAGTTATTTATTCTTATCTTCGGATTAAGGGACATGTCGGACTGTTGCAGGGGGAGGGACGTTTTTTTCGACACGGAGTGGAACTCCGGTCGGGACGATCGCTTTCCTGGTTGGAACACAGACAAAAGGAGTTTATAATGATATCCGGCTCATTATAATATATTGAGTTAACCTGTTAATCAGTTTATAAGGATGCATAGTTACTTTCTTATAGTTATATACTTTAGATGTGCCGAGGTGGGAGGACGGACGGGAGACTCTCCCTTTTGAGCCTTGTCCTACCTCTCTCCCGATTAGGTCAGCATATCCCCCTGGGAGACCGGCAGGTGCTTCTGGGGACCATATGCTAAAATATAATCCCCGAAATTGTAGGGGGGAAATGACGCAGGCAAGACGCTAGGCCTTGTCTGTATCTTGTACTACTTTGCTTAATTTCTATCTACTTTTTCGATTTCTGTTTTCTGCTCCTCTCTCACTCTTACCCTTCTTTCTTCCCTCCCTTGATTTGACCCTACCCCCCCCCCCCCTCCCCCCACCGGTCTATCATATCATGACGGCCAGCAAAATTAAAGTGATGTCTCTAAATGCAAAAGGACTTAATATACCTGAGAAAAGACGTATATTGCTAGATGACTTAAAGCGAAATCACACAGATATAGATTTTATCCAAGAGATACACTTTAAAACTAATAGATCTTACAAAGCAGACACTTCCCAATAACCTATCACTCCATGAACCCAGAGTCTAAATCCAAAGGAGTGTCCATTTTAATTTCTGGTAAGATTCCCTGGCAATGTCAAAGTTCTGAAATAGACTCGACAGGGAGATACCTTTTCCTTAAAGGCCTAATCGGCACTGTTAAAGTGACGTTAGCAACCATCTATGCCCCTAATGAACAACAAGCTACGTTCTTGCGGGAGACCCTAGAGAAACTAAATGATTTTAAGGAAGAACAACTGATCATGGGGGGGACTTCAATACCCCACTAATCCCCTCGGTGGACACCTCGACGGGTAAAACGTCAATCCCCCCGTCCCAACTCAAACGCATAGCTAAAACCCCACAGCTCATAGATGTCTGGCGCTTACAACACTCAGGAGAAAAAGACTTCACATTTTACTCACACATGCACCAGGTACACACCAGAATTGATTATTTCCTAATCCCCCATACACAGCTACACACCATGGAACAGACATCAATTGGTAATAGGATGTGGTCAGACCATGCACCCATATTCATGAGCTACCGCTTGTCGGACACTCTCTCTCCCAGGCATCGGTTCTGGCGACTTAATGAAAGCCTTCTACAGAACCCTGAAGTATTGACAGACGTGACTAGTGCTCTGAATTTATATTTTCAAAAAAAAGACCAACCAGACTGTGACCCAGGGATATTATGGGTGGCTCACAAAGTAGTCCTTAGGGGGATCCTCATATCCCATGGTGCCCGCATAAAAAAAGAGAGGAATAAACAGTTATCACAACTCCTACAGGAACTTGCCATTTCAGAAGCCAGACACAAACACGCCCCTTCACAGTCATCGGAGTCGAGCCTGTCCACTCTTAGATGACAGATCACTGACCTTTTGCAGTATAGAGCAAAAGCAGCCCTACAGTTCTGCCGCAAACAGACGTATGAATATGGGGATAAATGAGGGAGAATGTTAGCCAGAATGGTTAACTGAGGTATTTAAGCAATTCTACTCTAACTTATACAACTTACCACAAGTGACTTCCCCTAATGCCGAGTTAGAGAACTATATAATTTCATCCCAAATGCCGTCCCTCCCTCCGGAAATTAGAGAAGATCTAGAATCACCCATAACCTTAATGGAAATCCAGAAAGCCATGGGGTCAATGAAGCCAGGTAAAGCCCCTGGTCCAGACGGTTATACATTACAATATTATAAAACTCTTTTCCCAGTTCTGGGACCCCGCATGGTCACGTTGTTTAACTTGATAGGGACTGGTAAAACCTTCGCTAGAGAAACACTGAGGGCTCATATTTCAGTAATTCATAAGGAGGGGAAAGACCCAACGGTGTGTGGTAGCTATCGACCCATTTCGCTATTAAAGCGGGGGTCCACCTATCTATCGTTTTTTTTTTTTTTTGGAGTTCATTCACAAACTTTTCTTCTCATGATTATCTGCTCACATGTTCTGTGTAATAAGTCCGCCTGTGTCCGATTTCGTTGTAAAGAATAACTTATAAAATTCACTGAAGGCGGTTTCCATCTTCATTGTGGGCATTTGAAGCCCACAAGCATGTATTTCCTGGATGCGGTGAATGCTGTGCTCCCAGCATTCACCAAGATGTTGTGATGATGCTGTTGCACAATGCATGCTGGGAAGCCTGAGACTAGCTCCCAGGGGACTGTGGGAGGTCTGGGAGAGGCTAGAAACACGCCTACTCCCATGGGAGGAAAACCAGGAAGTGCTAAGAAGATTAGAAAAAAAAAGGTAATTACGGCGATTAAAATTTTTTTACACAGCATGTCAGCATCTAGGCAAGGAAGAGAATGCATAGAGATAATGTTCAAAATTTGGGTGGAACCCCACTTTAAACATTGATCTTAAACTATTTACTAAAATTCTGGCTGTTCGACTGGCGCAGCATCTCCAGCAACTTATCCACCTGGACCAGGTGGGATTCATTCCGTCTAGGGAGGCCAGAGATAGCACTACAAAGGCGCTAAATCTATTACAAATCACTAGATCTAAGAAAACTCCTTGTGTTTTCCTCAACACGGACGCCGAAAAGACGTTCGACCGAGTGAGCTGGCCATTTATGTTTGCGGTACTCAGACACATAGGCCTGGGGGGGTGATGCTCATTCGAATAGCCAGTATATACTCTACTCCCACAGCGCAGGTGAAGGCGAATGGAGTCTTGTCAGACCCCTTCCCCATAAAAAATGGGACGAGACAGGGATGCCCCTTATCCCCTCTACTATTTGCCCTTTCTCTTGAGCCCTTTCTATCCAAAATTAGGTTAAACCCTGACATACAAGGAATTTCAATTGGTCCCATGCAACACAAAATATCAGCTTATGCAGACGACTTGCTTTTTTCACTAACAAACCCAGTGGTGTCCCTACCCAACCTCCTTAAAGAATTTGAGAGATATGGGAAATTGTCCAATTTAAAAATCAATTTTTTCAAGTCAGAGACGATGGGGATATCGTTACCACCCACTAGCCTTCTAAATTTGCAATCTAGCTTTCGTTTCAGGTGGACTGACTCCGCCTTAACTTAGGCACGAAAATACCTCCAGACCCGGCCCTACTGTATGACAGTAATTTTCCTCCTCTATTAATTAAGACTAGAACCTTATTAGATGATTGGAATACGGGACTACACTCCTGGTTTGGGCGGTGCAACTTAATCAAAATGAGCATATTACCAAAATTCTTATATCTCTTCCAAGCCCTGCCCATCAGGATACCCACCTCATACTTTAAGCAAGTACAAACTCTTTTTACACGGTTTGAATGGGCAAATAAAAAACCCCGAATCCCAAGATCGCAGTTATGTATACCAAAACAATATGGAGGTGTAGCACTTCCAGATATTCGGAAGTATTACCAAGCAGTCCATTTAGGTAGAGTTGTAGATTGGCACCGACATAAGGATTCTAAATTATGGGCACAAATAGAGCAACATCAGCAAACAAATATACCTCTAAAGACGGCACTGTGGTGTTGTGCTTCCCTTCCGAGAGAGTTGAAATCTCATCCTTTCATAGGAAACACCATAAAACAATGCCTTCAAGCTACGTTACAGACCTCATTAACGACCAAAGAATCCCCTTTGACCCCGATCCTGGGACACCCCAAGTTTCCCCCTGGAATTTCATCCGGGCAGTTCCAGGCACTAAAGAGCTCGGGCTGCGTTAGAGCCTCGCAATTTGTGAAGCAAGATAAATGGCCCTCCATTTCAGAACTCGTGGACCCGACAGGCCCGTTCAAACTTACATTCTGGAGTGCAGCACAAATCCACCATTTACTCCAGGCAATCCTGAACCCTCAATTGTACGATAGACCCCTGACTACGTTTGAAGAATTATGTTCAGACACAGAACCATTGCCACAGGTCTTATCCAAGATGTACACCTTACTAAATACACCCCCACAACCACCTAACCTGCCATGCATTGTAAAGTGGGAAACAGACCTTCAGTGTACTTTCACAGCAGTCCAGAAACAAAACATGATAGCTCTCTCCCTTAAATCCTCAATATGTACTAAATTACAAGAGATGAATTATAAGATCCTGACGAGGTGGTACTTAACACCTAGTCGTCTACACACTATATTTCCCGATACGTCCAAATATTGCTGGCGATGTCAAGAGGAGGAGGGAACGATACTACACATGTTTTGGTCATGTCCTAGACTGACGAATTTCTGGACTGCAGTCCGCTCTATCTCTCAAAAATTCACGGATTTCCAGATTCCGAATGACCCAGCATTTTTCCTACTCCATGTCTCTCCCATACCGCTCAAAACGTATAAAAAATCCATATTACGCCACCTAACCAACGTGGCCAAGTCCTGCATCCCCATGCTATGGAAACAAAACTCCCCACCAACCATTTCGATGTGGTTACGGAAAGTAGAGGACATAAACAAAATGGAAGATATTATACTAACGGCCCAAGATAGACAAACAATCTATAAGAAAACTTGGACGCTCTGGAATATGTTTAAATATTCAGATGAAGGTAAAGCCCTCATGGGGAATCTTACTCACTAACAATTTATAGTCCTTCTGTTAAAGGAAGACTGGCTTAGCCAGAAACCTCCGCTGGTGCCCAACCACCCCCCCTCCCCTCCCTCCCTTCCACCCCTTTTTTCCCTCCCAACCTTTTCCCTCCTTTCTTTCCTATCATTTGCTTTTCTATTTCTTTAATTCACTCTTTGGTAGCTGCCTCCTGACTGATGCAGTTAGGCCTGTATATAAGGACCGAACGCTCAACTGAGATAGTGACCGCTGATCTTTATGAGTCTACACGGAATCTGTAGTTCTGAGATGTTGTAACAATGGGAAGATGTAAACGCCGGTGATAATAACATATAAAGAACCAGGTAGACAAGACATTTTTGTTCTTTTACCTTTAAAATATACTATGTTTTATTATGATGTAATGTCAGGAGGCTGTGACCTCACTTTTCTTTTTTGTACCATGGTGGTATTTTGTTTGGGGCTCTGCCCTTTTCTATGAAAACTAATAAAATATATATTTGAAAAAAAAGAAAAACAAAGAATTGTTGACATTTTTACAGATTTATTAAAAAAGAAAAACTGAAATATCACATGGTCCTAAGTATGCAGACCCTTTGCTCAGTATTTAGTAGAAGCACCCTTTTGATCTAATACAGCCATGAGTCTTTTTGGGAAAGATGTAACAAGTTTTTCACACCTGGATTTGGGGATCCTCTGCAATTCCTCCTTGCAGATCCTCTCCAGTTCTGTCAGGTTGGATGGTAAACGTTGGCGGACATCCATTTTTAGGTCTCTCCAGAGATGCTCAAGTTTAAGTCAGGGCTCTGGCTGGGCCATTCAAGAACAGTCCTTCATTATTTTAGCTGTGTGCTTAGGGTCATTGTCTTGTTGGAAGGTAAACCTTCGGCCCAGTCTGAGGTCCTGAGCACTCTGGAGAAGGTTTTCATCCAGGATATCTCTGTACTTGGCCGCATTCATCTTTCCCTCGATTGCAACCAGTCGTCCTGTCCCTGCAGCTGAAAAACACCCCCACCGCATGATGCTGCCACCATGCTTCACTGTTGGGACTGTATTGGACAGGTGATGAGCAGTGCCTGGTTTTCTCCACACATACCGCTTGGAATTAAGGCCAAAAAGTTCTATTTTGGTCTCATCAGACCAGAGAATCTTACTTCTCACTATCTTGGAGTCCTTCAGGTGTTTTTTAGCAAACTCCATGCGGGCTTTCATGTGTCTTGCACTGAGGAGAGGCTTCCGTCGGGCCACTCTGCCATAAGGCCCCGACTGGTGGAGGGTTGCAGTGATGGTTGACTTTCTACAACTTTCTCCCATCTCCCGACTGCATCTCTGGAGCTCAGCCAAAGTGATATTTGGGTTCTTCTTTACCTCTCTCACCAAGGCTCTTCTCCCCCGATAGCTCTGTTTGGCCGGACGGCCAGCTCTAGGAAGGGTTCTGGTCGTCCCAAACGTCTTCCATTTAAGGATTATAGAGGCCACTGTGCTCTTAGGAACTTTAAGTGCAGCAGAAATTTTTATGTAACCTTGGCCAGATCTGTGCCTTGCCACAATTCTGTCTCTGAGCTCTTCAGGCAGTTCCTTTGACCTCATGATTATCATTTGCTCTGACATGTACTGTGAGCTGTAAGGTCTTATATAGATAGGTGTGTGGCTTTCCTAATCAAGTCCAATCAGTTTAATCAAACACAGCTGGACTCAAATGAAGGTGTAGAACCATCTTAAGGATGATCAGAAGAAATGGACAGCACCCGAGTTAAATATATATGAGTGTCACAGCCAGAGTTGCCACCTCATCCCTTTAAACCCGAACACCTTTGAATTACACAAGTTCTGAGGCTAATTAAATGCAGATAAGGCACCAAGTGAGTTTAATTACCACCTTAATCAGCCACAGAACCTGTGTAATTAATATGTGTTCAGGTTTAAAGGGATGAGGTGGCAACCATAGTCACAGCAAAGGGTCTAAATACTTAGGACCATTTGATATTTCAGTTTTTCTTTTTTAATAAATCTGCAAAAATGTAAATTTTGTGTTTTTCTGTCAATATGGGGTGCTGTGTGTACATTAATGAGGACAAAAAAATGAACCTAAATGATTTTAGCAAATGGCTGCAATATAACAAAGAGTGAAAAGTTTAAGGGGGTCTGAATACTTTCCGTCCCCACTATATATATTGTGGGAGAATTTGCTCATGGGGATCACCTTTTTCTGAAGGACAGTCAGCAAACGGGAACTTTCTTAAAAATCTGGCAGATGCCAGGTTTATTTGCAGGAGGTTTGCAAAATAAAAACAAACAGTAAATTGAATCCTTGTCGCTGGAAAAACCGGGCCGGATTCCGGTTCAGTCCCTTACAATAGAACGAATGCGAGGTGAAATGTACCTATTATCGTGTATCTCACCTCGCATAACGTCACAATATATATATATATATATATATATATATATAGATCTATCTATCTATCTAGATAGATAGATAGATAGATAGATAGATAGATAGATAGATAGATCTATATATATATATATATATATATATATATATATATATATAGATCTATCTATATCTATCTATGTGTATATATATCTACATACTAACACTATATTACTAAAAGTATTTGGACACCTGCCTTTACACGCACATAACCTTTAATGGCATCCCAGTCTTATGCCCCGTACACACGGTCGAATTTTCCGATGGAAAATGTCCGATCGGAGCGTGTTGTCAGAAATTCCGACCGTGTGTGGGCTCCATCGGATTTTCCGACACACAAAGTTTGAGAGCAGGCTATAGAATTTTACGACAACAAAATCCGATTGCTTCAATTCCGACCGTGTGTGGCCTGTTCCGACGCACAAAGTGCCACGCATGCTCAGAAGAAATTCCGACACGGAACAGCTTGGTCTGGTAAAATTAGCGTTAGCAATAGATACAGCACTTTCGTCACGCTGCAATGTTAAAAATGGTTTAATACAGCGCACTCTCTTCTTCTTTATAATGTGAGAAGAATGAAGTAGTTTTGCTGCTCATATTCACAAACACTTCTCACAAACTTCTTTCTTTATTTTTTATTGGGATTACCTGAATATATTTTTATTTGTCACATCTGACATACATAATTTTTTTTTTTTTTTTTTAAAGCCATTTTTATTTTAGATTTTATGTTTGTATTTTTTCAAAGGCTGATCTTTGTTTAATGTTATTTTTAGTTTTACTCCAGAATATTTATTGTGTGTGTTTTGTGTGTCAAGTTACCACAACACCATTGATATCTTTTATTATTGAAGCTCAAGGAGATTGTTTGGTGTTGGTGTCCCTTGTTAATTTCACATTGTATATTTGAAATGTACCTGAATCCTCACAAACAAACTGTCCTTTTTGAAGTAAAACACACATAGGCAAGTATAATTCAAACCAAAATTCCTTTATTAAGGGCTCAGAACCAAACAAAGAGGGAGGCAACGCTGGATAAACAGCAGAAATTAGCGAAGCCTTTGACCCCCAGGGCAGACATCAATTCTTGAAAATCAAAATTGGTGGCCTGAGGAGTCCACATGTAGGGGGGTGCAGTCTGGTCCAGAAGTCCCAGAGATCCGGAAAGCAGCAGATGACATTTGTGTCCCCAGGCTGTGGTACCACAAGAGGCTGCATCTTTTGCCAAACCAGACTGGATCCAGGGTCCTCACTTTTTGGTCTTCCTTCCATGCTTCCTTCCACGCTGTGCCTCTGCTGTTGGAGATGTGGCAGGGGGAGGAGTAGGACCTGGAGGAGAAGGAGGAGGAGGACCTGGAGGAGGAGGAGGACCATGTGTGAGGTCACAAAGGTGTGTATCAGATGTTATTTGGGCCCTCAACCCCTTATTGAGAGCCTCCAACATTAAGGACTCACACATGAGTTGTTGGCCCTCCTCCATCCGCTGCATTTTACAGGCAATGATGGCAGCGAAGTCCTCCTCCACGGTGTGTGGTGCTCCCAGGGCCTCTGTAGCCTTCCAAAAGAGGCCTATGGCAGCCTCCTCTAGGGTACTCCTCCTCCTGCCACTTTCTCTTTCCAGGTATAGGGGAGGGACCTGCAGATCAGGCAGCCTGCTCGGCCCGGCCACCTCCTGGCTGAGACTTCCCTGTGTATGAAAAAGGGACATGGTTTTAGTTTTTGCATCATCAATCACAATCATAAGTTAGTACTCCAAACTAACATCTAGTTAACATCATTGATTGGACAACCAGCAATATTTTCTATACCCGGCTCAAGCTGGGCTCCTCCACATGTTGCTGCCTGGAAGGCCCAGGTTGGGCGTCAGAAGCCTCAGCTGGGGGGGGAAGGAAGCGTGGAAGGAAGACTAGAGAGTGATGACCCGGGTTCAGTCTGGCCTGCCAGAAAATGCAGCCTGTCATAGTACCACATTCTGGGGACATAGATGTCATCTGTTGCTCCGGATCTCTGCGAATCCTGAACTTTCCGGCGCTCCCTTACATATGTGCTCCTCAGGCCACCAATTAGGATCTTCAAATATGTGATGTCTGCCATGGGGATCACCTGCTTCACAATTTCCAACAATTGATCCAGCGCTGCCTTCCTCTTTGTTTGGTTCCTGTAATGTGGGTGGTTGATCTCCCACAGACAAGGCAGCTCCCTGAACATGTCAATGAATATTGCCATGAAGTCAGTATCTTGAAAGATATCCATTTTCACTGCAAGACACAACACAAGACAAACCCTAATATCAGGCCAAACTCTCCTAATCTTGTTACAATATAGGCCTCAATGTAGAAGCAGTATAGGCACAAGTATGTCTCTTACCTTCGTTCTTACGATCGGCGCCTCCAATGCTCCTTCCTCCGCTCACAGATCGTACGTAATATGCACGTGTGGTACGCTTTATACACACTGCGCATGCGTGTAACTCCGCCCGCCCCTGACGTTCTTTCTAGTCTATTCCCCGCCCCTTTTCGTTCTGCGCAGTGGGGGAAGAGCACATGGCGGATAGACAGCAGGTGCGTGCTAATTACAGGAACGAGGAGGAGGAAAGCCCGGATCCGGAGACATCCCGATCCAGAAGGAGATTTAAGGCCTCAAATATGTCCTTTGGGGAGATGTTGGAGATGGTCGACATCCTGAAGAAGGCCGACTATGATGGAAAGTATGGACCTTACCCCAACCCCAATGTCCGAAAGGCCAAGATCATGGCGAAAGATCAGCTCAGGAAGTGGTGGTCTGACCTCAAATTACGAGAACATGAGCAGTACAGAAAGATCTGGAGAGTGCTGCAAAAAAGTAAGTAGTTGTGCTGTGTTCTTCCTATTCTTTATGTTTATTACGTTCGTGCTGCTCCATGTGCTTTTCTTAAAAGTGTACATTTTAAAATGTCAACTTTCTTGTTCATGGGCACATTATTCGTTCGTATCAAACATTTTTCTTTCGGACTATAAAACACCATTGTTTTGGCCATATGTATTTGGCCACATTTTTTACGCCCTACTTGTATGAAACTAATTTGGTGGTGTAGATGGCTTTGTTACTAGAATGAAATGCAAACTAGATTCTGTGTAAGGAGAGGACACTGAGCAGCTGTTTTCACATCTGGACGCTGGAGCACTAGTGTGGGACACCAGAACACCATTTTTTATTAAGGGGGGCACACAGGTGCTCCAGTGTATACTATAGGGGGTCTCCATCTGTGAAGCTTGTACAAAACAGGTAAAGTATTGCAGCTTGACAAAGGACACTGAAAATGCTACATCTTGGAACTCTGCTAAAATTGACAATTGTACCCCACTTCCAAGCAATGTTTCCTATTTATAGTTCTGCCATCAAATATCTGTGTGCTAAGTACAGCATTTTTGTTTTACATAGGGAAGAAAAGACTCGGAGGACACCCCTCATCCGAGGAGACCACAGACCCCCCACCTCTGGAAGAAGGGGAAATACCCCCAACCCAAGAAGAGCAGGAGGAAGAAGATGTGGTGGAACTAGTCACCACAACAGGTGAGTGTTTGCCACCACAGGCTCAGGTAAGAGATGGATGCTGGCATATTTTTGATACCTGTTTTTGTTTTGCTTTCTTTTTAGGTGATCGTGATGTTGTGGATCCAGATCCTTTCACATCAGAAAGTGCCCAGATCCTGATCGGGGAGATCATGGGGTGTAATTTACAATTGGAAAACCTCAAGAAAAACATCAATGATGTTATCCAAAAAAATAAGAACATCATTGATGTTTTGGGGTGAGTTTAAAACCCCTCAAAATCACTTTCTTCTTTTGTGTTCTACAAATTTTAAAATGTTTTTGCGATTTTTCTAAAAGCTAAATTTGGAGGATGCACACAGTGTGCCAACATGTGCTATCTGCCATCACGGGAGATCAATGGACGCGTTTTGGGGGTGCAACCCCTTCCTTAATAATAAAGTAGCTGAGAGGAAGGGGTTTCTCCCCCAAAACACGTCCCTTGATCCCCCGTGATGGCAGCTAGCACATGTTGACATTCGTAAATTGGTGTGCATCTTCCAAATTTGGCTTTTTCTGGGGTGACTTCACCCCATCTGAACGCAATATCAAACACAGTTCCTAAATACTCATGTCTGATATTGCCTTCAAGTTCTACCAAATGTGAACTTTGTAAGTTCCAAGATTTGTGTCTTTATTGTTGGTTTTACACATGCTTGTTTTATCTTAAATGGACATTTCTATTTGTGATAATGCAACCCCAAAAATTGTTATACAACAAACATGTTGGTTTGTTTTAAAAACCTTTTCTAAATGCACATGTGATTGTGCAGGTATCATAATGATTGTTAATGAAGAATGTGTGGATTATTGTGTCAACGCTAAAACACTTTGGTGGTGATGTAATTGGTGTTTTCTGTGAAAATGGGTGTTATTTCCTAAGGGCAAATCCTCTTTGCACTACAAGTGCAGTTTCAGTGCAGTTGCAAGTGCACTTGTAGTGCAAAGTGTCTTTGCTTTTAGTAAATAACACCCAACAGTGCTTTGTATAAGGTTACACAATCACGCCATTTTCAGGTCTCACCACATTTCTGACAGGGTCAGGTAAAACAAACACAAGCAGGAAATGTCACCAAAGATTTGTTTTTTTTTTTTTATTTGATAAAGGCTTCACAAATTGTCTGGCATATTGATGGCCCCCCTACCCGCAAAGAACTCAAGGTATCTTAACCGGACATCACGGGCACTCAGGGAGGGCAAGCCAGGACGGCCACTTTCCAGTGCCGTCAGGGTTGGTTCATTGATCATTCCGGCCTCAGGCCCAACTGAGCCAGCATAGTTGGCAGCATAGTTGGCAGAATGTTTGCATAAAAAGTTATGTAGAACACAGCACGCCAGGATTAGATGATTAAGTTTATACTCCGCCATATGGATGGGTGTCAGAAATAGGCGGAACCGGCTGGCCATGATTCCAAATGTGTTCTCCACCACTCTTCTGGCTCTGGCCAGCCGGTAATTAAAAACCCTCTGTTCCGGGGTGAGGGTCCTCATCGGGAATGGCCACATAAGATGGTCACCCAGCGCAAAGGCTTCATCCGCAACGAAGACGAATGGGAGTCCTTCCACATTGTCTTCTGGAGGTGGCAAGTCCAAGCTGCCATTCTGGAGACGCCTGTAAAACTCCGTCTGGGCGATGACTCCACCATTGGACATCCGGCCATTCTTCCCCACGTCCACATACAGGTACTCATAAGTAGCCGACACCACCGCCAACATCACAATACTATTGAACCTCTTGTAGTTGTAATAGTACGACCCCGAGTTGGGTGGTGGGACGATGTGGACGTGTTTCCCATCAATTGCCCCTCTGCAGTTAGGAAAGTCCCACCGCTGGGCAAAGTGGGAGGCCACAGTCTGCCATTCCTGTGGCGTGGAAGAAAACTGTTGAGGAAAAAAAAAACATTATTATTATTGCACATAACCATGGAAAGCAGATTATAGACACAAAACATTCTTGGCCAACATCCAGATCACATTTATTAAGGGGAATTTTACAACACCAAAGTATAAGGTACACCTATCATATTCCCCCTCCCACCCCCTCTCATGGGCCATTTCTAACATTATAGGGGGGGTGATCTTGGACAGGTAACCCTCTTCACTTCATTGAGAGATGAATGGATAAATACAGGGTATTACTTGGAACAGCCCCTCCTAAGTTACACTATTGGCAGCCCACTGGACAGGTAAGAAGTGTCATAATACAAAGATATAAATACACATTGTACACATTAGAGCACATTTCGACATGCTGCTATTACCTATCAAGATAATAATATAATACAAAAACTTGAAACAGGACCATTTGAAAGTATACAGGCAGGCCCTTGCACTACATGCTTTGGGGAATTCATCCATACATCTGACCACAAAAGAGATGAGTATAGTGTGTATGGGTTTGGCAAAGTCAGCAGATAGATGATTGGGGGTAGATAGATAATTGGTATCAGCTGACTTAGCAGTTGGGGGGAGGGAGGGTTAATAAAAATTATTTGGGGACACTACAAAAAAAAGCCTCTGGCACTCTGCCTGAATTTAAAGCACAAATCACATTTATAAACATTTTAGGGGGTGTTTGGGGTAAAGCACTACTATGGAGCTGATAAAAAACATTGTTAAGTGAATACACGAGGTGAATATAGGGCCAGAAGAACATGCTGGGAAGGTTAGTGAAGGCAAATGGGTATGAAGGACAAAAAAAAAGATTACCTAAAAATCCAGCATGCATGAGAACAAAGGGGACATTCACAGCATATTACAATCATGGTAATTAGGGAATGAGGAAAGAAATACAATATATTAGCAAACATTCAATACAATAAAATGTGATATTAAAGGATAAAAATCTTACCTTAATATACTCCTTCTGCAGGACCTGGATGATGGCAGAACAGGTCTCTGGGATAATGATCCCCAGAGCCTGGGGGGAGATGCCTGTCGAGAACTTGAGGTCCTGCAGGCTTCTCCCTGTCGCCAAGTACCACAGGGTAGCGACGAGCCTCTGCTCCGGAGTGATGGCTTACCTCATGCAGGTATCCTGTCTGCTGATATAGGGGGTCAGCGAAGCCAACAAACTGTGAAATACGTGGTCCGTCATCCTGAGAAAGTTCCTGAAATCATCAGGATTATTCTCACGGATCTCACAGGGCAAAGCCATATGAGAGAACTGGTCATGCTGAAGCAACCAATTCTTGGTCCATGAACTCCTCCCCACCCTGTTCATGGACTGGATTTGTGTCAAGGTCAGGACCCCAGCACCAAGCCCCCGCACAGCACGAACTCTACGAGGAGTACGTATACGCAACATGGCTAGAAAACGGTCGGCTGCTCAGAACGAAGTAACAGAAAGCACTGAAGAACAGCAAGGCCTGTGAAGAGCAACCTGAAAAACAGCAACGATCGGGCAAGATCGCACAGAAAACTCCAATACGAACTTACTGCACGCACTGAAGAGCAGATACAAACCCACAAGCACAAACTGAACCGCAGAAAACGATCTGAAAGCCACAAGTCTGAAAAAGCGCGAATCGTCTCTCACCAAACTTTTACTAACACGAGATTAGCAAAAGGAGCCCAAAGGGTGCCGCGCTTGGTTCTGAACTGGCCTTTTCTAATCTCGTCGTACGTGGTGTACGTGACCGCGTGGTTGGCGATCGGAAATTCCGACAACTTTGTGCGATCGTGTGTACGCAAAACAAGTTTGAGCCAACATCCGTCGGAAAAAATTCTAGGATTTTGTTGTCGGAATGTCCGATCAATGTCCGATCATGTGTACGGGGCATAAGTCTGTATGGTTCAATATTGAGTTGGCCCACCCTTTGCGGCTATAACAGCTTCAACTCTTCTGGGAAGGCTGTCCACAACGTTTAGGAGTGTGTCTATGGGAATGTTTGACCATTCTTCCAGAAGTGCATTTGTGAGGTCAGGCACTGATGCGGATGAAGAAGTCCTGGATTGCAATCTCCGCTCTAATTCATCCCAAAAGTGTTCTATTGAGTTGAGTTTAGGACTCGGGCCAGTCAAGTTCTTTCACCCCAAACTCGCTCATTCATGTCTTTATCGACCTTGCTTTGTGCTCAAAATTTCATATGAGTACAGTGTTGCATGGTCACGCAATTGTCATTCAAAGAGTGACAGCGCTGAAAGCTGAAAATTGGCCTGAGCAGGAAGGGGGTGTATGTGCCCAGTAAACAAGTGGTTAAATAATACTTCTCAAAAATCACAGAGCTAAAAAAAATTGCAGTATGAAAAACAAAGGTTTGATTTTGAGTTTTGAGGAGCATACACTTAAATGTACATTGCATTTGCCTGATACCCATCCCCAATGTTTTTGCATTTTATCATCAGATTAGGTCTATTCCGAGTTGTGTATTGCCAACATCCCTCGTGCATCTACAAATACGTTTTTAAGTTCTCTAGCTTGCATTCAGTGATGACACATCTGAGATATAGACATACCCTTTCCCCTAAAGAAGATTGGTAAAGAACAAGTTGAAAGGTGTTGGGTACTTTGTGAAGAAATTCTAATATTAGATGTCTATATGTGGTTAACCCCTATTGGTATTTGGGAATCGCAATGACAACTTATAGGATGTACCACTATGCCAGAACAGCTGTTTTTTTTATATGGATATAATTTAAAATTGTACAAATAGAATATGTACTGTTTTATACAAACTGTTTTTCTTTGCTGTAAAAGTACAATGAGAGAAATGCAATGGTCTGTCGATGTTTTTGCATTTTTGGATACCTTGGCAGTATAGGTCAGATGTGTCAGAAGTGTAAGCTGCCATATTAAAAAACATGCTATCTTGAAAAGTGAGATCAGCCTCTTCCATTTTCTGACCTAATAGTCCCTTTGATTGGAGAAACTCAGAGCATATGTCATGCTTGCTGTGGGAAGATATTTATCTTGACAGATTAACTTCTATAATAGCTGTGCAACAGATGGCTTCAAGCTGAAGGATTCCTTGTGGGAAAAGGCAGTGACATTACTGGCTACCAGGTAGACTGCAGTTATTTATTTCTTATTTATGACCTGGAAAAAGTACCACAGCTTCGAAAATCGAAAAAGTAAATGAGAATTGGCGATTAAGTCTCTGTGTGACTTTTGGAATGGTACTTTAGCAGAGGGAAATTAGATTGAAAGGTTGGTGAAGAAAATTGACATAGAATTTGCTGTAAGCACAAATTGCCTGTCTTGAATGTAGCAAATAATGAAATATACACACCAAGCAAAATGAAATTTACCTCTAAATGAAACTAACTGCTGCTTTAGCTACAAAGTATAACAATGTAAAACTCTGTACAACAGCTTTTCATAAAGTAATTTTTTTTTACGCCTTTCCAAACAGCTTGCCACAGGATTATCAGGCCTTATATATAAAGCTGAAGGAAAGGAAACACGGCATTTATCCATAGAAAGCAAGCATCTGCTTCTGTTTTCCACCCCAGACTACAAAGAAACACTTTTCTCCTCTACAAATGCTATACATGATGCCCACATACCTTGCAACAGAGAAGATGCATAATGCCACACCAACATTTTCCAGTGTTTTTTTTTTTTTTTATTGATCCAAAAATTCAAATACACTGAAGATGAGCAGAGTCTTCTAGTGCCAGCCTTTAATACCCCTTTATTACAAGGCCATTTTACTGTTTTCAGCAGTGTGATAGTTTGACTGACAATTACTTTTTTTTTCAAGACAGACAGAGCTTTTTTTTGGTGGTATTTAATAACCACAAGGTTTTTATTTTTCACTATAAAGAAGACCAAAAATTTAGAAAAAAAAAACAATTTCCCTTACTTTCTGTTAAAATCAAATGCCAGAAAAGTATGAAAACCCCCAAAATGATCCTTTTTTGGAAAAAAAGAAGAAAAATGCTGATACTGAGGGGGGTTAAACTCTTGGGATTAGTGCACTAGATATAATAATGTACAAGGAAGAAGGAAGTGAGAGGGTAATGTGCTGGACACATATAGTGGCAAGACGGAGGTGAAGGGGTTATTATTCAGATGTGCAGGATTATTGGGGTGAGGGATTAATTTACAGGTCACTAGCATGAATACTACTAGTATTTGTACCCCTTGAAATTTTCCACATTTTGTCATGTTACAACCAAAAAATGTAAAATGTATTTGATTGTTTTTTTTTGTGATAGACCAATACAACGTGGCACATAATTGTAAAAGTGGAAGGAAAATGATAAATGCTTTTCAAAATTTTTTACAAATAAATATGCAAAAAATGTGGCATGTATTTGTATTCAGCCCTCCTGAGTCAATACTTTGTAAAACCACATTTCGCTGCGATTACAGCTGCAAGTCTTTTTGGGGATTTCTCTACCAGCTTTGCACATATAGAGAGTGACATTTTTGCCCATTCTTCTTTGCAAAATAGCTCAAGCTCTGTCACATTGGATAGAGAGCGTCTGTGAACGGCAATATTCAAGTCTTGCCACAGAATCTCAATTGGATTTAGGTCTGGACTTTGACTGGGCCATTCTAACACATGAATATACTTTGATCTAAACCATTATATTGTATTTCCGGCTGTATGTTTAGGGTTGTTGTCCTGCTTGAAGGTGAACCTCCACCCCAGTCTGCAGTCTTTTGCAGACTCTAACAGGTTTTCTTCTAAGAATGCCCTGTATTTGGCTCCATCCATCTTCCCATCAACTCTGACCAGCTTCCCTGCCCCTGCTGAATAAAAGCATCCCCACAACGTAATGCTGCCACCATGTTTCACGGTGGGACAAATTCTCCCACCTGAGCTGTGGATCTCTGCAGCTCCTCCAAAGTTACCATGGGCCTCTTTGCTGCTTCTCTGATTAATGCTCTCCTTGTCCGGCCTGTCATTTTAGGTGGACGTCCATGTCTTGGTAGGATGATCAATTGAACAGTGCTCTGTGAGATGTTCAAAACTTGGGATTTTTTTTTTATAACCTAACTCTGCTTTAAACCTCTCCACCACTTTATTCCTGACATGTCTGGTGTATTTCTTGGCCTTCGTGATGCTGTTTGTTCACAAAGGTTCTCTAACAAACCTCTGAGGGCTGTAGAACACCTGTATTTATACTGAGATTAAATTACACTTAGGGGCACTCTATTTACTAATTAGGTGACTTCTGAAGGCAATTGGTTCCACTAGATTTTAGTTAGGTGTATCAGAGTAAGGAGGCTGAATACAAATGCACGCAACACTTTTCACATATTTATTTGTAAAAAAATTGGAAAACCATTTATCAGGTTCCTTCCACTTCACAATTATGTGCCACTTTGTGTTTGTCTATCACATAAAATCTCAATAAAACATATTTCGTTTTTTGGTTGTAACATGACAGAATGTGGAAAAATTTCAAGGGGTATGATTACTTTTTCAAGGCATTGTACATTGGTACATAAATGGTTAATCAGGAGATGGACTCTCAACACAAGCAACAGGAACAAAAAACTTTCACATTATTTAAAATGTATCAATATATAGATTGAATTAATTTCTCTGAAATGTATATACCGTAATGTAATATAGGAGCGAGCAATCAAATAAAATAAATACAATGTGCTGATCATGAAAAAGTCAGGTTATCAACTGAATAAGTGTAAAAATCAAAAAAACACACTCCGCTTTTAAAAGAATAATGGCATAAATATAAAAAACATGGCCAATATAAACCTTTATTTTTAACAATTACTTTATTATTCATAAAAATGGGTAAATCCATTAGTGTTTTTTTTTTCAAACTACTTTTCTAATATGATAGCTTTTCAAAATAACAAATGAAATAATATACAGTTTGGATAAAAAAGCATTAATGCTATAAAATACTTTGTTACATAGTTACATAGTAGGTGAGGTTGAAAAAAGACACAAGTCCATCAAGTTCAACCTATGTGTGTGATTATAGTATTACATTGTATATCCCTGTATGCTGCGGTCCTTCAGGTGCTTATCTAATAGTTTCTTGAAACTATTGATGCCCCCCGCTGAGACCACCGCCTGTGGAAGGGAATTCCACATCCTTGCCGCTCTTATGCCCCGTACACACGGTCGGATTTTCCGATGGAAAATGTCCAATCGGAGCGTGTTGTTGGAAATTCCGACCGTGTGTTGGCTCCATCGGACATTTTCCATCGGATTTTCCGACACACAAAGTTTGAGAGAAGGCTATAAAATTTTCCGACAACAAAATCCGTTGTCGGAAATTCCGATCGTGTGTACACAGATCCGACGGACAAAGTGCCACGCATGCTCAGAATAAATAAAGAGATGAAAGCTATTGGTCACTGCCCCGTTTATAGTCCCGACGTACGTGTTTTACGTCACCGCATTTAGAACGATCGGATTTTCCGACAACTTTGTGTGACCGTGTGTATGCAAGACAAGTTTGAGCCAACATCGGTAGGAAAAAATCCTAGGATTTTGTTGTTGGAATGTCCGAACAAAGTCTGACCGTGTGTACGGGGAATTACAGTAAAGAACCCTCTACGTAGTTTAAGGTTAAACCTCTTTTCTTCTTATTTTAATGAGTGGCCACGAGTCTTGTTCAACTTCCTTCTGCGAAAAAGTTTTATCCCTATTGTGGGGTCACCAGTATGGTATTTGTATATTGAAATCATATCCCCTCTCAAGCGTCTCTTCTCCAGAGAGAATAAGTTCAGTGCTCGCAACCTTTTCTCATAACTAATATCCTCCAGACCTCTTATTCGCATTGTTTCCCTTCTTTGTACTCGCTCCATTTCCAGTACATCCTTCCTGAGGACTGGTGCCCAGAACTGGACAGCATACGCTAGGTGCGGCCAGACCAGAGTCTTGTAGAGTGGGAGACTTATCGTTTTATCTCTGGAATGAATCCCCTTTTAATGCATGCCAATATTCTGTTTGCTTTGTTAGCAGCAGCTTGGCATTGCATGCCATTGCTGAGCCTATCATCTACTAGGACCCCCAGGTCCTTTTCCATCCTAGATTCCACCAAAGGTTCTCCCCCTAGTGTATAGATTGCATTCATATTTTTGCCACCCAAATGCACTATTTTACATTTTTCTACATTGAAACTCATTTGCCATGTAGTTGCCCACCCCATTAATTTGTTCAGATCTTTTTGCAAGGTTTCCACTTCCTGCGGAGAAGTTATTGTCCTGCTTAGCTTAGTATCATCCGCAAATACAGAAATTGAACTGTTTACCCCATCCTCCAGGTCGTTTATGAACATATTAAACAGGATTGGTCCCAGCACAGAACCCTGGGGGACCCGACTACCCACCCCTGACCATTCTGAGTACTCCCCATTTATCACCACCCTCTGAACCTACCCTTGTAGCCAGTTTTCAATCCATGTACTCACCCTATGGTCCATGCCAACGGGCCTTATTTTGTACAGTAAATGTTTATGGGGTACTGTGTCAAATGCTTTTGCAAAATCCAGATACACCACGTCTACGGGCCTTCCTTTATCTAGATGGCAACTCACCTCCTCATAGAAGGTTAATAGATTGGTTTGGCAAGAACGATTATTCATGAATCTATGCTGATTACTGCTAATGATACCGTTCTCATTACTAAAATCTTGTATATAGTCCCTTATTATCCCCTCCAAGATTTTACATACCATTGATGTTAGGCTAACTGGTCTGTAATTCCCAGGGATGTATATTGGGCCCTTTTTAAATATTGGTGCTAAATATTGGTGCTACATTGCTACTTTTCTCCAGTCAGCTGGCACCATTCCAGTCAGTAGACTGTCAGTAAAAATTAGGAACAATGGTCTGGCAATTACTTGACTGAGTTCCCTAAGTTCCCTCGGGTGCAAGCCATCTGGTCCCGGTGATTTATTAATGTTACGTTTCCCAAGTCTAATTTTAATTCTGTCCTCTGTTAACCATGGAGGTGCTTCCTGTGATGTGTCATGAGGATAAACACTGCAGTTTTGGTTACTGAAGCCCCCCGATTCCCTCGTGAAGACTGAGGAGAAGAATAAATTCAATACCTTTGCCATCTCCCCATCCTTTGTAACCAGATGTCCTTCCTCATTCTTTATGGGGCCAATATGGTCTGTCCTCCCTTTTTTACTTTTCACATACTTAAAGAATTTCTTGGGATTTTTTTTGCTCTCCTCCGCTATGTGTCTTTAATGTTCTATCTTAGCCATCCTTATTGCACCCTTACATTTCTTGTTGCATTCTTTATAAAGTCTGAATTCTGATGATGTACTCTCAACCCTGTATTTTCTGAAGGCTTTCTCCCTTGCTTTTATATGCATTTTTAAATTGAAGTTAAGCCATCCAGGACTTTTGTTCGCTCTTTTAAATTTATTACCCAATGGGATGCATTGGCTAATGCCCTTATTTAATATGCTCTTAAAGCAGACCCATCTCTCCTCCGTGTTCTTTGTTCCTAAGATTTTATCCCAATTTATGCCTTCTAGCAAGGTTCGTAGTTTAGGGAAGTTGGCTCTTTTGAAATTCAGTGTCTTTGCATTCCCCTTATGTTTCCTATTTGTGTGATTTATACTGAAGCTAATTGACCTGTGATCGCTGTTAACTAAATTGCCCTGTATTTCCACATCTGTGATCAGGTCTGTATTGTTAGTAATCAGTAGATCCAGTAACGCTTTATTTCTAGTTGGTGCGTCTACCATCTGACCCATAAAATTGTCCTGCAAGACATTTAGGAACTGGTGTGCCTTAGATGAATGTGCAGTTCCCTCCACCCAGTCTATGTCTGGATAATTAAAATCCCCCATTATGATAACACTTCCCATCCTTGCTGCTAATCCAAATTGTGATAGGAGATTTGTCTCCTCTTCCTCCCTCAGGTTAGGGGGCTTATAGCATACTCCCAGTATTATTTTCCCCTTGGCTTCGTCCCTATGGAGCTCTACCCATAAGAATTCCACCTCCTCCCTAGCTCCCTTAGTGATGTCATCTCTCACATTCACTTGTACATTATTCTTGATATATAGGCATACCCCTCCCCCTTTTTTACCCTCTCTATCCTTGCGATAAAGGGTATACCCTTGAATGTTTGGCAGCCAATCATGAGAGCTGTTGAATCAGGCCTGTGAAATTCCCACAAAATCCAAATCCTCCTCGTACAACAGTATCTCTAGTTCACCCATCTTTTCCGCCAGGCTCCTGGCATTGGTGAACATGCCACGTAGTTTAGACCGGTCGCATATTATCTTCTTATTGGGTGTTCGGAGATTGCAACTAGGACTTGCTACTATACTTACCTTGGGTTTATGTGCTTTGGTCAACCTACCACTAATGCCCCCAATACTACCCTCTGGAATATGTTCCACGCTGACTATCTCTACCTCTGGACCCTCCCCCCCATCGCCTAGTTTAAAAACCCCTCTAACTTTTTGGCCATCTTCATTACCAGCTGATCTGCACCCTCCTCATTTAGGTGCAGTCCATCCCCCATCTGGAATGTCTAGACACATTCCAAGGTATTTAGTTAGAGGCATGGCATAGATGCTGCAACTGCTGACCTCCTCCTGAAAAAGCTAGCTGCTTGGCTGTCCAATCTCTGGCTATTGTAGGTTCTGAATTACTAACCCAGAATAAGTCTGTAAAAAGTTTAAAACGAGGGAGTGTTTACATCAACGCGGAAGTGTCGGAATCATCTCCGGTCGTGTGGTGAGCTGTCATCTCCTGTCCCTGCAGAGGGCTAAATCTGCATGCTTCTAAGACCTTGCTATAAAGGAGGTCCAACGCGTCTGGTAAGGATACATCTGTTATCAACCTTTGGATCCACTGGTGGTTGGAGGTCCCTTCACGTCCCCTTATTCCTTTATACACACTAAGGAATGTAACTTATGAACTTTGGATATGCGTTTTTTTTTGCGACTCATTACGCAATTTTGAACTTTCACACTTATGACTTTGCACTTGGGTGGAATAACCTTGTTGTTTTTTTGCACATAAGTTGTTTTACATTTATCTGTATGGAATGGTTAATATTAGTGTTGGATTTACATATCGCTATTTGCTGTATAGCATAGCGACTTTCTTATTTTCTTCTAATTTACTATTAACTCTGATGGTGTTTATTCATTTATTCATCTATTTATTACAATCACACAGGAATATAGATTTAAGTATCTAATGCAAGCGCACTAATTTTTTTCTTTTTATTTAAAAATTTTCACCTCATTTACTAAAGGCAACTCCACTTTGCACTGCAAGTGCACTTGGAAGTAAAGTCACTGTAGATACGAGGGGGATATGCAAGGAAAATAAAAAACAGCATTTTAGCTTGCACATGATTGGATGATAAAATCAGCAGAGCTTCCACTCATTTCAGATCCACCCCTTAGATTTAGAGCGACTGCACTTCCAAGTACAGTTTAAGTGCACTTTCAAGTGCACTTGCAGTGCAAAGTGGATTTGCCTTTCGTAAATAACCCCCAATGTGCTTACATTTTGCACAGCAGTATTCAACCTCGATCGGATGATCAAGGAACGCATACATGTCGCAAGATGTATAATGAGTCACCTCTCCACACCCACTGGGCATCGTACCTATTAAATTTAATGAGGATTCCTGACATTCCTAACAACTAGCTTCCTGACACTAATACTCAACAAGACAATACACAGGTACTCATCAAGACAATACACAGGTACTCAACAAGACAATACACAGGCACTCGCAGACCTACCTGCACTTGCAGACCTACGTGCACTCGCAGACCTACATGCACTCGCAGAACTACGTGCACTTACAATACACATGTACACAATACACAAATACTAACAATCCACACACACTACTCAGACAACACTCAGGTACTCACACTACACAGGTACTATGACCCCTGTTATAACCTCCTGTTTTAAACTCTTAATCCAGTTCCACTTGGACAGAGTTCCGGTAAGCTCAAAGATGGTGGTGTTGGTGGTGAAATAGAATTTTTTTTGTGGAGTTCTATACATCAAACCAAAAAGAAGGACAGTGGAAGAAGAAAGAGGGGCAGAGGAATGTGGTATCAAAAGAGGGACAGTCTGTCCAAATGAAGGACAGTTGAGAGCTATGTATCCATGGTGTTTATTGTGCTTAGACATTTTTTAAAGAGAATGGGACTTTTAAGGTGCCACACAAAATATACATTTCATAAAAATGACATTTATATCCATATGCATGCATTTATTGTGCTTACAGTATATATTGATAGTGGTCTTCTATGAACTATGGTTGTCAGAGTCTCTAATAAAGTACTGTATAAGACTGCCATGTTTCCTTTAAACCTGATTTTTCTTTCTTCCACAATGCCAATACAGATATTTCATTAATGTGTGCTGCCTGGGAGTCAGAGACATTTCTGTAACTAAAACTTTTTTGGTGTCCCCAAGGTTTTTGCTCAGCTTTTGTATCAGACAGGAAGGCAATAATTACCACTTGGTTTGAACTGCCTAAGGATTTTAAAACTGAGAAGCCACTTTGGCCTCTGTTTATACAATGGTACTGAAAATAAAGAAAATGTATTTTTTGTAATGTTCATTTGAGTTGGTAAAATGTTGGTATGTGAAATGTAAAGTTTACAAATTACTTGGCTTTTCTCAAAGCATAATACTGAGATATAGCCACTGTTTGGTGCAAAAAAGTTCTTCAGAGTAAAAATGATCACACTTAGCAAATATCTTGTATCTGCAGTATATGTGAGACAAGGATTATGTATTTAAGATTATGTATTTAGACAGAGTTTTTGCTGTCTGGAATACAACCAAACATAAAACACAGTATTGGCTTGGAAAATGAATTGCCTTGGAAGAGTAAAAGTACAGCTGGCCATACATTGATCAAAATTTGGCCGGTTCAGCAGGAACCGGTGGAATTTTGATCTGAATGTAGCCTTCTCTGTTCAACAGAAGCCAACTGTCAGTCTGGCTTCTATTGAATGGTCCTGCTGGAAAACCAGCATTCGATCAGCACATGCAGCCAATTGGCTACAGCGCTGATCAGTGTATTCTGGCGGCGGGGGTGTTGGGTCCCTCTGTCAGAAGACACAGCGGGGAGGATTTTCCCCTCCATCTTGATTGTATGGATGGGAAAATTGATTCAGTTTTTTTTGCTCTTCCGGCTGGGCTGAATGAAAAAAAACTGAGCCATGTTTGTTCAACTTAAATCAGCCATTTGGATTTGGGTAAGAGGGTTGAGAACTTAAAGTGATCTTTGGATCAGATGTTCTTTCATGTTAAACCATATCTATGGTCAAAAGGTAAAGTCATATATTTATTCCCACATTGAATTTCAATTATTTCTAATCTACTCCTATTATTTAGAATGATCTTGAAGTTTGTAGACTTACCCTGTGAAGATCCCCACACATTTCCTTCTTTGATTCTGTGTCACATATTTGCTGTAAGTAGGCACTGCCGTGTCACACATTTCACAGAGCCTGCCTTCTGAACTAAAGAGGTGCTGAGAGGAGGAGTTTCAGGAGGTGGAATCAGTACAGGAATCATAGCTTGCAGACAGCAAGGTACCATGGGATATGTAGTCCATAGAAACTGAAAATAAACAGCAGAAGTTGCAAAGCATGCAGGGATTCCTTGAAGTTGTGGAAAGAGATGGTCAGCAGACAGGCAGAACTCACAACATGAAAGGAGATTTTTCAAGTAAGCTTATATTGGATTGCCAAAAGTACCTATTGTTTGTATTTAGAGTACAATGCTGATGTTTTCAACACATTCACTAAGTTCTGAGTCAAGTTCCCTTGCACAGCGTAACTTCCCTTGCAAAATAAACTGGCTATTTGCTGTTAATCAACCCCATTGTAAATTGGGGAATATATTCATGCAGACATTTATAGCATTAATAAACTGTTCACTTGAAGTATAAATGAAGGAAAACACTGTTTTATGGATTACTAAATTTAAAATGTTTTCTTAAAGCAGTTGTATACCCTATAATAAGGCTTACCTGTAGGTAAAATTAATATCTCCTAAACCTGTATGGTTTAGGAGATGTTTACTTTGCATGCAGCTGCTAAAGTCAGCGGCGCATGTGCTGTGATGCTGCCGGACCTTGCCTGGAAGAAGACTCCCGCGCGCATGCGTGGGAGTGACGCAATCGCAGCTTCGGCCACTCACAGAACGGGAGCCGCTATACCGAGAAGAAACGCCAAGGGAACATGTCAGCTCCCTCGGCGTGGACCGGGATCAGATGTCGACGCCTCGTTCTAAGGTGAGTATTTCATATAGAGCTAGTGTGCACTGCATACTAGCTCATTATGTCTTTGCCTTGCAGGTTCTTTTGTTTAAAAAAATAAAAACTCTGTGCAGGTATACAACCGCTTTAACAAATGTCTACTGAATGTGCAGAATGCAAAGAGCAATGCAAATTGAATAGAGCCTTATACACCAACTATATATTGTATACCATAGAAGGAAGTCATCAGTTAAAATGTACAAAAAATAAAAAAAAAAACTGGGGCAAAAAGCTTTGCTGGTACCCATAATAAGCAAATCAAGTTTCATGGTTCAAATTAAGGGATTTGGTTGCTTTTGTAAATGAGCCTCTTCCCCTCTTTGCCTGTACACAAATAATAATCACCAGTAAAATTCAGATATGCATAAAAATATCAAAATCATCAATTTAGCACAAGGCAGTACATACATTTCCCCCCCAAAGCTTGCCTGAAAAAAAACCAAAACTCAAACTTTTGATAAAGGAGCCTGTCACATGTGAGCGATAAGAGATATGCCTGGCTAATAGCAGTTTACTTGACAGGATTGACACAGGCTAAACCGGAGTGTGCAGCTCTTGATAAGCTGAAGAAGGGGTCGGCACAGAGATAGCTGTGTTAGGTATTATGGCAGCTGACTCGCTTTTTGAATGCTAATTCCTGAGAGTGCCCTCACAGTGCTTCAACTGAAAAAAAAGAAAAAAATCCTCCCTCTGAAATTATTTTGAGCATTTCATTTTAATTGTACTACATTAAAATGGTATCTGTTCCAAGGGAAAAGATATCCTGACAACCAGCAGGAAGGCAAGCAGCGGAAAATAATTCTGTGATGCTTTGTATCGGAGTGTACAAAAGGTCAGCAGCACAGGAATGAAGTGTCCAGTCTAATGCGCCAGCATATTGTGTCTCTATAAAAAGAAAGTCTTAGAATTGTCAGGCAGCAGAATCATTTTGTTTATGAAGGTAACACACAGGGGATTCTAACATACCCAGGATATCCCACACATATATTGGCATGGTGTATAATTAGCATGATTAAAATACAGGGGGGTGTAGAAGAAGAGGTTTAACTCCAAAGACATACTGGTAGGTTGTCTGTAGTATATGAATGTGAGTTGGGGACCTTGGATTGTGGGCTCCTTGAGGTTAGGGACCGATGTGAGTGTTCGATGTATGTGTGGAGCGCTGCGTAAATTGGTGCTATATGGGCACCTTAAATAATAATATAATAGATGAACATCTTAATGAGACACAATGTACAGGGATAGGGACAATTGTAGACACGCACCCACACTCACTCAGGTTGAACTGGATGGACTGGTGTCTTTATTCAACCTTACTATGTAAAGGCCTTAGCTTCTAAACCTACACACTGCTATCAACGTTATCAATATGAACATTCATTTTACCTGCAAAATTTTCCTCTAATCACTGTAACACCTACTAAAGTCATTGCTTCTGATGCCAGGAAGGATTTAACCTTTTTTTTACTTTAAAGGGGTTGTAAACCCTTGTGTTTTTTCCACCTTAATGCATCCTATGCATTAAGGTGAAAAAACACCTGGCAGTCACCGCCACCCGCTTTAATTACCCGAGCCCCTTCATCTCCTCAGCAGGGACACACTGTCCCTCTCTCCACGGGGTTCCTGCTCTTGATTGGACAGATTGATAGCAGCGCAGTCATTGGCTCCCGCTGCTGTCAATCAAATCCAATGACGTGGGCCTAGGGGGGGGGGCGGGGCCGAGTCCGGCATTCGCGTCTAAGGACGCAAATGCTGGACTCAGGAGCGTGTCCGCAAGGTAACCCCATCGGGAGAGCGCTTCTCCTAGGGCAGTGGTTCTCAACCTGGGGGTCGAATGATGATTTGCCAGGGAGCACCAAATCCTGGGCTGTTCCTGAAGCCCGCACTGCTTGCCCAGCATTATTGCAGCCACCCAGCAGGGCTGTCCCTGAAGCCTGTGGCTGCCCAGCTGGGCTGTTCCTGGAGCCCACGGAAGCCCACTTAGCCTCTTTGCAGCCACCTATTTAGTTCACAGCATGGCTGGGGGGCAGAGACTAGAGGTCAGCTGACTGGTGAGGAACGTGCAGTGGGAGGGGCTGGAAGAGACCCTATCTCTTTCGGCATAGGTGTCACTGCTACGAGACCACAAAGTCAGACACAGTGATGCCGGAGACAGTGAGTAACACTACCTGTGATTATAGTTGCCATTAAAAGTCCCCACTACAGTTCTCAGATCAGCAGATGACCTTTATCAAGAGCACCTAAGTTGGCTGATCAGAACTCTCCTCCAGTACTGCCACTGATCCAAACTTCCCACTAACACTGCCACTCATCCCTTTCCCTCCACCAAGGAGTAAGAGAAGGAATGAAAATAGAGAATACATGGAAGGGAGAGGAAAAGAGGGGGAGAAACAAAGAAAAAGGGAGAGAAAGAATAAGAGAAACAACAAGAAAGATGGCTAGAGAGAGAGATGGGGGAATAAAAAAAACAAGAAATTGGAATAGAGAGAGATAAAAGGGAAACAAAGGAGAACAAAGAGAAAGAGTGGTACATCCTAAAATGTATACCCATAAGGGGGCTTAATACTGTACGAGTGGAAGGGATTTAAATAACGCTAAATGTCGGTGGGTTGGGGGCGCAAATTACGGTACTTGTCTTGCCTTGGGTACTGACAACCCACGCTACGAAAATAATTTTACTGTTGGGGGGTCCCCACAACTTGGGAAATGTTATCAAGGGGTCCCGGCACTAGAAAGGTTGAGAACCACTGACCTAGGGGGTTATCTGATGCAGGGAGGACCCGCGAGAGCCTCCAGGGGGCCCCGGAAGAGGATGTTCGGGGCCACTCTGAGCAAAACGAGCTGCACAGTGGAGGTAAGTATGATATTTGTTATTTTTAAAAAATAAAAAATGATCCTTTACAATCACTTTAATGAATTCTATGCAAAACACTACCTGTTCTAGCCCTCCACCAGGTTGACGGGTATCCAGATTATATAAGATAAGAGGTGTATCCATTTTTCAGCCTCCATAATAAAATCTATTCTAGCAATCCAATCACTACTTGAGGGCGTTTGTGACCATTTCCAACTTTTAGCAGCATTGAGTAGGTGAGGTAACATACTTTTTTAAGCTTTAGCAGAGAATGGCATGGCCTAAAGTAGTTAGAGAATGTGGTCATCTGGCAGCTGCTCAGAAGATATCCACCATCAAGTTACAAATCTTGACCCAAAAAGGTTTTGTTTTGAGACATTTCTATCACACCTTAAAGTGATTGTAAAGTCTTGTTTTTTTTTTTCCTAAAAAAATAACAAGCATGTTATACTTACCTGCTCTGTTGCAGTGAATTTGCACAGGGCAGCCCAGATCCTCCTCTTCTCGGGTCCCTCTTCGGTGCTCCTGGCCCCTCCCTCCTGTTCAGTGCCCCCACAGCAAGCAGCTTGCTATGGGGGCACCCGGGCCGAGTCACAGCTCCCTGTGTCCATTCAGACACAAGGCCCTGATCCAGATTCTCTCCCCTGATTGGCTAGCTGACTTTGATCGACAGCAGTGGAAGCCAATGGCACCACTGCTGTGTCTCAGCCAATCAGGAATGAGAATCTCGGATGACTGTGACACTCCTGGACATCGCTGGACAGAGAAGGACCTCAGGTTAGTATTAGGGCGGCTGCTGCACACAGAAGGTTTTTTATCTTAATGCATAAAATGCATTAAGTTAAAAAAACCCTCTGCCTTTACAACCCCTTTAAGGTAGGAGCTTTGTAGGCCACAACCCCTAATGTCCTTGGAACATTATACCACCTGGTATGTAATTTATAGTTGGTGTCTTGCATTTTAGAACAGATGGTGGAAGTGTGTGTGTTTGCAGATATGGTTTCTCTGACGTTCTGACATTGAGCACGCCAGTTCTCTTTCCTAGATCTGTAGGTGTAAGTTGACATTGATATAAGATCTTATGTGTGACTAATAATAGGCCTCTGGTGTCCAATGGGGTTGGTGCATATGTTTTAAATTACAGTGACTGATTCACTGGCAGTGAATGTATGGTGAATATCACAAGAAATATGCCCCTGTATAGTGTTTAATTAATAGTTCATTAATAGTTCATATTTCATACTTGCAGTTAGCAGATGATGTAGCTGAGATGGTCTTTGCTAGTCAATGGGTCATTATACCAAGCTGTGAACAGTATGTAATCTGATCTACTTTTTTAGAAAATACATACAGTGGACCAAACCAAAGGAGGGAGACACCTCTCTTCCTCTATGTGGCTTTGTGGTAAGAAAGAGACATAATATGAGCAGGTTTTGGGTGGTCTTATTACAAAGCCCAGTATACTCTCCGAATGCTTTGTCATAATATGATGATCATGAACTTGTAAACATTCAACAATAATTTGTTACCAGATCCCATTAAGGCGATGTGCAGCTTCAGATTGCCTTTTACTAGGACTTCAAGTCAGTGCAAAGTTCTTACAACACTCTTCCTGCTTTTAGACAAGGCCAAAATGTAGGCATACTTGGCACAAAACTTCACAGAAAAACCTATAAGGCTACTTTCACACTGAGGCGCTTTACAGGCGTCAGCGCTAAAAATAGCGCCTGTAAAGAGCCTCTCTTGTCACTAAAGTGTGAAAGCCTGAGTGCTTTCACACTGGAACCGTGCGCTTGCAAGACGTTAAAAAAAGTCATGCAAGCAGCATCTTTGGGGCGCTTTAGAAGCGGGGTATACCCTGCTCCTAAAGCACCCCTGCCCATTGAAATCAATGGGCAGCGCCGTCGAAGCGCCCGCAAAGCGGGCGCTATTAACCCCTTCATCCGCTGCTAGCGAGGGTTAAAAGCGCCCGGCAAGTGGCCGAAAAGCGCGGCTAAAACTACGGTAAAGCCCTGATAAAAATAGCCGATGCCCCCCGCCCCAGTGTGAAAGTGCCCTAACTGATACAAAAAGTATTTACAATTAAAAGCATTAAATGTTATGCCAATTTATTTTATTACTATCAAAACAAAATGTAATTTGTTAAAATACATCAAGAAATAATCCCAGCTATATCTATCACTCATACCATATGATCAGTTATATCAATGGCATGTTCCTGTTTGCCCTTAGGTGTTTGTTATCTAGGTTGAACAGAACTTTATTATTGTTATTATTATTATTATTATTATACAGGATTTATATAGCGCTAACAGTTTGCGCAGCGCTTTACAACATGAGGGCAGACAGTACACTTACAATACAAATCAATACAGGAGGGATCAGAGGGCCCTGCTCGTTAGAGCTTACAATCTTACAACTGTTTCTGCTGTAGTACGTTAAATCTGCTAGTCCATCTAACATTACTCTCTTCTCGGACTGAAAATGCAGCTGTTCAAAGGTATCTCCATTGCTCCTATAACCAGAGTGGAGACATCCTAAGACAGGAAGTGTGTTACTGCCCTGGATCACCAGGTGAAAATAAAGGTAAAAAGTATAAAAAAGAAAACAAATGCAGCCACCATATTTAAGAATTGTCATGCTGCAATATATTACATCTTTGGTTTTTGGGTTAACCTCCCTGGCGGTAATCCCGAGTGTGGCTCGGGGTGAATTTTCATTACCAAAAGCGGTAACCCCGAGCCACACTCGGGATTGCATCGCGCGATCCAGGCAAAGTTACTTACCTTGTCCCCAGGATCCTGCAATGTCCTCCCGCTGTGTCTGCAGGCTGTGTACTCCACTTGATCTATCACAGTACCGGCTCCATTCCCTGCGAGCGTCGCGACACACGGGGACGGAGCCCGGCACCAAATTCAAAAAGTGAAAACTACATAATACATACAGTACACTGTAATCTTACAGATTACAAAACTGTATCAAATTATTTCACATCCCTTTTGTCTCTAATGCTTTGTCCAGTGCCCTGCATGCAGTTTTATACTGTTCTTTCTGCCGGTAAACTTGAGATTGTCCATAGCAACCAAAAAGTGTCCCTTTACGTCAAAAGCGGTTTTAGACAGCTAGAAAACAGCGATAGTAAATCAGAATCACTTGCAGATTTGAGCGATAGTGATTTATGGGAAAATTCATCATCAAACACTGAAAGTAATGACAGTGACAATTCTGCAACTGAGCAAATTTCTGTGTTTTTGATTTGATTACATTATTGAACACATTTTATTATTATTATATTTTGTTATAATTATTTATAGTTATTTATTATATTATAATTTATGATTTCGTGTTTCAAACTTTATCATACCCGGGATGTCTATTAGACTCTTGTTTGGACAGATTTAAGTGAGTTATTCCTAAGAATTACAGGCCTACAATATAAAATGCCAAATTTCCATGCAAAACAATGTACCGCTTTCAGCATAAAAAATCAGACATAATCATACGCCAGGGAGGTCTAATAAACACTTTAAGTATTTATTGTAATACCACCATTAGTGGTAAACACATCTCCAAGCTACATGTACTTGGCCAAGCTACTGATTTGCTAGCTCTAAATTGCACTGTACCCACTACCTGGTTTACACATGGTATCTACTACCTATGTTCCATCTTTCTCTAGTCTATGTGTAGGCATGTATACCTTCTTAGGTAGTAAAATACAGGCCCAGATGCATAGCAATCTCCCTCTACACAACTTGGCTTTCCATTCCAAGTTGGGATCTTCCATTCCTGCCATCAGGTGCCAGGAGTAAACACTGCCCCGAACAGTAGGTACTCTTGTTCTTTAAAACCCATTAACAGATTTTATTAAAGCATTGGATAGACTAGGAAAGGGTTAGAAACCCAATGTTTTTATTTTTGTCTATTCAAACT